>NC_051438.1:9063970-9127403 GCF_001649575.2 Kryptolebias marmoratus
TGAGATGTCTGATGTTGTTCCTGGGATCTGTTGTAGCCACTGCTCCAGTTTGGGGGTGACTGCCCCTAGGGCCCCTATGACCACAGGCACCACTGTGGTCTTTACCTTCCAGGCCTTTTCCAGTTCCTCTCTGAGGCCCTGGTATTTCTCCAGTTTATATATATATATATATATATATATATATATATGTATGTATAGGTATGTATGTATGTGGTAATCTGGGGTTTGGGTGGTTCAAAAGTATGAAACACTTATAGATATTAAGGCTATGAACAATTTGCAATAAATGAATAAGAAAACCAACAACACCACCTGGAATTACACTCCAGGACATTTACATAGAAACAAAGAGACAGTTTGATTCTACCAGATACAGGAGACAAGATTCAAAGAAATTCCAAGGGATCACCAAACAATCAAAAAAAAGATAGGGGCGCTCCAACAGACTGCTGGGGATAGGCACCAGCTCCCCGTGACCCGGAATGGAGAAGCGGGTAAAGAAAATGGATGGATGGATGGTGCTCCAACAACAACAAAAAAAACAAAAAATAAAATGAGACCGCCACCAGGGGCACCACTGCAAACAGCATTAACAAAAACAACATTGTCACAATAAAAGATTCAGCATCCAAATACATTTCTCAATGATGCACCCAGTCTGTTGAACTGTTGCAGATGAAGTGCAAGCCAGCAGGGCAAAGCCTGAGTTGATAATCTTTTTTCTTTTAGGCAAAACAGCAGCGAGTGAGGTCCAAGCTGGACTGCAAGCAGAAAAACAGGAGGCTGCGAGTTAATATGTTACAGCATAGACATTATAGCAGATCGACGTGAATAATTATGGCTGTGCAGCCGTAACAGAGCGCTGCATAAGCATGTTTACATGGTGAGGATAAGCAACGACATAGCAGCATTAGCCTAGCCTTTATATTTTAGTAATAGAATTTTTTCTCATATAAATTACTGCATAAGGAGTTGGTCCAAGGTGAGTCGGACCACACTGCAAGCTACAGCTACAAGTACCTTGGTATACTGCAGACAAATGCAACCAGAATGAGGCTGCAAGGAAGTCAGCCACAACCGAGTACCTACAGAGAGTCAGGCAGGTCCTGAAGAACCAGCTGAATGGTAAGAACAAAGTCCAGGCCATCAACACATAGGCAGTGTCAGTCATCAGATACCCTGCTGGTATAATAACCTGGCCAAAGGATGAGATAGAAGACACGGGTGGTGGAGAACACCAGGGCTAAGATATTGTGGGACTTTCAGATCCAAACTGACAAACAGGTGATGGCTGACCAACCAGACATTGTGGTGATAGATAAGATACAGAAGAAAGCAGTAGTGATAGATGTAGCAGTCCCAACTGACTGTAACATCAGGAAGACCGAGCACGAGAAGCTGGAGAAATACCAAGGGATGAAAGAGGAAAATGAGAAGTTGTGGAAAGTCAAGGCCTCAGTGGTACCAGTGGTCATCGGAGCACTCAGTGCTGTGACCCCTAAACTGGAAGAGTGGCTCCAACAGATCCCAGGAACAACCTCAGAGATCTCTGTGCAGAAAGCTGCAGTCCTAGGAACAGCTAAGATACTGAGGAGAACCCTCAAGCTCCCAGGCCTCTAGAAGAGGACGACTGATTAATGACAGCAAAGAAAGCACATAACATCCAAGCGGGTGAAATCTTTTATGGGCACTGTATGTACGGCACAATGGGGTTGCTTCCAGACCCGACTGGTCATGGTAAATGAGAGGATGGGCTGAGGTGTGGGGAGGAAAGAACAAAGTGAAACTGTAGTATGGGTTTTTTGTTCTGGTTGGTGTGACTCACACACCCTCGGTCAGGGCAAGACAACGGAAGGAAGGAAGGAGTACGATGGCTTTTTTCAATTTAACCTTTAATATTTTGCCTCGGACTTTATTAGATTTGCCTCTATCACTTGGGTGGTTTGACAGTCAGGACTTCACAGACAAAAACAACCAACAAGTGACTTTTTTTTTTCAAGATAAGAACACATACTCTAAGCTCACGGCAGAGAAGGTTCATAAAAGCTTTGTCTTGAGGGCAGGATAGGAGCGAAACGGCTCACATTAAACTAATTGGACCCCAGTACACATTTTCTGCAAGTAATATTGATTTTACTTGTGTGGAATATTGTTCAAAAGAATGACAAATGCTCCTATCAAATGTGGCTGTAATGACACCACAATAATAGCTTGTGGGAAACCTTTTATAAAAGTAGGAAGTTCCTTAAAGTGAATCTAATGGAACCAGAGATAGTATTGAGCCAGAAATTGAGTTGTTTTGCACTTAAGGGCACTTTGCAAACTCTTCAGTTTTAACAGTAAATTATCATGTTGTTAGATTACATAGATAAGACAGCACTTATGTGGTAATTTGTATTATCTCACAATACACACAAACATAAAAACATGTGGATCTGCAAACATACATTACAGCTTGAAACCAGTAAAAAATATTTGAGGTCAGAAAAGGGTTTAAAGTGATAGCTCAAAGTTTTGTTTATGATTGCCACATTCTGTGCAGAAAGATAAAGGATGCCTACTGGATTTGCACATCAGTGTTTTAGTATATTATTTTTCACAAGACAATCCTTGGTCTCTGCACAAGTGTGGAAATAAGCTATTTGAGGCTAAAAAAACTGCAAAGTTACTGATTTTGGATCATTTTTGTTTTGAGCCAAGCAGTTACCCACAATTTTGACAGTACCAGACTTAACCAGCCTCAGGTAAATACAAGCAACTAGCTTCAGGCAGCTTTTTTGTGCTGACAGTAGACATGTGGCTAACTTTTAACATGTTGCCCTTATTGTCATAACAAATTATATTTTTGAAACACAGAATTTGCTTTTTGAAAATGTGTGCTTTCCATGTTCACTGCACTGAACCCATAATATTCATCTTTCAGCTGGAGTTAGTTTGATATGACCCATTAGGAAAACAAACAAACAAATCACTAAAACTTAGTATTTAACAATAGGATGATGTTTATTCGGTAATAAATGAGGTTATGTAGTCAAATTTGCATGAATGAAAAAGGTAGGATATTCAGTTTTGCTTTAATGTTAACTTAGGATACTGTAACATATAATTTTTTGTCAACAACCAAAATTATGGGGACCTTCCACCTGTTAGCCATCAAAAGCCATAAAAATAACATACTGGATTAAAGCTGAACTGAAACGTGTTTTGAAGCCAACATCAGTGAAAATATAGCCATAAAATGTTATTTGTAATAATTTTAAATTAAAAGGTATATGATTATACCAGAAAAAGTAGAAAAAAGTAACGACACACAGACAAACATAATTTCCTTTGATTGATTTCAATTTGAATTAATTTGAATAATAATAGTTTATTGACTGAACTTTTAAGAGCATTTTCTTTTCTCAAGAGAAACTTCCCAATTAGAAAAGTTAAGATGAAGGAAAAAAAATCTCATTCAAATTCAAAAGTAGACAAAAAATAAAAATACCCTTCTTCTGATTAATATCTGGCCCCCAGCAAATGCTTGAGTGCAGTTTCTTGAAAAGTTCGGTTGCGTTGTGGTTTATAATTGCATGTGCAAAATTCAATAATGTGGGTGGGAGATGAATAAATCATTCCGACGAGATTGGTTTGTGAGAAAATTTCTTCTAAAAACTCTGAAACTACACCACTGTAAGGAATTTGACTCAGATAATTTACTTGTACTTTTAATTTGACTTCACAGTTTTAGGTTATTATCATCTGTCACCCTGTAAGGTGGGCTACCATGCAGTGTGTGTGTGTGTGTGTGTGTGTGTGTGTGACAAATTTTATTGAAACCATCAGAAAGTCTTCATCAGATGTACGTCTACAACTGGTTAGGTTTGGAGTCAACCCAATTCAAGATGGTCGCCACAGCTAAATGATAATAGCAAACAATAATGATTATACTTTTGTGAATTTAAGACATACTAAGCTAAAATTTGGAGTGGTAGTAGCTGAGACTTATCCCCCAACACAGTCTGAGCTCTAACAGATTGAGCAGAATCTGCACGCAAGGAAAGGTGTGAAATGCATTCCTCAATATCTAACTTATTTTTCCTCAAATGTCTTTTTATTGATTTTTTTTACAATATAATGAGTGCCTCACACCTGGACAGGACACGTAAAAAAAAAATATATATATATATATATATATATATATATATATATATAATAAGTGGTGGACAGCCAACAGGATGCAGATCTGGTCTAGAGTTAAATTGCTGCTGTTTAATCGTGCTGAAATTGTTTCCTGATGGTTTCCATTAACTCTGACATTCTAAATTGTCCTGTTGCTGGTTGTTGTTCTTTACTGTGGAATCAGTGGCAGTGATTAGGTCCACAACTAGCATTTCTTGTGGACCTTTTTGTCCTTCTGCTGGAACTTACTAGCATTACATTTTAGATTTCATTCATTTGTTGAAAATACCACTTGCTCTTACATCCATCAGAAAAATAGAGCTTTATGTTTATTTGTTCGGTATCAAGACTGTGCTGATTCCAGGTATGCATCACCTCCAAAGAGTAAAATAGCAGAACCTCTATTGGTAAAAAATCGAAAGCCACACCTCTTTCTGCTGACATGAAACACAATGTGTGAATACTGAAATCTTTATTTCATCTTAGAGACAGGCAGAGACAGGCAACAGAAATACAGCTGCCCTGACATGAGACTAAAACATGAAATAAAAACAAGACTAGAATACATAGGAAAAGGAAAAGAAAGATCTTCCTGTACCAATAAAATGAGAGAGAATAGTGGCAGGGTGGGTGAAGTGAACTATGTTAGAGGAGGAGAGGGTGAGAAACGCTTGTTGGCTTCATCCTTCTGATTTCTGATGCTACGGTGACGTGAAGTTTGAAGACTGAGGTAAGATTTATCATCATTGTTCCAAATGTGTAAAAACTGTCTGAGCAGCTGGATGCTTTGAGTGAGGAGTCGTTCCTCACAGGGGATCTCGTTTGTTACTCCAGAGTGAGGAATGTCTGCTTCACTCGGTGTGTGTGGATGTGTGAGGGGACATCTTAATGTGTCAGTGAAGTGGACTTCGTATGGACCGTGGTATTTTAGCTGGAACAGGACACACGCGGAGGGACCCCGGGTGCTCTCCGTCATCTTTCTGGGTGCTGTTACACGAGGCTAATCATGAATGGAAAAGGTGTAACTCCCCAGCAGCCCACAGAGAGGTGATTCATAGCAGAGAAAATGAAGTTTCCACTGAGGACTGAAACTGCTGAAACCCAAAGTACGAAAAATTACCCATGACCTTTAATATAACTGTAACTCTGCTCCTCACGCCAGCCTGAACTCTTTATCATCTTTTGAAGTGGTATTTTGATATACTTTTACAATTTTTACAGTGTTTGTAATTTCAGTTTGATGATTTTTGAATGTTTTACTACAGAAAATGCAATGTAAAGCGTAACGATGCCACACAATTTCACTTTTAAACAGTTTAAATTGTCCAAAATTTATGCAATTTCTCTTCCTATGCCCTAGATTTTTACACTTCCTATGCAGTTTATGCAACAAACCATGGGTATTTTGTCCTATTTTGTCATATCTCCAACATAAGACATCGTAGACACAAAAATCTTGTACATTTGTGATGACCAGAAACTTCTGCCACTTATGGTTCAGTAAGTATTTAAATACCACTTATAGTTTTCAAACAGTTGAATTCAACAAAGGCTAAATTTCTGCTCTGCTTTTCAGCTTTACCTGGTTACCATGGTGACCCTAAAAAGCCACCGGCAGCAGCTTTAACATTTGTTTTCATCGTGGTTCTCTTTACACGTCTTATACAGTTTATACATTAAAACGTTGGCATTTTGTCAACTTAGAATATTACAAACGTATGTCTTTAATTACTTTTGAGCATCATAAAAGAAAGCTAATGTTGTAATTTCTGTCAGTAGCTGCTTTGCCACCCTTTAAAATTTCTTCAGAAATGTTCTAGTTTCTGTTCTCAATAAAATTCACACTGATCCCTAAACTGCGAGGGACTTTGGGAGTTATTTACAGGTTGTAAGCAACTCGGGGTGTAAGTAAAGGGAGATTCTTTTGAAAACAATTGACCACACTGTGTTTGTGCTGAAAGACAAATAATTGACTTTTTATCAAAACCTATTCTGAAGTATAAAGTCAGTAGTTCATTCACAGTACGTTTAGGCTATTGTAGGTTTCCGTGCCAATGCTGGTTTGTTTTTTAAATTCCTTTTAAATCTGAAAATAACTTTTTTTCCGCCATTTTGACTGCATTCTTGAAATATAATTCAACTCTATATTCAACTTCAATCTCAAAATTGGAAAAAGAAGAAAAACTTTTTTTCTCCACTTTATTTTCTCAATAACACTACTGATAGTCACTAATACTGAGGCATACATTTCTGTCACTTAGTTAATCATGTCTTTAAATTTACTCACTTTTCTCTCTACCATCAGAACCACTCTGACCGGACGGCTTGAAATCCTGACAGTTTATCGGCATGGGACACGAACTTCACCAAGGGACATCATTCTTCTGTCCGCAGTGCTGCTGGGAAGGGGCAGCATGAACTCCCTCTCCACATGATGGATGCTCAAAGTAAACTGTCAGCAAACTACAAGCAGTTTCCCTGAAACAGTCCAGCTGCAGACGTACAAGGCAGCCAGCCTTAAATCGGCTGGCATCTCTCAGCTTTAAGATGAACAACTCAAGCTGTGGTAATAACAGCAGTCTGAAGACTTACCAGCACCAAGTGTACGCTGTGGTTTACAGCGTGATCTTAGCACCGGGCCTGCTGGGTAATGTGCTGGTCCTTTGGGTCTTCAGGATCTACATCAAAAAGAAGAACCAGTCTATGGTGTTCATGATGAATCTTACTGTGGCCGATCTGCTGCAGGTAAATACAATCCCCCATGTCTTTTCTATTTTTACATGGGATAAAAGTTTTCATAGTGGTGAGTAAATTAGCTCAGAAAAATGGGAAATATAAATGAATCAAAATTAACTACAACACACTGTATGTAAAACAAATAGTAATGAATAATTATTGCAACAAAAATGAGTTATATGATCAATATTTTTTCATTTGGGATGTAATTGAAGAAAAAAAACAAACAACTAAAAATGGCAAGGGTGTCATGGTTTGAAGAGATTGGACCCAGGAATGCAGACAACCATGAGGAGCTAGAGTAAAAAAAAGACAGGATGACATGGTAGCAACAACTTACAGAAGCTGGGGGAAAGAAAAAGAAGAAACAAACAAACAAAGAAAAACATGAAGAGACCTGGAGAGAGAAAGGAGGACTGGACATGGCAAAAAGCTCAACAATGCCAGACTGAAGGTAAGGGGAAAGCTGAAGGACTATGTGGACAGGGACCGAAGAGCAACACCTGGGCTTAATGACAACAGGGAGCAGGTGAGAGCGGGGCCGGGGCCATGAGCTGAGGAGCAGAAACTGAGGAAGAGTGAACTGATGGCACACCGGGCACTGGGGGGACTAAGACACATAGAATAGGAAACAAATAACAGACACCAAAATCATCCTTAAAGATCTTGACCATCCGGACTGGTGACAGAAACTGAAAGTGTCCAGGCCAAGGACAGAGTTCTGGTGGTAGGCCCAGGAACCATCCCCAGAAGGTCCAATAACGAAGCCCTTTTATGATCTAGGGGGTAAAGCCCCTGGAAGTTCTTGGATTTTTGTACTGTTAGTGTTAGAGCACAGTTTAACTCTGACCATCCAACTCAAACACATCAGCAACAAGTTATCAAAAAAAAAAAAAAATGAGAAAGATGATCTCCCCACAGAGAGCTCCAGGTTTTACCAGATGAGCTTCAGAGACATCTTAAACCATCTGACTATATCAAAGGAAAATCATGTTGTGGATGGCAGTTCTAAATCAATGAGACATTTTGGGTTTCGTTGATCATCGCTGCCTCTTTTCTTTACTTATTAAGTTGAAAAACAGATCCTTCTGGACTACAGGGTGTGTGCTGCTCACTTTCCTCCTGCAGAAAGGCTCAGGCTACTACATTGCATTCAGAGTGGCTGCAGCACTAGTCTTTCAGATACTCTGGCAGTTATTTTAACATAAATAAGAGGGTTTTTAGTCTAAATGTATGCATAAGACCTCATTTAAATGTTGGCAAACTACCCCAGAGCAGAGAGCGACGCTGCATGATTGACAGCTACGTCGGAGGTTCAAAGCTCATCTTGTGAAGGCAAGGATTAATGATTCACAATATAGAATAATACATTCATCCATTTATTTTCTGAATCCTGCTCAGGATTGTGAAGAGCTGGTGCCTATCTCCAGTGGTCATTGGCCAAAGGGCAGGGGATGCCCTGGACAGGTCACTGGTCCATCATAGGGCCACATAAAGACAAACAATCATCCCCATTCTCACTCAAACCTAGAGCCAATTCAGAGGAGCCAAGTAATCCAACATGCATGCATTAAAAGCTACCATTTCTCTCAAATAAGATTCTCAAGAGTTCTACATACACAAATGATGTGATTTCTTCTTTGTTTGTTCTCCTGCAACCATCTCGACTCTCTGGCTGTCCTCAGGTGCTGTCCCTGCCTCTGATGATCTACTACTACCTGAACAAAGTCTGGCCTTTTGGTCATGTTCTCTGTATGGTCTGCATCTATGTGAGGTACGTCAACATGTACGCCTCCATCTATTTCCTGGTGTGCATCAGCGTGCGCCGCTGCCAGCTCATTGTTTGCCCGCTGTCGTACAACTCATCGAAGCAGAAGGGAGACTTTTTCATTTGTGTGTTCGGGTGGCTGCTGGTCTGTTGTTGCTGTCTGTTATTTCCTTTTTTGAGAAACCCCAGTTCAAACAGCGCTTCAGATTATTACCAGAAGTGTTTCTTAGAGCTGCCTTTGAAATCTATTAGTCCCCCGGCAGTCTGGGCCCTCCTAGTAGGAGCAGAACTGCTGGGATTCATCATCCCCCTCATCTTGGTGTTGACCTGTACTTTTATGATTGCGAGGAGCCTCCGAAAGGTGACAGCGAGGGCTGTTACAGATAAAGGAAAGAAAAAGAGGGCATTAAAGATGGTGCTAAGCTGTACTGCTGTCTTCTTACTGTGCTTTGCACCTTACCACATCACTTTGCCCCTGGACTTCCTGGCAAAGTCCAACAAACTGAGCGACTGCTCCGTCAGGGACCTGATCCAGCGGTGCCACACTGTGAACCTCTGCCTCGCCAGCCTGAACTGCAGCCTGGACCCGCTCATGTACTGTTTCACGAGCAAGGAATTCTGGAAGCATGTTAGTTTTAACAGAAGTATGTCCGGGGATGAGGATGACTAAGCTTATCATTGCTGTTGTTATTTGTAGCTTGTTCCCTCTTTTAACATCTTTGAAACAAGCTTTGAATGCTTCTACACGAACAGAAAAAAACCCCACCTGCTAAATCAGTGTTCATTGGTAAAGGTTCGACACCTGTGGAGACTCATGAGCATCTCAAAGCCATGTGCTTGTGTCATGACGGCAGTCAAGGACTTTTTTATGAAGTTCATGAATTGATTCATTAGAGATTCTGTAAACCTCAAGTAAAAAAAAAAAAAAAACAGCGACTGAAAAATGCACGTATTCAACAAGTTTCAACCTGTAACAAATGTTTTGAATTGGGGTTGTATTATAAGAGGGGTGAAGAAAATGCTGAGAACAACTTCAGTTTTGAGGAATATAATATAATTTAATAGAAAAGAATAGAGTATAATAAAATATAATAGAATAAAATAATCCAAGCAAGCATGGGCTGTAGATCTAACTATAATAGAACCTTCCGTATAATAAAATCATGAATTAATACCACCTACAAATATTTCTGTACAGATCTGTTCTTAGAGTTGTAGCATGTGTGAAAATAATAAAAAATGAGCCACACAGCATTATAATGATTGAAGTACGGCTTGCTTGACACTGTGATTTACAACATACCTTTAACATGTTTAATATTTAGACCTAAATGTTTTAAATATGAGAACATCATTCATTTTTCTTATAATTTCTCAAACCCTGCGACACAGGAGACAAGCCCATTTATATTAGAGTTGTCTAGATAATTGTAGGCATTTTTAACAAGTCTGAAAATCATATTATTGAGCTGCAAACATTAGCGTGAGCCTCAATTATCCTGATGTGTCGGCTCAGGCCACAATGCATTATGGTCTGTTTCAACTTATTCTTTTTACAGCTTCATTACACTACTTTTACTGAACCACTTGATGAGTTTCTAATGCACCGCACAGTAAACTGGACGAACATTTTCTCTGAAAATATCAAAGACCACAACTAAATAGCTTGCTCTCTACACAGTAAATGAGCAAACAATTCAAACACAGCCTGTAATCCAGGTGCAACTTGGAAAACCATTAGCTAATTGTCGCGCTCACTGATCAGTCTAACTACTATTAGCAATACAATGAATTTCTTCTCTATATGGTATGTCTGATATGCCATAACAGGACAAAAAAAGCAATACAATGAATTTCTCTGTTATACACTGTAGCAACATGTTCACTAATACAACTTGGTCAGTACTGAGTGTGTGACTGGATTACTGAGATACAAACCAACAGCAGCGATGATAAAAAGTTATCACAACTTTTTTATGCGAGAATCAGCCATATTGGATTTTGAGGTTGGGGCTGGTCTGAAATCTGCGTCTTTCTGAGTTGGAATTCCCACTTTGGGGAGCGATCCTGTTGATTTTTCAGACTTGAAACTCGGAAAATGCGACTTCTGAGTACAAATGTAACATAGTAATAGTAACAGGCACTGTGCTTCCGCCTCACAGTCAATATATGAATGAGCAGAGAAAAGTTTGTGCCTGTGGATGATTTATCTTATAACACTGATGTACTCTTTCAAGTGTGTTTAATAAATGTAACTACTCATGTAAACCTTTGTCACCCAGTATATTTGGATATTGTGTAGTAATCGAATGAGATGCAGTTAACTGCAGCTAATTACTTTGTGAACGCATTAGTCTAACTTGCACATTGTAGCTAAGAAAAAACAATGTACCCCTCAGCAAATGTAGAATTAATTTTGTGTGTTTTGAAATACGATTTGAGCAAAGGTTCCAGAAACAAGCTAAATATCACAGTGTGTTTGCATTTTGTGTAGCTTTTATCATTTGTTCCTGACATGTTTGAGTACTATGAATGTTATCACTACCAAGACAACTGTACTGGTGTTTATATATGTAAACATTGTTGTATATGTAACCAAGTTGCTTCAACACAGTCAATATATGCATGTGCAGAGGAAAGTTTGTGTCTGTGGCTCATTCACTAAACACTCTCCTTTTCAGGGATTTTTCATTATTGTGAATAAAATTCAATAGTGGGTGTGTTGCAGGTGGAGTGGTGCTCTTGCAAATTCTGTTTTAAAAACCTGTAACATTGCCGTTATCATTGCAGTACACGGTTATTTCTGAGCCCAAACAGCCACAGCCGGACAAACAATGTAATGTGAAACTGACAGCAGTGAGAAGATTTAAATAATAGTGTTTGCTGTAATGCTTTCAATTCTGTGTGCTCTGAGCTGCTCTTCAAATCGCTTTCTGTTCAAGTCAAATGTGGGTCAAACTGATGGAGCCAGCGCTGAAAAACTCACATAGTTTATAAGCAGCTTTAATGCGAGCTGTGGCCTCAGATATCAGCTGCTACAATCATCCTTACATCACGTAAGTTTGCTACTGTGGATGAGAAACATAACAAATGTACTATCAAATGGCTTTTATTGGTGAATTTTAGAAGAAATCTGTGGCATGACCACTTTAAACACCAGAGTAGTGAAGTGAATGAAGTTTAAAGGGAGCAGCAGTTTCAGTTCTCAGTGCGTAACTTTCTGTCTTGCAGTGTGACATGTATCCAGCAGAGGGCAGCAAACGACAACTGACACTTGTTTTTATTGCTGCCGCACGGAGTTTGTGACAGAGTGCAACACAGTTTTATAGCTTCTACAGCGTGTTAATTACTGTAGCAGGACTGCTTTAGTGTGTGCTTATCTGCATGTAACTGCAGCTTCAAGTGTTCCTGTAACTAATCACTTTAGACTAAAAATACAGCAACAACAAACGGTAAAGGGGAGGCTCTTCCTTTCCAGGATGCTCTCTGTTTGGCAGTGGCAGCCCTTCTTTGGCACAGTGGAGATCACTCACAGGGAAACAAAGTGAGAGGTCAAACTGGGTCATCTGCAGACTTTAAAGGATGAGAGCCGATCACCATGCACTGAAATAATTATAAAATTAGAAAGAATGTGTGTAGACGTGCCTGCATAATAGACCTATGTTGACAATGATGATTTAAATGAGTTATTATGTAATCACAGCTGTAATAATTAATTCAAAAGACCTGCAGCTTGGCATAAACCTTTATGTCCATCTGTTTTGATGTTCAGGTCAGCAGCACCCTTTTTGGGCTGACAATTTCTTTTGCATTAAACACAACGTACCATACACAAGCTGAAACACTTATTGTGTTTGTTATGTTTTTTTCTTGTGTGGATGTGTTTGTTTGTTTGTCTGTTAGCAAAATTTCTCTCCTACCACTGAGGGGATTTTAATGAAACTCTCAGAAAGTAATCTGAATTACTTTCGGAATCAGTTTAATTCAAGATGGATCAACCTTAGCAAACACTAAAATAGCTAGACTGAGTGAATGTTACAGACACTGAGCTAAAGTCTGATGTGGCAGCAGCTGAGAGTCATTCACAACACATACTACAAGCCATAACAACATGTGCATAGTGTTATTTTTGAGATTTAACCAAAACAGCTCTATCATTTCTAAACATAAGGCATTATACCTTACCCTGTCCTCCTTTTTTATTGTTATTTTGTTAATAATAACCTGGAATTTAAATTGTTTTGAAATGTTATAATAAGAAATGGACCAACATAAAATACTGAAAAGTTGTGTGCACATATGTATTCACCTCCATTACTTTTCAGCCCCTTTTATTACTTTTAAGAATCAGTACATCAAATCCAATTCAGATCCAGATTCAAATCCAATTAGAGTCCGTTAAATTCATATTTTAATTCATTTACATTCAGTACATTATGTAATGATAATGAGCAAAAGTTATCTATCTAAGGAAGCCAGCAGATTGTGTCAGATCTTCACTTTGTCACAGTCTTCCATCCTGAGCAGCACATTTGTGAGGATTTTTTTTCTTTATGGTTTCTCTGTGGGTTTTAATTAGTGTTTTCAGTTTGGGTTTTTCCTGTTTGTGTTCCTGCTCAGTATTCACTCCTCCTCCATCACTCTTTTGCCCTCCTTGCCACGCCCATCTCCACCTGTCCGTAATCATCTCCACTCACCTGTTTCCACTTTCCTCGTTACCCTCAGCACTCTAATACCCGGTCATTTCTCCCACTAGTTGCTGGTTCATTGTTTTTTGTTTGTTGTTTGCTGCTGTGCTCCGTACCTTGTCTCCTTGTCGTTCTGCCCACTGTGTTTGGATTTTTATTCCTTTGAGTTGCTGCCTCATCAGCTTTTGTTTTGTTTATTTTTCTTATTTAATAAATTAGTTTATTTTGATTATGAGCCTGCGCTCAGGGTTCCTTTCCGTCGTCCATGTTCCTGACAACATTGGCAACAATGGAAAAGAAAAACTCCTTTTTAGCAGGAAGAAACCTCCAGCAGAACCAGAACCAGGCTCAGGACAAGCGGCACTCTGCCTTGATTGTTTGGGGTTCAAGAGGACAGGAAAGAGACACAGACAAACACAAAATAACTGGTCCAGGTGGAGTTTCTACTGGAAGAAAGAGAAAGAAAAATGTGTTAATGATAGAAATTGAAATGAAATTGATTGAAAGAAACCTGTTTGAGACACTGGGTCGTTGGTTCACCTTCCAACAGGACAATGACCCAAAACACTCTGCTGAAGTGACGCTCCACTATAATCAGAAACAGCTAAATGTTCTGGAATGACCCATTAAAGCCCAGACCTCAATCCAACTGAGGATCTCCGGTTTAAATTTAATGGTTGCCGTAAACAATGGGCGCCCATCCAGCTTGATGGAGCGGGAGCAGATTTGTCATGAAGGATGGACACTAAATCCAGTGGCTAGATGTAGCAAGCTCATGAGATGTACCTGAGGAGACTTGCTGCAAAAGGTAGGTCTACAAGCAACACGAGAGCAGACAGTACACAGCGTTAGAGCTCACTACACTCAGACAAGCTCTCTGCAGATTAAAACCCAATTTTATCTTTAAATTTTGGCCATTCACTCATGTTGAATGCAGTATGTTGTTCTTTTGGCTGCTCCCCTTTTTTAATTTTTTTTTTATGGTTTTGGCAATTGTTTTACACCCGATGCCCTCCTGCTGCGACCTGGGCTCAAACCTGCAACCTCAGGATTACAAGACTGCAGCGCTGACCACCAACTTACTGCAGCCCCCATGCTCAGCTCTGTATGGATAGCTAGTAATAATCCATCCATTTTCCTTACCTTCCTTCTTCTTTCCAGGTGGCGAGGAAGCTGGTGCCTGTCTCCTAGTTGCTAATATTCCATGTTTTATTACAATCTTGCTGCATGTGTGTGCTAAACACAGGGTTGCAGTGTTGTCAGTAAGTGTTAGTTTGAATGGCCAAGCAGGTTAACAGATTTAAGTGATGTGAGAGTCTTTTCAAAAGAGTTTTATACAGACTGAAGCAGTGAGCATTAAATCTAGCATGAAGTTTTGTGTTTTCTAAGTTAAATCAATCTAACGCAATAATGTAGCTCAATGTCACTAATCCAAAAAATTGCCTTGAAGGTTCTGCACAGGAAACATCATCTTCTATTCTCAGACCCTCAGCTAATTTGAGAACTACTTCCCATTGAAGGTGGAGTACCCAGTTGTAGAGAAAGACTTGATATTTTAACTCAACAGCCAAACAAACACATGCCTCTCTTTAGGGCCCTTTTGAAACCCTCTGAATTTATGGGCTCGTTGCCAAGGCAACAACACCAGCAATCAGGCTATTTGACCGAAAGAAAAGTGTTCGAGCCGTATCTATGTGCCTGGATAGACATGGACGCCTTTTTCTCACCGATAAAACAAAAACTTTATTATTTAGTACAACTGAGCATAAAAAGGGACACAAACACTGAGTCTAAGCCATGATTAAAACTGGGAGGAGTGAATTGTTTAGGTTGTTTCTGCAAAATCTGTGTAAACAAAGACAAGAATGTGGCGTGTTCATTATTTTCCCAGAAGGGCACTTTTGTTTCACAGCCACTAGGAAATACAGGAAACACACATATTCAGAGAAAACGGCTACAGAATTACATTATTCGAAGCCAGCGGCAGCAGCTAAAGAGGTGCATGAACCCACCCTCCATGATGGGAGTGTTTTAGATCAATAACAACCTGCTCTGAAAAAGCACCTAAATATTGAAGGTACAGTTCAGACAGCTTGAAATAACGTTCTGTATAAAGGTTACAAACAGCTTTCCTGTTGTAGCTCGTTGAACCACCCCGGTTTGACGAAACAGTTTCAGTCTGACTGAGCTGAGAAGATCAAAGTGAGTTGTTCCTGTCTGAAATTAGCTTCAGTCTCAAAAATTTTATTATGGTTATATGCTGTTTCATAGCGTGTGGCAACACTGTCAGTTTCTCAATACACAGTTGTTTACAAGTCTGTGGCTGCCAGCAAGCACAAGTGGAGGCGGCAACAGCTAGCTGTAGCACTTCAGGCAGGAATCTCACAATATTTTTATGTGACAAGCCATCATTAGCTTTCAACACGGTGCCACTGGACCCATTTCCAGAGAGGATTTTACCACCTTAAAAGACTTTAATTTTAAAAGTTTCACAGCAGTTCATGCAACAGCTGTACATAAAACGTTTACATCGCTGTCAGTTTCACATTACACAACTATTTAGGCAGAACTCGCGTTATATTCCTGCTGGAAGTGCTACAGCTAGCTGCTGCAGCTGCTAATTGCTCTAGCAAATGACCACAGAATTTTACGTAAATACGGGTGTAATGCAAATCTGAGGAGAGTGTAAAGGTCTACAACATAGCGTTTGCGTCAATGTCTATGAAAGTTTGAAAATTAGTTGTTTTAAGACAGCACCAGTCTACTTTTGAGTCAAACTAGCCGTTGGCTTGTCAGTTTTGTCCGACTTAAACTCTGTTTGTTCAAACTGAGGTTGTTCAAAGAGCTGTCTACAACAGGTGAGATATTAACTGTTTATAGCCTTTCCACAAAATCCAACTTAAAAATATCAAAAACATCCATTATACAGAAAATTGCCTGTTAGCTGTATGCTTCTTCAGAATTGGCTCTAAGGGCTTCAGTGTTGACAGCTCACTTATTTACAGCAAACAGGCTCTTTTCTAGCATAAAAGTTGAGCTTCTTTTAATGCATTTACACCAGTGAAAGGTGTTCTTCTCCAAAGACACGATCGGCAACATATATGTGTGTGTGTTTGTTTCATAATTTATAACTATTAGTTTTATTTATCAAAGAAGGAGAAGTAAAATATGTTTGTTTGTTTTTTTACAGTGGTCAAATACGTGAAACTAGATGGATAAAATACTGAATTTGTTTTCTGATCTTATCAAGTTCATCCAGAGATTTTGCCCTTTTGGTCAAAGTATTTAAAAGTCCTAATCTTCCAGCTGATGATGGCACAGCAGATTGAACCTAAACTAAAGTGAGTTATCCGTCAGGTTTTGCCAGTTTACTCCTCTAAAGGGCCATGTTTGGTACTGATGAAAACAGACACAAACAGCTCTGTCTGCACCGGCTGGGGTCACTCTGGTCAGCCTGTCTGCCTCTCCTCTCTGTCTGGAGAACAAGTGCTCACTCATGGCTGCTCATGCTGCACCCATCAGTGCTGTGGGGTAAACAGCTCGGCTCGATGTCAGATTCTAGCTGCAGCATTTCCCTCTGAGGCCTCGGCCATCAGCAGCAGCAGCATCGATCCAGACCCGGCTCCACTGTGGGTAAAACTTTTACCAGGTCAGGACTGAACCCTCCTTGAGGCCTGAAGTTGGCTTCAGACGTACACGCTCAGGAGTATGGGACGAGCCTCACGTTATTACGAGTCCATAAAGCCTATAAAGCTGAGGACTCCTGTGTTGGACTGCCTCTCTGCCTTTGTGCAGCTCTGTTGTCAGGGCAGAGGTATGTACGGCACAACGGGGCTGCCCCAAAACCCGACTGGGGGCGGTAAATGAGAGGATGGACTGAGGCGAGGAGAGAAAAGCAAAGGAAATACACTCATCATCACATAAAAGGAGAGCAGGACAGAGGAGAAGAAGAGAGGAGATGGAGGGAGGGAAGGTGGAGGAGTGAAGCTGCAGTAATGGGGGTTTTGTTCTGGTTGGTGTGACTCACAAAGCCTTTATCGAGGCAGAACAACTTAGTTACTGTTACTAAACACAGAAAGAGGGAGGTGGAGTACGAGGTATTTTTCCAATTTACCCTTCAGTGTGTGGAGGTTGATCCAGTCATGAAACACCATCACAGTTCTTGATGGTCTGCTTTGGGCTTTATTAGATTTACCTCGTTTTTAACTTCACAGACAAAAACTGACAACAAGGGACTTTTTTCCTGATATTAACATGGGTTCTAAGATCTTGATGGAGAAAATACTGTATAAGGTTTGCAAAACCTTTGTCTTGACGGCAATAGAAAGGGCAGAGCAGATCATTTAAAATTTAATTGGGCCCAAATGCATATCTTCTACAAGGAATATTGATTTTACTCATGAAATATTATCCTGACGACTTGTCCGGTGTCAGGATTTACAAAGTAGTCAACAGTGAGCAGTTCAGCAACAGACAGACTCAGGAGGCAACGAATAAAGGTAAGTGATTTTATTTAACAGGAACAGGAACCAGGATGTGGAAGGGAAGGTAAGAGGTAAGTATTGGTCGTAAATAACGATGATAACTGAGTGGGTGTTGATTGTCGTTGTCTTACAGGTGGACGAGGGAATCCGGCATGGAGGAGAGTGGTACAGGCAGTGGTCTTGGGGGAAGGTTTCCAGATTGGAAGGCTCCAGACGGAGAGGTAAGTGTTACCAGTAGGTAGGTTCTCGCAGGACGCAGACAGGCAGCGGTGCAGGCAGGCTCAGGTGAGTGGCTTTCAGGTTTCTCTTCAAGCGGCGGCCAGTGACACGGATCAGACAGGACTCCAAGTAGCGGGTAACTCCAGGGCAAGCGATGCTCCAGCACTGATCTGATCCACACGGCAGCCTTAAGTACACAGCCACTCTGATGAACCTGATTCCCTGCAGGGAACAGGACTCAGCAACCAGGAAGCAGACTCACAGAATACCACATCCGGGTTTAACCCTCTGGAGATAAGTTATCAGCTCCTTGCAACCCTGAAAAGAAAGTGGTTAAAAGAAAATGGATGGAATATTGTTCAAAGGAACCATAAACACTTTGGTGTGGATCGAGCTAATGACGCCACAATAATGACTTGTGGGAAACATTACATAAAAATGGGAAGATTCTTAAAATGAGTCTAATGGACCCAGAGCCATTGATCTTGGGTTGTCTTGCACTTAGGAGCACTTTGCGAAGTCTTCAGTTCTGACAGTAAATTACCATCTTGTTAGGCTAATAAGAAAGCAGTTGTGCAGAAATTTGTATTGGCTCACAACCACACAAACATATCAATCTGCAAGCAGATATTACAGCTTGAAACATTTAAAACCATCCTTTAAAGAAGGGTTTTGTGGAAGGGTTATGGAAAAATTCACAACACATGATTATTAAAACAGCTCTAGCCTCAAGAATTCATATCGATTCTTGTGAATGCCATTTTGCTACCTTTTAAACCACTGTCAGAGTCTTATTATAGGTAATTCAACAGAAATATTTTGAAATTCCATCCAGTGATGCCACAGCTAGCTGCTGCTGCAGCTAATTGTGCTGACAAATAACCACAGAATCCTGTTTAAAGACGGCAGCAGTCCACTTGCTCTGCTCGGACTAGGCATTAGCGCATCTGTATTTTTTAGAATTCAACTCTGTTTCTTCGAACTAAAGCTGCGCAAAGAGCAACAGGTAAGATATTATTTGTGCACAGCCTTTCCACAAATCCCCACTTCAGAAGATCTGGATAATCTCTTTAAATCAGATACAACTTAAGCTGTTGAGGAAATACACAACTGAACAATTAAATCTGAAGAAGATTAAAAAATCCTGGGTGTTTGGGCACCTCAAAGCTCCTCCCTGAAGGCAGAGGATGTTTCTCCTTCTGTGGGACATGTTTGAAATCCGGCTCTGTTTTATTAGCCAGTCTGGTGGTGCTCTTAGAGCAGCTGTCAAATAAAAAATGTTTCACAGAATGACCCGCCAAGTCTCCTGCCTTTCATCGTAGCAGACAGGCCCCTGAAGCAAGCATCCCATCCAAACTGCAGCGGACTTTGAGCGGCGAAGCAGACTAAATAAAGTGACTGCTGCCTGACTCCCTCCAAATACCCAAGTGCTCTTAACAGCTATATCCTCCGCCATACCTCATTAAAGACAAAACGAGGCGTCGCTCGTTGTGCTTACACACTGAGATGTTTGAAAAATTAGGTTTTATTGTGAATTGTTTTATCCTGAGTGTCTCTAAAAATAAAACCCCGTGTTTATGTTTTATTAGGACAAAACTGCTTCCCGCCTGAGGACGGGAATCTAAATGGAGAAGTGGTTTGTGTAATTTCAGATGGTCTGTTATTTCAATTCTTCAAGTGCCTCCATCACATTCAGTAATGTCGTGTAAAGAAACTATTCTCATTTTTATGTCTTTTTGTAAGGCTGACTGAGTTGAAGAGTTGACAGTTAGTCTGAGCGAGGCCAGCACCAAAAGTCTTAAACAACTTCAATCTCAAAGAGATTATATCTGTTTGTGTGAATGCTATTTCATAAACTTTTACATCATTGTCAGATTCACGTTACATGGCTTTTCTGGCAGAAATATTATGGCATTCTGTCCAGATGTGGCCCAGACGTGCTCCCGCTAGCTGCTACTGTTGCTTCTGTTTGTGCTATGTAAGTAACTGCGTTTGACTACATTTTCGTCCAACACAGACAAGCTACTTTTCCAAACTGAATTTGTGCAAAGATCTACAGCAGGTACAATGTTGATCGCTTATAACAGAACCCCATTCTTCAAAAACCTGAACTACCACTTTAAGATATGTTGTAAATGGCTGAAGGAACACCGTTTAATTCTGGCACAGCTCTTGTTTGGTTTTGTTTGTAGATTTCAGTTTTTGAGTTTCTTTCAAGTTCAAAGTACCTATAATGTTTTTTTTAAATAAATGCACGACAGAATTTCAGAACTACAGAATCCAGAAATTTATTTTCCTCTCAAGGTGAACTCCATCCATCCATCAATCCATCTTCTTCCTCTTATCCGGGGTCGGGTCGCGGGGGCAGCAGCCTAAGCAGGGAGACCCAGACTTCCCTCTCCACAGCCACTTGGGCCAGCTCCTCCGGGGGAATCCCAAGGCGTTCCCAGGCCAGCCGAGAAACATAGTCCCTCCAGCGTGTCCTGGGTCTTCCTCTGGGCCTCAAGGTGAACTGTGTCTGCTAATTTCTATTCAGAATTAGTCTTTATCCAATATTTATATTTGTTAGCAAATACATGCTTGGTTATGTTTTTTTATGCATATCACCTGCAATAAACAGGCTAACCACACATAAGTATGTGAGTCAATTTAAAGAGGTGGTGAGAGGTGGTGTTCAGGGGTCTGGGTGTATGTCTCCGTCTGAACATGAAGCTCACTAAATATAAACACAAGGCACAAGAGTCATGTTATGAAACATCATTAAGGAAAAACGTTTTCATCGCAGGGTGTGACTCAGACATCGACGAACACATGTTCTTCAACACCGACCGTTAAGAGGGTTGGAGGCATCTGCTGTGGTGTGTGTGTGTGTGTGTGTGTAGTGTATATAGTATGTGTTTCTGACTTTAGCAGCAAGCAGGATGTCCTGTCCTCCCTGCTGCTATTGTGGAGTGGTCAGCCTGCCAGACGCTGGCCACAAAGACCACTTCCCTCTGTCAAGAACCTTCCTATCTGTGTGTCACACACACACACACACAGAGTCATAGCCCAATGCCATCCTGAACACAATGGGAACCTGTCCAATGCCGCCCTGCCACCTGGTTAAAAATAACCCGTTTAATGGCCCGAGACATTATGATTGTGCTGTAACAATGGAAGGGCAGAACTTTGATCAGCCAAAATGCTGCTATTCTGAGATATCACGTACCTCTGGTATTAGCTCAGCACTCGAAGATGGGAAGATGTCTCTTTTATTTTAAGCATGTCTTACAGTTTCTTTTTTAGAAAGGAGTCAATTGTTTGGGATTATGTCATTTATGGGCGATCGGGGACTTCATTGCTCTTTTGTGTACTGAAACGCTTCATGTCTCATTAAATATGTTGTAAAATCATGTTCATGCTGTTACAAGGCTCCAAGCTTATTCTGCAAAGTACTTAGAGTAATTATAATAAACACACTAAGATTGGCTGTCTCATTCAAAATATATTACAGTCAAATAAAGATTTTACATTGAATTCTTTTAAAAAATGAGAATTTTTGAAGGGTTTTAATGTAGCTTCTACTCAAAATTCTAACATCCATCAACTTTCTCCTCCACTCTGAGGAAAACGATGAAAGAATACAAAGGAAGACATGTTTATTTTATGTATAAACAGTATAAGTAGTGTAAGGTTTGTGGCATTAGGAAGAATCTTTTTTTTCATTTTGTAAAGTTGATGAAGAAAAGTTTCAGGAGTGATTTATGACAAAAGGGTGGCAGAAAAGGTCAAAGGTCAAAGGAAAGGTTTACAGACAGCGGTGAGAACAGCTGTGTTGTATAGTTTGGAGACAGTGGGACGGACAAAAAGACAGGAGACAGAACTGGAAGTGGCAGAGCTGAAGATGTTGAGGTTCTCCTTGGGAGGGACAAGGATGGACAGGATTAGGAATGAGGTCACCAGAGGTACAGCTCAGGTTGGAGGACTGGGAGATAAAGTTAGAGAGGCCAGACTGAGATGGTTTGGACATGTGCAGAGGAGGGACAGTGGGTATATTGGTAGAAGGATGTTAGAGATGCAGCTGCCAGGAAAAAGACAAAGAGGAGACATATGGATGCAGTTAGAGAGGACATGGAGGGAGTTGGAGTGAGGACAGAGGACACAGAAGACAGAGTTAGATGGAGGAGGAGGACTCGCTGTGGAGACCCCTGAAGACGGAACAGCGGAAAGAAAAATAAGTCGTCTTTGGCACACTGTGAAGCAGCTCCACTTTCTCCCGTTGCTTAGAATCAAAAATAAAATGTCAGTCTTTTGGATGCTGCATGTTGTACTTTAGAAACTAAAGTCTCACTAAACCCACCCTCCCCACTCGCTAATAGTCTGTTACAAGGTCACCCATAGGGTAATGTGACACTTTTCTCAAAACCTCAAACAGCTAATTGAAACTAAACATGTTGGAGCTGAACATACAGCTGCAAGGTAAGAACTTTAAATGAACTTCATAACTTTAGATTTGCATCATTCATGTGTTTGGTGGGCATTTAGCCATTTGCTGTGCGTTTGCACCTGTTGGCCGCCGTAGTAAAACGATATAAAAGTGACCTGACAAGGGTTGGACAGCTGTCCTGGTGAAGCGGTGTGTCGTATTGATGCTCTGCAGTTCTCCGGTTGGCAGAGCGAGCACCTGTTTGTTCACCAACAGTGTCTGAGGCCTGCCTGCGTTGTTTCTAGTCCCGCTCTCTGCAAAAACAGAGCAGCACAAAGCTTCTTTTACCTTTGTTTGACTGATTGCAGTTAGTATGAACCTGGCATTGAAACTCCACTAACTCTATGATGTTTCTGAGTGAAGTAAACCCTGTGGAGCTTTGTTCTCTGAATTTCCTGGTGATAAAGGAGGTAGGATAAAATCTGAGTAGTTTTTAAAAATGCGAAAAGTTTAAGTTTCTCTAGAAACTTCTTCCCATCAAAGTCAGTAAAACTTATTTAGTCCAAAATTAGTTTAGAAAGGAAAATTAGTTAAGAAAAAAAATTAAATCACCCACCCAAATTAAAGAGCATCACGTTTGTCTTTTGCAAAAAAATCAAAGTCCTAAAATACGATATTGAGAAAGCCCAGATACAGTCAGACATTTGAAAACAAATTTAGTTTGTTCAAATTGGCTAATTGAACCCCAAATGTTAGTGTGAGCAACACAGTTTTATCTTTTAAAAATAAAAAGAACCTAAAATAATTTGCCATCACTGTCATCCTCACCACCAAAGACTTCCCCCTTCTCACCCAGGCCTGCTGACATCCGCCTTAGGGTCAGATGTCCAGGTTGGGGTTAGGGGTCAGCAGGGGGTCAGAGTTGAATGTTAGGTTCAGAGCCAGTAGTTCAGGGTTAGGTTTAGATATAGAATCCTGGGACAAGTGTTCGGTTTAGGGTCGGCGCCCAGGTTAGGGTCAGGGGTCATGGGTCAGGGTTAGTGTTAGAGGGGGTCAAGGTCGGGTTTGGGGTAGGAATCAAATGTTGGGTTCAGGGCTGGGCTTTAGGTTTAGTTGAAGTTTTAGGGTTGACTGTAAAATAAACGACTTCAACATACTGTAAAAAAACAAAAACAAAAACAATAAAAACAGTTAAAAACAAAAGACTAAAACTGTGTGGATTTTTAACTTTTTTTCTGCTATTCCAACAAGTCATTTTTTGAGTGTAGACAGACAGACAGACAGATAGATAGATAGATAGATCTGCTCTTCCTCTCCAGTCCTTCGTTGACCCTCTCACCCTCCTGTCCTCCTCCTCCTGACCCCCGTGTCGAGGTGCTATTGTCTCGTTTCCTGTGACCGCGCGCATGCACGCTCGCGCACAGACGCGCACGCGCAGACGCTTGGCGGTGGGCTGCGCTCGCTGTCCGGACGAGACGGACAGACGGACTGGAGCGAGTCGCAGAGATCGCGGGATTTGATGCAGGCTTATTATAAGCGGTCGTTTTGACGCTGCGCAGCCCCGAGCCGGACTCCGAGGAGGAGGGCGAGTCCAGGAGAGCAGGTCTGGAAGCAGGTCTGGAAGCAGGTCTGGAAGCAGGTCTGGAAGGAGGTGTGGAGCTCGTCCTGGGACAGCTGCTGCTCTGCTGCCGGGCTGCAGAGGCTCGGTGACCGGGAGGTGAGCTGTCACCATCCGCTCAGCTGCCCCACATTGAGTGTGTGCTCCGCTGTAGCTGCTTTTCTTTAGAGTTAGGGGAAGCTTTAAAGGATTCATTATTCACTAAGATACGGCTCCTCTTACACATTTAATGCATCTTACAGAAAAACATTCACGATATAGAAAATGTATATAAATAGAAGTAATAATGCAATCATCTGACCCAAAAGTTGGGTCATGAAACACCAAATGCTGGTCCTCAGAAAACAAGTCAAACTTAGAAAACTATTGCTAATGTCATGTTTTCACTTTAATTGTCAAAAAGAACAATAGCAGTAGTCATAAACTGATGATTCCATTATTGTGGTTGTTAAAGCTGTTAGTGTTGTCATTATGGCTGTTTTCATTAGGATTATTCTCAAAGTTGGTCGTCTTCAACCGGCAATAGTTGGGCTCAGAAAACTGAGCCGCGATTATTTTGTGAGTCAGAAGCTGTAAAAGTCTGGCAACCCCTGATCTACTCTGACAGAATGCCAACATGTTCATGTTTTGAACATTTTAAACAGTAATCAAATGAGCTGCCAGCTGCTCATTAGGGTCACCGTGGTTACCGCTGGCCTGTGTCTCTCATTCTCTGACAGCACTCTTAATAAGACAAGCAGACAGAAACACAGAGGACAAATTATGCACGCAGAGAAGAAATTCCCGAACAGTAAGTGGTGCGAGCGTCTAGTCGTGACACACCTCCATTTCTACGTGTTTACGGTGTTTTATTCAGGAGATATGACAAGTTAAAAGAGGCCTTCGCTTCAGGTTTGGAGGAGAATATTTTTAGCTAAAGGGAAATCAATGAGAGTTTAAATGTGGGCACCCCGAGGGGTCCTATAGCAGTGAAAGAAGAGAAAAAGATGTACGCCGTGACTTATAAGCTGTATAAGAAGTGTAACGTTTGTGAGAATAGGAAGGGTTTGTTTGAAATAATTTTGGAAAGTCTAGGCAGCTCAGAAGTTTACCCTGTGACATCATCAGAAAGTTGAAAGCTCCTCAAAGCACAAAACATAAACTGTGATTGCGTGAAAACTGTCAGATATATCAAAATGTCAGCTCAGTCATTTAAAGTCCAACTTTCTGTGACTCCTTTAAACTTTGGATGTTCCTGTTGCGACGTCTGAGCTAAAGAGCTCACATCAAAATCACATTGTTGTCTATGGGGATTTTTTTTTTTATTCCTGGTTGTTTTTATTTTTTATTTTTATTTTGTCTGCACTGCTACATTAGCGCACCATTCCTAATCAAGCCGAACCTTTAAAAACCTGTGAAAGTGGAGTTTTGAATAGAAAATTGGGATAAAAATTGAGGAATAATAAGCAAATAGTAATGAGGGTGTTTATGTCTGCACCCTTAAATGGATTCAAAAACATTAAAAAAGAAAAAGCTCAAAAGAGATAAGTGCATTTTACTTTTATATAGATGCAACAGTTATGTGTTCATCGGTGGAGTGAGATGCTCCTTGCTGGAAACAGGGTAAATTATAAACGCTGTGAGTTGGGATGAAGATGATTTGAACACAGAACCGTGCGCCTCGCTGTCCCCCACCTTCAGTCCCCTTTCTCGTCTCTTTCCTCCTGGCATGTGAGAGAAAGGAACAGCTGGACGTGAGCTGAGCCTGAACTCGATCCGCTCGTATCAGCGGGTCCCAGAGGCCTCTTTCTGTCACCGCTGTGTCTGGCTGTGGGGGGAAACTCTCGAAACTGTGCAGCTGTCCAAAAATGTGCCCTTAAAACCTCGCTCAGGACTAACATCCCCCCCCACCCGGGCAGGACCGTTACTAATCCAGCCTGTGCTCCAAGTCGGCAGCGTTCAGATATGGAGGCGCTTGTTACCTTTACACGAGCAGACCTTATCAGCAGAAGGTGAAGCTGGTTCTGTCAGGAGTTCTGGGCCCGAGCCACAGTACACAGAACCCAGTTTGAGGACTGGCACATGCTAGTGTTTGCCTTCCTGTGTACACATTTTGCATATGTAAATGTAGGTTTTGGTGCAGATGGGTACAGTGAGGCCTTTGAGAGGCCTGCTGGAGGCTCTTTAGAAGGAGGGGTCGTGTGAAAATGCAGTAAAGATGTCACACTGCAGCTGGCACCAGACAGGGCTGATGGACTTCAGGCTCACAGCATTGCCTTTGTGTGTGTGGGGGTGTGTGTGTGTTAGACTGTGCTCAGAGGATTCAAACAGCCAGAAAAACAGACCAACTCACTGCTGGTTTAAATTTGTTTAGTAACACAAGATAAGACCAGTTTAGCTCATTAAATCA
This sequence comes from Kryptolebias marmoratus, assembly GCF_001649575.2. Classification (NCBI taxonomy): domain Eukaryota; kingdom Metazoa; phylum Chordata; class Actinopteri; order Cyprinodontiformes; family Rivulidae; genus Kryptolebias; species Kryptolebias marmoratus. The sequence goes on from NC_051438.1 coordinate 9,090,442, forward strand.
GGCCAACAGCTTGGATTAGCTCTTTATATAAGGTAAAGCACTTGAGATGCAAGCAGAGAAACACAAGGGAAACTTTATATAACAAAGACTGATGGAACAAGAGGTTGTTGATCCTAATACAGGTCAAAATGAAAAGTGCTTTTCCTTTTTTTTTTCTTTAAATGAACTAGAAAAAAAGTAAAGACATCAATAGGTTTTGTTTTGATCAGATTTTTTGGCACATCTGCTCTGAGCCCCAGCAGACGTTATGTAACAGTTTCCACATGCTGTGAGGCACTCTTGTGACTAATAAACACGAACCTAATGCGTCAATGTGTTGAACGTTTTATTTTAAAACTGAAACGGACCAAAACATGGAGAGGAAAACTACCGTAAGTTGTTTAAATGCATAGTGGTTCAGTCAGATTTGATCTGTTAAGATTAAAAAACTAGACAATCAGTGGTTTAAAAAAAAAATTACAAAATACTGTACTTATTGTGGGCAGCACTGCGCTGTCGCCTCTCAGCAATAAGGTCACAGGTTCACCTCTCAACCTTCCTGGGTGGTGTTTACACCTTCTTCCTTGTGCACACGTGGGTTTTTTCCAGGTCCTCCGGTTTCCTCCCACAGACCAGAACCATGCATGTTAGGTTCATTGGTAACTCTAACTTGTCCCTAGGTGTGAGTGGGAGTGTGAATGGTTGTTTGTCTCGTTTGTCTGTATGCGTCCCTGCGATGGACATATGACCCGTCCAGGGTGTCCCCCGCCTCTCGCACAGTGACGGCTGGAGACTGGCACCATCCATCCATCCATCCATCCATCCATCCATCCATCCATCCATCCATCCATCCATCCATCCATCCATCCATCCATCCATCCATCCATCCATCCATCCATCCATCCATCCATCCATCCATCCATTATCTGCTGCTTGTTCTGGAGTCAGTCTTTGGGGCAGCAGCTTGAGCAGGGAGGCCCAGACATCTCTCCTCACAGCCACCTCTTCCAGGGAGGTTGCCAAGGTGTTACCAGGCAAGCTGAGAGATATAGACTCTTAGAAATGACAAGAGTTACAGCCATTTTGGTCAAAACTTGAACATAACATTATATGAAATCTCTAGCATCTCAACCATCAATATTGTGCTATTGTGCCTGAACTCGCAGGTTAGAGCTCGACATATGTGGTGTGAATGACTCTCAGTTACTACCGCACCAAACTTTAGCTCAGTATCTGTAAAATTCACTGAGGTGTATTCATTTTTGTCTAGATTATGGTCAATTAGCTGTGGCAGCCATCTTGAATTGGGTCGACTCCGAAAGTTATTCAGTTGTGGATATACACCCGAGGATGATTGTCTTACAGTTTCATTTAAATCTGTTATTTGGCTCATGAGATATTTTGCTAATAATACAGACAAATGCACACACAGACACACACAGACACACACAGACACTGAGCAAAAACATTATCGCTCCACCTCTGTTTTCTGTGGCAGGTGATAACTGCGACTTTAGTGAAGCATTTGAGTGTAAAATAAGTCATTGTTAACCAAACAAGGCAACGTCCTGCTCCTCAACATCAAATATCACACAGTCATAATAAATAATTTTACACAAACATTATATGTACCAATGATGAAACAGAGTGATTTTTGTTTATATGTCTGGCACTTTTATTTTACAAAATGAAAAAACTGTTTCTTTGTTCGCACATGAAACATGAGGAATTTTATTTTGAAAACCACTGGACTGCATTTTATTTATAAATAATTTACAGTCAGATTTATCAACTCCTGTAAAAACTCCTGAAAAACTCCTTAAAAAAAGAACATTGAATGTTCTGTTAAGCTGAAACAGCTTTTGCAGTATTGTTGTTCAAATTTGTTTATAATAATGAAATATTATCATATTTCGACTACGAACCAAAGCATAACATGGACACTATCACGAATAAAACCCTCATCACTAATTCTAAACATGCAAGCTTAGAGAAATAATGAACATCATTTATGTGATTATCTAACACATAAAGAAATTGTTATTACACACCCTGAAATATACAAATTATTATAAAAGAAGCAATGACAGTTTGGCGGGCATGAAACAAAGTTTATTACTGATGTTAAATGAACATTTTGACTCAGAGGTTTACAACACGTTTCTTACAGTCTGTTATCTGCCTTACACAAGACAATTGTCATTGTTTTACGTACTGTTGCGTCACCAAAATTGTTGTTTTGAAACTAAACTATTGTATTCTCTGGTGGGAGCAGCTCTGTGCTGCGTTTCCTTCATGCTGAGTTATTTACCCTTCTGTGCTGGAGTCCAGACAGAGATTTATTGTTTATTTATATTCTGGGAATTGAAGTTTTACATGGAGCTTTCCATCTACTTTCTTAAAAAAAAAAGAAAAAGAAGTTTGATCCAGTTTAGATGAATCTTAAGCAACATTTTGTAGTGACTAAAACCATCTGATATGAGTTCATAACAACAGCTACTGTAGCACAGAAATACACAGAGAATCTCACTTAACTGCATGAAAGCTCAGACGTAACAAGTACCCTCAGTTTGAAAGCTCCTGCCCCGAATGTTTCTGATGTTTAACTGCTGTGAAACATCTGAGTCAAATCAAAGATCTGTTATCAGACCTCAGCTGAGCTCAACAACGAGATCATCTGCTCAGCTGAATCAGCTCTGTGTGTGTGTGTGTGTGTTTTCTGTGTTAACACAAACTACAAACTGAAAACACACCTTTCAAACATCTAATTCCTTAATGCATAAATGAGCATTTAATAACGAAATAATGTGGGACTACTGCGGTCGACTATGAGGGTTTAGCAGTACAGAGAGATCACTGTACGATATATTAAAACATCATATTCAGTTTGGTACAACACTGAAAAACAAATACATCTATTGGTACATAGCATACTGTCCAAAAAGAAGCAAACATTGATGGATTCACCTGAACAAACAGTTTTTGGAATTAGCATTTATTTTATCTTTTAGTGCTGTATGGCTGTTTATATCAGGTTTGACAGAGAGGAACCCGGGCTCATCTTGAAAAGACAAAAACTGATTTATTTTAAAAAGAGAAAACAAAAAGGCTGATGTGGCAGCAAATAAGAAAACTAAACACAAAATACAGAGGATTGCAACACTGATCCGACGAGCCATCTCTAGTTTTATTGTGTTAATTTGGATCATGTACAAATGTAAGCTTTGTCTTCTGAAAAATAGAAGTGATTTGTTTCTTGGGTAGGAATCTTTATAGTGAGGAAGTGGCTGAGTGCTTTTTCCTTTTTCTCTCTGCAGGAGAATCGACCTGTCGAACAGCATCCTGATTGTGTCTGCCTCCATTTGTGTGTCTGATGCTTTACGATGACTTGGACGGGGCTTGACTGGAGGCTCCCCTGCTGAGACTTCAGATGTCCAGATTTCCGCTCTGACTCCCCCTTTCCTGACTACACTTGTGTGGCCTCTTTTTTTTTTTTTTTTTTGTGGAGACCCCTGTCTGTCTGATCCATCACTATGGCCAGCCTGGTGATCAACGAAACCGGAATGGAGGATTGTGGGATTGATGACTCCTTCAAGTACGACTTGTACGCTGCAGTGTACAGTGTGGTCTTTATCTTAGGCCTGATCACCAACTGCGCAGCCCTCTTTGTGTTTTGCTTCCGGATGAAGATGCGCAATGAGACCACAATGTTCATGACTAACTTAGCACTGTCTGATTTAGTTTTTGTTTTCACGCTGCCGTTCAAGGTCTTCTACAATGTGAATCAGAACTGGCCTTTTGGAGATGGACTGTGCAAGGTTTCAGGAACGGCCTTCATCACCAACATCTATGGCAGCATGCTTTTCCTCACCTGCATCAGTGTAGACCGCTTCCTGGCAATCATGTACCCGTTCCGCTCACGCGCCATCCGCACTCGCAGGAACGCAGCGATGGTTTGTGCTGCTGTATGGCTCACCATCGTGGGGGGAGGAATATCAGTGACTTTCTTCTCCACCATCAACAGCAAACACAGGGCCACTACATGCTTTGAGGGATTTTCCAAAAAAACCTGGAAGACCTACCTGTCTAAAATCACCATCTTCATTGAGGTAAACAGAAACCGGTTTAACATATAGTCACGGGGAAAAAAGAAATCCACTCTCTTTTCTAGGGTTGTACATGTCAGTACGTCACATAAAGGAACTGGTCTAAGTTCTACAATTGTTAAATATGAGTGAACAAAGCACAGCATATCTCACCATGTAATAATTTATTTATTAATCAATAAACAAAAAGGAAAAGTTGGATGAAAAACTAAGCCCACCCTTGCTGCTTCCGTAGGAATTAAAAGGGAAAGTATCATCCAGGTCCTGTTATGCAAATGTATTGATTAACTGAATCATTTGCAACCAGCCACCTCTATAAAAGCAGGAGCTTTTGACAGTTTATTGGTGTGGAGCAAATATGTGTTAATACGAAGGCAAGGAGGCAAGACTTGACCTTAGAGAAGCAATTGTTGCTGCCCATCAATCCAAGAAGAATTACAACATCATTATAAAAAAATTGGAGTCCATTATTCTACAGCAAGAAAGATTATTTACAAGTGGGAAACATTTACGATAGTTAACAATTTCCAGGAACTAGACATCCCAAGAAATTCACCCCATGGTCAGAGTGCAAAGCTCAAAGAAATGTCAAAAACCCCAAGAGTCCGTGTCAGACTCTATGGGTCGCAGTTAGCAGGTTAAATGATAAAAGTTGATGACAGGTCGATTAGAAAAAGAATGAACAAGTATTACTTTTTTGGACTCAAGCTCCATAATGCACAGCACCATGTTTGTCAAAAACCAAACACAGCATATTAGCACAAACATCTCATACCAAATGTCAAGCATGGTGGTGGAGTGGAGATGATTTTGCAGCAGACCTGAACACCTTAAAGCCGTTGAGTTGACTATGAACCAAAGGTTAAACCCTGCAGACCAAAGGATTTTAGAGTGAAATGTGAGGCTTGAACCAAACTGGATCGTGATGCCACAGAACAATGATCCCAAACACAGCAGATAATCTACAAGAGAATGACTGATAAAGAACAGAATCAAGGTGCTGCAGTGATCCTGTTAAAGTTTATAACCTCAACCTGACTGTAATGTTGTGGTGAGACCTTAATAGAGCTTATGATCCCAATGAACCCCAATGAACAGAGGTCATGCTGAAAAGCAGAATAGGCCAGAAATCCTCTGCAACTATATAGGAGAGACCGATAAAGACAGAGAAAACAATTATTTAAAGATATTCCTGCTAAAACTGTTTCTACAAGCTGTTGAACCATGGAGTGGACTTATTTTATTACACATGGCTTTTCCATTTTGGCTTTGTTTTTGTTTGATAAATAATGACATGGTGGAATCTGTTGTGTGTTTTTGTTTTTGAGGTTAGATTTAAATAGTTTTAGAACCTGTGAAATAACAGATCGTTTTTGTTATGTCCTGATATGTAAAACCAGAGATTTGAAAGAAGGTGGACTTTCTCTTCCCCCTGACTCATCAGTTGTAGAGTTTCTTAATGCAGAGCAACAAGGTTCAACTCTTATTTCATATGTTTGTTCTTCTTTTTCCCAGATTGTGGGTTTTCTCTTCCCTCTCCTGGCCAATTTAGTTTGCTCCTCATTGGTGCTACGGACGTTGCGCCGCCCGGTGACTGTTGGTCATGGATGTGACAGCAAGAAACGTGTCCTGCGGATGATTGTGGTCCATCTAACCATTTTTATCGTCTGCTTTGTGCCGTACAATTTCTTGCTCTTCCTGTATGCCCTTGTGCGAACCCAGGCCTTGGCTAACTGCACCGTGGAGCGCTTTGCCCGGACGCTTTACCCCATCACCCTGTGTTTGGCCAGTCTCAACTGCTGCCTGGATCCCGTGGTCTACTACTTCACCTCCGAGAGCTTCCAGAAGAGCCTAACAACAGGTGGCAAAGGATCCGGCTCACGCCCTCCGAGCATCCCCCGCAGCGACACCGAGACAATGTACACAGCACAAAATCTTCCCTCAGACACACACAATGTGGCCAGCAATGGAAAAGAGACAACCATATCTGACAGTCAGTTATGACTCAACCTTGTTGGAGAAAAAGAAGTGGGTTTTGATGGAAAATCTGAACGTGACAGATTAAACAACAAGCTGTTTGATTGTGGAAGTGGCAAACAAATAGCTCAGCAGATTAGTTAAGCCCTGAGGTAAGTCTTGAAGTATGGCCTGGGCTTTATGGCTTAATCCACTACTGGACAACAAAGGAATGTATCTGTATTTGTTATGAGTGAACTTTGTAAGGACCACAACACGGGGACTACTGTGATGGTCAAGATAGACAAAGAGCCTCCCAAAGGGATTGCAGTACATCATCACTCAGGCTTAACCCACACAATGCATAATAGATTGTCCATAAAATGGAGATCTCTATCCATCTTGTTGACACATGCTCAGTGTTTTTATAACTCTTAAGACAATAAGTCTTCATATTAACCGTTTAAACAATCAGTGCATTATGTTTTATTAGATATTAACGTAATGACATTACTTGTACAGTATATAAATATGTTGATCTGCTGAGGTAAATGTTGAAGTGTGACAACACTAAATGCCTTTCTTGAATGTATTTTGTGGTTGTATTTATTATTTCCCTCCCTCGGCCTTGCGTCTGTTCTCTCGGTCGAGCCTTCTTTGAACTGCTCTTTGTTAGCAGGACTGTAAATTTTGAACTTGTGGAGGAGTTTTTCTACTCCAGCTCTGTTTTCTTCTCAAAGTAGCCACTGTGAGCTCGGCAGCAGAGCGGGAGCAAGCCCTAATTTATTTGAGGACCTTGGCCTGTGTGTCGTGTCTCAGGCCAAATGCTTATTATGACTTGAGCAATGGTCTATTGTTTGCCCCTGAATGGGGTCTCTCTGCCTTAATCTGGCATTAGACTGCAGATCTGCTCCAAGTCTCTTACACGCAGCAAATGTGCTCACATTCCAAAGTACGGATGAACAGTCGTGACTGTTTACCCAGAATCCTCGTCTTACACAACACAAATCACAAAACAGTAACGAGTCAGCAGATCCAAAAATGTGAAAAGTTGCTGAATATGCGTGGACAAATTTGAGGAATACTTTTTGGCTGAAATTCTCTAAATTTGGCATCAAATTCCCAATGGGATGCAAGGTTGGTCACAGCAGCTCATAAAGGGACAAAATAAACAGACATAGTGGCAAATCTGTTGCATTCCTTTGGCAATGCTTACAGGCAAAAATTAAGCTGCAGCTGTTTAGGTGTGTCATCCCATCTAATTTAATTCTTTTTTATTGGGTACACCTTTCTAGTACTGGGTTGGAGTCTCCCATGCCTTTAGACCAGCCTTAAATCTTCATGGCATAGATTCAACAAGGTGTTGGAAACATTTCTCACAGTTTTTGGTCCATACTGACATGATAGCATGACCTAGTTGCTGTAGATTTGTCAGCTGCACAGCCATGATGCAAATTTTGCGTTCCACCTCATCCTAAAAGTGCTCGATTGGATTGAGATCCGGCAACTGTGGAGGCCGTTGGAGTCCAGTGAACTGAGACGTATCAGACCACGCAATGTTTTTCCAATCTCTTATTTTCCAGTGTTGGTGAGCCTGTGTGAGCTGTAGCTTCTGTTTCTTGTTCTCAGCTGACAGGAGTGTCACCCGGTGTGGTTTTCTGCTGCTGTAGCTCATCTGCTTCAAAGTTGGACGTGTGCTGAGTTCAGACGTGGTATTCTGCATATTCTGGGTTTTTTTTGTTTTGTTTTTTTTGGAGCTACTGTTGACTTTTTATCGTTTCAAACCAGTCTGTACATTTCCCTCTGACTTCTGACATCAACCAAACATTTTTTGTCCACAAACTACTGTTAACTGGATATTTTCTCATTTTCAGACCATTCTCTGTAAACCCTAGAGATGGCTGTGTGTGAAAATCCAAGTAGATCATCAGTTTTTGAAATACTCAGACCAGTCTGACTGGCACCAACAATCACGCTGTGTTCAAAGTCACTTAAATCCCCCTTTTTCCCCTTTTTCTGATGTTTAGTTTGATCTTCAGCGAGTCGTCTTCACCACACCAATATGCCTAAATGCACCGAGTTGCTGCCATGTGATTGGCTGTTTAGCTTTCATTAACAAGCAGTTGAAAAGTTGGACCTTATAAAATGGCTGGTGAGTTTATAGTTTGTATCTGAGAGATTTCAGTCACACAACAATGTTGAATACTAAACTAAAATAGTGCAAAAGAAGTAAAGTAGTACAAATAAAGAAGAGGCTCAGAGTTCCTCTGTGTTTGTTGCTTTTAGTACCTCGATGATTCGCCTTGAAGTCATTAATCCTCTACAATAATAATAAAATCTTTCAGATCATTAGCAGTCGTGCTGAGAGACAGTACTTAGTGGCATAAAAGAAGAGTTTCTGTTGTGTTTGTACCTCCCATCCACACCAAAAGATGAGACATTTTAAAAAATGCTTTCCAAAATGAAGATTTTTAAAAACAGTCAGTCGTGAATGTTTAGGAGGGAAAAAAAGAAACCAACTCACTGTAGATCAGGAAACAACGACTGGTGTCCTGTTCTGACATCTAGTGGCCATAAATGGGAACACATGAGTTCTGCTTTAAATCATGAGACTTTACACCCTGAGTCTTTCACTGTTGCGTGCACAGCTATAGGTTCTGCATGCTCACCTGTCATACTTCTACAGGCTGTTGACCTGACTGCGGAGAGAAACCAAAAACCAATTTTATAAAATTCAAAATGAGTCGTGCACATGCTTGCCACAGCCTGGGACTTTTCCTAGTGTGACCTCTTGAGAATTTTGTTTTTGTCTGATTTTGTTGAATTGTTTTTTTGTTTTTTTAGCTAAGCTGTTTAACAACTAGGAAGAGGCGCCTCTGATAGAGGAAGTAAGCTTGCAGTTTTGCACTAATTCAATTTCAATATGTGTCATTGTTTATGTTGTTTTATATTATAGCTGTGTGCAAAAAAAGGTGCACGTCCTCTTGCCATGCACGCTCACAGACCACCTGCTTTGGAGCTACTCAGACTTTTCCAGGTAAGAAAAAAACTGTTTCTGTTTTGACACTGCCAACACTGTTATTGCTTTTTAACCTCTTATCAACCCAATTCTGTGTCAGTTTTGGCTTATTGCTCGGTATCTATATGGGCTCAGTGCTAAGCTACAATGTGAAAACATGAGAGGACCGACCTTCTTCTTCCTCTCACGATTGTGCCACAGGAACAAGTGTGCCAAATATGAGAGCAGCCCACAACAGATAACGCCTCGTTTAATTGCGCGATCAAACCACACCATCCTCTGTGCATAAGGCTGACTTCTTTTTCAGCACGGACAACTTCTTCTGTTGTGTACTTTTGCACAAGAGAGAGGAAGGAGAGGAAGGGCTGATGCTGACTGTGTTTGTGAAGCTGCTGAGGCATGAGGTTGCTGACGATTCTTGTAGCTTCTCCTCTGTGTGCATGCTGTCGATTTAAGGAGAAGACATATTAACTCAAGGTAAATGCAGATGTTCTCTTTACAGATTAAAAAGTGCCTGTCAGGGAGTCGGGCTGCTGTCGGCTGTAGTTGATTTCATGTTTCTGGGTTTGCTGTAGCTGATGTTTTGTTGGTAAATCTTTCAGGTTTTACGGAAATGAATGCAACGCTGTACAAGTCTGTGTTTCAATTTTCAAAAATATAAAAACGTCAGTTGTATTAGGATGTTAGTTTTATATTAGGTTTTTGTTCGTTTGTTTGTTTTTGGCATCCTCTGTCACCTCATAGGAAAATTTGAACAAACTGCTGGAAAAGTGGTTTTTAACGTTATTACGAAACTGTTTGCATTGCTTTAAAGCGTTACATTCAAATGAAAGCCTAGAGATTATATGCATATTTCTTCCTGACACAGGATTTTTCTCAATTTAATAAAGATATTTGTAACTTTGGAACCTAACGTGATAAACGGTCCCTGAAATCATGAGTCAAGATTTCAGTAAATCAATCAAAAAGAACGGCGACTGTTTCTCTCTTCCCCTTGCGACTATGGTATAGGAAGGGAGGAGGCCTGTTTTGTTGTCAGAAGGAAGGATGATGGTGTGCTGATAAGCAACTCAACGCTCTTCCTCTGCAACCTTAAGTTTTCTGTTGTAGATTTTATCATTGTCTAATAATATCAAGTTATTGCTTCATCTGTTGGCAGTTCAGCTCGGTTCAACCCACCTCCCCCACACACAGAAACACGCTTAAGTATCTTCAGAAAGTTTTAAGCTCATTTAAAACGTGCAGTTCCTTTGCATGTGAGACACTAATAATAACCCTCAGTAATGCAGAAAGTAAAACCAAACGTGGCGCACACACATCCACACAGAACCTCAGAACATGGCTGACTGGTTTCATTTACATTCATTTATTTTTGGCACCTGATCTGAGAAAACTGCTCACGTTTTGGCCCCGTGTTCTTCACTACACCGTGACTGTTTATAATATGGCTCAAAGACAAATCAGTTTGAGATGTTTTACCTTGAACATTGCATTTGCTTTGGTTTAGCACAAAGCAAATACACAGGGATCAGGTGTTTAAACCTTTCCAATGTTTAAAGACTTTATTGATATCTAATAGATCCAAAATTTTGCTAAGGGGAAACAAGTTTGCTTTTCAGGGCTGTGAGAAACAATAAATGCTTTTGTTGATTTTCCAACAGAATGACTACCCTGTTTTTATCTAGTCCTTTGATTTCACAGAAAAAAAACCCACCTTGGACCCGTGTGTTTCTAAATGATTAGGAAAAGTCATCATCTATGTTAAAATTAAATTCACCAAAGTTCAACCAAAAGTGATTTTACGCACTTTTTTTTTTGCACAATATAAAACTGGAACTAGTTTGCTTATGCAGATAACACAAACAGACTTAGAGAATCAACCTTCAGAGAAACAAAAACTGCATTGTAAAATTAAAATATGCAGGAAAAAAAAAACAGTTTTTTATGGCTTGTATGAAACCGTCAGCTGCATTCATAGCGCTGGACTTTGGGTTCATATAATGACAGCTGCGGCTTTTTATTAACAACCTAAACTGCAGTATGTTTTTAAAAGCAAACAAGTCAAAACACTCCACCTGGATTCAAAAAAGCGAATTAAAAGGTTTTTATGCCCGATGTTCTGCTGCTGTGAAACTGTTTTTAACTTGTAATATTCAGGTCACTGTGTAGGTGGATCAGCACCTGCCAAACACGAGACCCATGGAGGCTGAGTTTCCTTTGCAAATTATTGAGTTCAGTCTTTAAACGGAAACATTTAGTTTCACGTTTTAAGCAAAAAACAAAAAGGCAAAAAAAGAAAAGGAAAAAATTATTTGAAAAAGCGGAAACCCCAAAGATGTGAAACGTTACCCAACTCCACTGGTATTGGTGTAACTTGTGAGGAAATGCTTGTGGTAGAAGAAAAAGCCACCAGCCAGAGTCCGTTGTCGATGTGTGATGAAATCTTAAATGCAGCTACTTCCAACAAACATCAGCTTTCTTCTGTAAAGCCTAATAGTAATTTGGAACTATTTTTTTTTAACAATGTAAGTTATGACTGAAACAGAGTCTTATTTTATAAAGAATTTATGAAATAAGACAAAAATTAAAAAATACAGTATGTACAAAAATACTTTGAAACACCTGGGTCAAATGGTGGGGTGGGGATGGCTATAAATAATAGACGCTACAGGGGTTTTATTCAGTTCTCCTTTCTCCTCATAAAAAAAATGTTCAAATTAAGCGGAATTTATGGACCCGTCATTATGGAATAATTTAACAGAGAAGAACCTGCTGAACAATACAAGATCCAATGACTCAGCAGATTCTGAGTCACTGGTTGCCACGGTGACTCCCGCCTGTTCTGGGGAGCAGAGGGAGGAGGGGCTGCACTCCTCATCAGACAGGCAAAAAATGCAAATTAGAAGTTGGGCCTTAAACAAAATGTCACTGTTCGAAAACTGTCATATAATAAAAGAAAAAAAAAACTTGAAATGTGAGAGGCCCTACGTCATCTGCAGTGTTTTATGGACTAGATAGAGCCGGTTTAAGAGACCCTTGACTTCAGGTTTTAAAAAGAGAACTCAGAGTTCAGATACAATGGAAGTCAATGAGAGTATGCACACTCTATGGAGGGTTTGAGAGAGGGATATGCTGACTGAAAAATACAAAAATGTCTGCATTTAAAAGTATAAATTGCATGGTGTAAACAGTAACTTTGTGGGGGGAAGAAACAATTTGTTTTCAAAAACCTTTTAAAAATTTAGGTGTGACATCATTCATTTATTCTAAGCCTAACATTAAAAGATTAAAACCTCACAAAATCATAAACTGTGATTGTGTAACTATATATAGTGACCCTTTCAAACTTTGAATGAGAGCTCCACAGAGGGATGGGTTTTCCTACTTATTTTGACAAAATTTAATTGTTGTGTTTGAGACGATTGTGAATTTAATCCACGTTGTGTGATGTACTGCTACCAGAAGTCAGGACCCTTTGTTTTAATCTTTTTTTTTGTGATCAAGCTGCACAGTTTGATAAAAATCTTGTGTGGGGTGGGGTTTTTGAAGCGGGCAAAATGATGCATCAACAACCATGACAGAATTGGAAGAATGTGTGGTTCAGTGCTTATGTGTCGGCATCTGTACTAAATTTATTACAAAAGATGTCATGGACTAAAATTAGTACTGTTCTACATTATTTACTCCTATTTACTTCTCTTTCAGGTGGGAAAGATGTCTGAATGAAACACGAACGAGTGAAAAAAGGAAGTGCCATTAGTGTCTGTATGAGAGGGAAAATGTCTCAGAATACTACGTTGTGTAACGATAGTTCAACGAACGTCGATGAGATCCTGAAACTGTATTATGCGGGCTTCTTCCTGCTGCTCTTCATCCCGGGGCTGCTGCTCAACACCGCTGCTCTCTGGGTTCTCTGCAGGCACATCTGGTACACAGTTACAAAGTCAGACAAATAAAAAAAAACAATGGGGCCGTAGGTTTTAGGCTAACTCTTTCGCGTGTCGTTCCACAGGAAGAAGACCAAGACGGTGATCTTTATGATAAATCTGGCTGCGGCAGACCTGGTTCACATCCTCTCTCTGCCCCTCAGGATCTATTATTACTTCAACCACAACTGGCCTTTTGGAAAGGCAGTGTGCATGATCTGCTTCTACCTGAGATACCTCAACATGTACGCCGCCATAGCGTTCCTGGTAAGAAAGTCGCTTGAGTGAAATGTGAGCCGAACACAGGAACGTTCAGCGGGAACTTTGGAATTTGTCTTCCCTTGGCATTAAATGCCACATGCTAATTATTATTTTAAAAAGACATTTTGGACGTAACAGGAAGTCGTTATTTCTCTTCTGCTGCATTTTTGGACAGTTTTATCACTTGTGTTAACTCTTTCAGATGTGTATCAGCATTCAGAGGTACGCCTTCCTGCTCAACCCATTTTCAGCTCGTCGCTGGAGACGCCGTTATGACCTGCTGATCAGTGTAATTTTGTGGGTGGTGGTCGGCCTGGCTTGCTCACCTTTTATTCTGATGCGAAGCAGCAGTCGCCAACAGCAGAGTACAAATGTCAGCGCATCAGCCAACACTTCTGACAGTGACAGCTGTTTTAAAGACCTGCCAATGCGCAAAGTGTCCTTACGTATGGCGGCCATCATAATAACCTTCACGGAGCTCTTTGGCTTCTTGATTCCTCTCATATGCATCATTTACTGCTCCGTCCGCATCGCCTGGTCCCTCAACCGGAAGCAGAGCGAGGATCAGCAGACATCGGCCTCGCTCAGCCCTTCAACGCGAAGCAGACTTCAGTCAGTTACATCCAACGGTCACACAAGCAAAAACCAAGAGAAGGATAGGAACAGGGAGAAAAGGCGAGCTCTGCGGATAGTGCTGAGCTGCTCTGCTCTCTTTCTGTTCTGCTTTGCCCCGTACCACATCAACTTCGTCCTCTACATGATGGTGTCGCAGGACCTTGTGGAAAACTGTGGCATCATCGCGGGCGTGAAACTGTTTCACCCGGTGTCTCTGTGCGTGGCGAGCCTGAGCTGCTGCCTCAATCCTCTGCTTTATTACTTTCTCAATGCTGAATTCCGAATGCACTTCATGCGCACCTCCTCTGTCTCCTCCTCCATCCTCTCCTCCCCGGTCAGCTCCCCAACGGAGTGTCCCACACAAACCAGGCTGCTGAAGATGGAGAGCAAATGTTCAGAGAACGTGAAAGCCGAATGAGCTACATGACAACAAATAGACGATATCTCATATTCTTTAAACACACAATTTTATCCAAAAAGGCTTAAATGTGAGGAATACCTTAATGGAAGGGTTCAGTGACATTCGGACATGTGAATTGGGAAAATTCAGGCTCAAACCTTCCTGCTAAAGTCTCTCAAGACGATGGGTATTCATAGCAGATTTTGGTCAAACTCTGATGTTACAGTTGTCTGTGAAACTGACCTGATAAGCTTTAAATGGACAGTGAAGTGGGATTCTATGAAAATGATGTGAAGAAATAATATTGTACGTGTCATAGATAGCTTTTCTAAACAGTTTCATTTTGACATGATTGGCAAGCCAACAGCTAGTAGTCTGCGCAGAACCGAGACCATGAATCATGAAAAAAAAAAAAAAAATGGAAATGAATGCCTGACTGAACTGGTAACAGAAGACTGATGAAATTGAAAACCTGTCAGAAACAAGATAACTGAAACATTCTGATACATAAAACTGAAAAACAAGAGTTTACAGAGAACTCCAATCAGAAAAAGCAAACCAAACAGACCACAAAAACCCCAAATGTTACATTTTCAGGCGGAAATATTGTGATATTCTTGCAGGAATTGACCCCAAGCTGCACTGGAACTGCTACGACTAGCAGCTGTTGCTGCTATTTGCACACAAGTAGCCCTAGATTTCTGTGAAAATAACCACTTAAAATGATGGTAATGTAAAGCTTTATAAAGTAGCACTCACATGAGCCGCTGTGATTTTCTTAAAGACTGGAGTTGTTTTAATCCACTTTGGTCTTGGCCTTGCAAGCACAGGCTGTTAGCTTGTCAACCTGATCAGAAATGACAAGCTAACTGCGAACTCTCTGGAAAGGTTTATGATCAATATCTTACTTAAATGGTATACAGTCCACACTTATATAGCACCTCTTTAATGTCTCCAGGTTCTGCAATGTTTCTTATTCACCCATTCACTCATTCCAAAGTATATTCACTCAGTATACAGCACTTTTCATGTTCTCACTTGTAAAGTGAAAAGTCTGTCGACGGTGAGGGGTTCAGTTCCTTGATCCTCAAAATGGAGGACAACCTCCCGAAGCACCTCCTCCATTTTGTTATAGATGACTCTTGAACAGCCTGATACTAGTCGTCAGGATTGATTTCTAGTCTGAGCGAGGCCAAGACCAAATTAGGCTGCCATCTTAAAACAAAGTTTTCAACATATTTCTTCTGAAAAAATCTTCCTCCCACTGTCAAATTGATATAACACAGTTATTTTCAGATACCAGGAGCTAGCATTCTGTGTGAATACCACAATATTTCTGCAGGAACATCTGTGTAATGTGAAACTGACGGTGGTGAAAGGTTCATAAATTTACATTTGCATATATATAGCCATAAAACCTTTGAGATGAGAGTTGTTTTAAGATGACAGTAACCCACTTTGACCCTGCCTGCACTCAGACTAGCTATGAGACCGTCAATCCACTCAGAATTAAACTCTCTTTCTCCAAAATGAGATCATTCAAAGAGCTATCTACGACAGGTAAGATAATAAATGTTTATAATTTTTTTAACAGAGGCTGGACTGTAAAAGTTTGTTTTTTTTCTGAATGCGAAGAATCTGCCTGTTCTTAAGGAAGGAGTCCATTGTTTTAAAATGAACAAATGACATACATGTTTTCTTTTTACTTTGGGTTTTTGTATATGTATGTGCACATACTCAGCAATTAGTTGAAATAAGCTATCTCAAAGAAGATGTGTGTCAGTTTGTTGTCATTCTTTGTAAATAACAATTAAAAAAAACCAACCTGTGTTACAGCGTGTGCTTTTTGATGTTGATTTTGAACGTGCACTTGAGGTTTGTTTTTTTTTGAGTGACACACAGCAGATGAAAACAGGTACAAACTCGTTTCTGCTGAACTTCCTCCCACAGTGCGCAAAAGGGCGAGTGCAGTTGGCGTCTGTTTGCAGCAGCTTCGAGCAGCGGTAACTGTCAGCATCTGAGGGCTGAACACCCGCGTGTCTTCTCTCTGTGCATCTGTTAGAGGAGTCTGAGCCGAAGCAGGAAGATGAGCTCAGCCCACCTACCAAAATGTGTTCGCCTCTTATGTTTCTGCTGGAATCGCCTTTCAGATTCATTCAGCTGAAATTCCCCCTAAAGAAATATAATTTTACAATATATATATATACATATATATGTGTGTATTTATTTTTTTTATCAATAATATGCCTTGTCCTGGTAGGCTGGTGTAAAAAAATTGTACAAAAGCCACACCCCCCTCTGTTCACAGGAAGCCCAATGTGTGAATACTGAAAGCCCCATTTCATGTTAGACACAGACAGAGACAGGCAAAAGAAATACAGATGCCTTAACATGAGACAAAAACAGGAAATTACATAAGAAAAGAAAAAGAGATTGCTCTGTACCAATAAAATGAGAGAGAATAGTGCTGATAAGAGGCAGGGTGGGTGAAGTGAACTATGTTAGAGGAGGAGAGGGTGAGAAACGCTTGTTGGCTTCATCCTTCTGATTTCTGATGCTACGGTGACGTGAAGTTTGAAGACTGAGGTAAGATTTATCATCATTGTTCCAAATGTGTAAAAACTGTCTGAGCAGCTGGATGCTTTGAGTGAGGAGTCGTTCCTCACAGGGGATCTCGTTTGTTACTCCAGAGTGAGGAATGTCTGCTTCACTCGGTGTGTGTGGATGTGTGAGGGGACATCTTAATGTGTCAGTGAAGTGGACTTCGTATGGACCGTGGTATTTTAGCTGGAACAGGACACACGCGGAGGGACCCCGGGTGCTCTCCGTCATCTTTCTGGGTGCTGTTACACGAGGCTAATCATGAATGGAAAAGGTGTAACTCCCCAGCAGCCCACAGAGAGGTGATTCATAGCAGAGAAAATGAAGTTTCCACTGAGGACTGAAACTGCTGAAACCCAAAGTATGAAAGATTACAGATGACCTTTAATATAACTGTAACTCTGCTCCTTTTTAATTTTTTTTTAAGAAGCTATAAACAAGTTTCCCATACATACAAGAAACGAGTGGCTCTCATCACAGATATGTGAGTTTGGGCAAGTTTGACAGGAATGCAAATTGATTGTGGAGGAAATGGTTAGTCTTTGTAACAGTAACTGTCATAAATAGACATCCTCTGACAGATTACACATGGTGTAAAAGTGAGAGCAATGAGTGGAGAGGAGCACAGAGGTCAGTGGTCAGTAGATCAAAATGAGTTCTCAGGACTGGAAGTCCACTGGGAACCGTTTCAGTGGGCTGTAAAGTTTGATAGACTTGTCAGAAAGCTGGAGGGGAATCCAAACTGTGCAGAATCCCCTTTTAAACATTCCCACATCTTTGATGGAAATTTATTTAAATACATTTTGACAGACATCAAATCTACAACTGCTGCATTGATTGATGCTTTAATACAAGATTATTAAGCTTGTAATAAGACAATAGACTCCTAAAAATGGGAACCTTGTTGGGCTATAAACAAATGAGCTATATTAACTAAAAAAAGAGAAAAGTTTTTTACTTTTTGCACTCTATTTCTACCATCTTTACCCTCCAAAATCCCCATAAAACAGGACTGAAATGCATGCAGCAGTTTTGTTTATTCTCTTGCTTCACCCCCATGAGTCATTTTACACCCCCACATACTTGTCTTATGAACCTTTTGAGGAGGCCAACGCCAAGTATGGAAACCTCCACACAAACCCTCTTAACTTTATCTGAAGTAAATATTGCATCAGTGTCACGCAGTGGGTGAATGAACCAGAAATCATTATCTCCTGCTGTCAAAAGCAAGAGGCGATGATGTCTCTGTGTGTTTCTTTGTCTGTTGTAGCAAAACATCTCATGAACTACTAGATGGATTTTAACGAAACTCTCAGAAAGCAACCATTAGATATAAAGCTAATGAACTTTTGGTGTCACTACATTCAAGATGGCCGCTACAGCAACCTTAGCCAACACAAAAGTGGCTCTAACTCAGACAGTTTTCCAGACATTAAGGTAAACTGGTGTGGTAGAAGCTGACAGCCATTGGGAAACATCTTTGACATTAACTGTTGGGAGTTCATACTGTCTGTCTGTTAGCAAAATATCTCATGATCCACTGGATGGATTTTAATAAAACTCAGAAAGTGATCATCGGATTAACATTTGGAGCCAATTCAGATATTGAGCTAAATTTGATGCGGAACAGCTGAGAGTTACTCTCAACAAGAGAAGAGAGGACTCTGTACAAGCAGGACAGAAATACAGAAATACACTGAACAGGGAGATCAGAACATCTAAAAGAAGATATGCTGAATCACATCACTGACTACAGCTGACCATCCGTTCCTGTTCTGATGAACAAAGGCCTGGTCGACAACCTGAACACCTTCTACTGCAGGTTTGAGGAGGACTCCACTTTCTTCACTCGACCAAGGACAGCATTTACCTCCATTACACCCTCGACATCTATAGTTCCTCGTTCCTGTGGCAGCCTGACCCCATTCATCATAAGGGAAGAGGACGTGAGCTGACTTTTCCAAAAGCAGAACACCAGGAAAGCGCCAGGCCCTGACGGCATCACACCCCCTCCTGTCTGGAGGCCTGTGCTGTCCAGCTGGCTCCCATCTTCTGTCGCATCTTTATCGGATCACTAGAGCTCTGTGAAGTTCTCTCCTGTTTCAAACAGGCAACAATCATTCCAGTCCACAAGAAATCTTCCACCAAAGGTCTGAAGGACTACAGACCAGTAGCCCTGACATCCGTCGTTATGAAAGCCTTTGAACGCCTAGCACCTGAAGGACAAACCAGGTCACCTCCCAGGTCTCTTACAGATTGCCTATCAGGTTAGTGGTTGACGCCATAAACCTGAGTCTACACTTCATTCTACAACATCTGGACCACCCGGGGATCTACGCAAAGATTCCTGTTTGCGGACTTCAGCTCAGCGTTCAACACAGTCGACCCACAGATCCTCTCCACCGAGCTCTCCCAGCTCAGCGTAGTCTGCCAGTGGATCATCAACTTCCTGACAGGCAGGAAGCAGCAGGTGAGGCTTGGTGACATCACGTCAGGAGTATGGACAATTAGCACAGGAGTTCCTCTGGGATGTGAGGACAAGTGAATGATGACAGGAACACAAGGAGCAAAAACCAAACACGAGGACAACCAAATAAAAGAAACAATAAACCCAATACACAAGACTTAGTTCAACTGAACACAGGGTAACCAGAAACACAAAAAAAGATACCCCTTAATACAAAAGGAAACTCAAAGAAAAACCAAAATCTTGACACTGCCGAGACTTGTCTACACAGCTGTCATTGAGTCCAAACCGTGCACATCTATTAGAGTCTGGATGAGTCAGCAAGAAAAAAAGCAGATTGCAAAAGACAACAAAAAACGCAAAAAACATCATTGGTGCTCCCCTGCCCACCCTTCAGGATCTGCATACAACAAGTCAAGAAGAAGGCAGGGAACATCGCCAAAGACTTTTTACACCTCAGTCAGTGTTTGTTCCAGCTCCTTGCATCTGGCAGACACTACAGAACTGCCAAAATAAGCTGCTAAGAACCAGATCAGTGGCCTTGTGGTAGAACGTCTTCCCTGAAACTAGGAGGTTGTGGGTTCAATCTCCGGCTGGGTCATACCAAAGACTTTACAAATGGGACCCATTGCCACCCTGCTTGACACTCAGCATTAAGGGTTGGAATTGGGGTGTTAGATTCCCGAGTGCAGCGCTGCTGCTCACCACTCCCTCAGGGCATGGGTCAAATGTGGAAAACAAATTCCACACACTCAGATGTGTGACAATCAGTGGTACTTTAACTTAACTTTAAATCAGAATCACAAGACACCAAAATAGTTTCTTCCATCAACATCATGAACACCTGAAGTGACTTTCTGCTGGAAATGGGTCTACGTACCATTCATACTTTATCCTTACATCAAAAATCAAATATTTTTGAAATGCCCTGCGACCTCATTTGATCTTGTATATTATATTTCACCGACATGTGTGACCCGGAAGTTTGTTTTTGTGTGATTTTTGTATATGTATCGATGCCATGGCCTCTCATAAATGCTCGTGATTATGTTTACAGTGTTACTGCTGCCGTGCCAGTCTGGTGTCTTAAGTTGTGTAAAACTGTAAAATGTATCTTAAGCAAAACTTCGGTACCTGGAAGATCCTACCGATTTTTTATCATTTTTAGGCGTAACTCGTTTGTTTCCCTTGAACAAAACGTAGCTGTCCATTTCTAAAGGCTATAGGCGAGCCCACTATTCTACCTCCATTGTGTGTAGGCGTATGTGTGTTGGCCATCAAGACGTTTTCCGGGTCACACGTCGGAGAAAAATAAAAATTAAGATCAAATGAGGTCGTGAGGCATTTCACAAATGTTTGATTTTTGATGTGAGGATAAAGTCAAAAACACAAAAAGCATTGATGCTTTGAATTTCTTTAAGTCCCACATGAAATTGAATAATGAAATGTTGATTTTCGATTTTTAAATTTTTGATTCTCAGTAAAAACAATTGAACAAATGGTACTCGGGCCGGGGATGTGGTCCTTCTTCCTCCTTCTTGTTTGCTTTTTGTTACTGCGCCTTTATTTTCATTGTCCATATTGTTATATTTGCATTTTTGATTTCCATTTTATCTATGTAAATTGTATTTGTGTTGCTGCTTTTGTTTATTGTTTTTATTCAAATTTGTTTTTGCATGTTGACTTTTGTATTTTCTTTATGTAAATTGTGTGAGCATATAGAGCGCGGCCATCAAACGACATCACATTCCATGTGGCTGTACCTGGCTAAAAAAGTGGTTCTGGTTCTCAGAGCACTATCCCATCTTACGAAATCTCACAATATCGCATGAGATTGCACATAACGTCATTAAAAGGTTTGACCAAAAGGACTATAACTCTATCCCCTCTCAGCAGAAGATGATTTGAGTTTGAAGGCGGTGGGTGATATGCAGTCCTCCAAGGAACACTAGGCCTTAATTTAAAGAGGGTTTAATAAAATATATGTTAATTGTTACTGAGCTGCTTTAAGTTAACGTGACAACTGTTACAGCTTTTCTTGTAAGCACTGACTTTACAGTTTAAATTGTTCCACTTCAGCTGAATAGATTACCTGAGTAAAACTGAAGAAAGTTTCATTTGCTTTTCATTTCTGCTGCTGGATGTGTCAGAAAGCGGTCAGCAGTGCAGAAGGTGTCACCTAAAGGAGAGAAAAAAAAAAGTAACAAGATTTACCCCTCACATATAGTCAGACATACCGAGTGCCGGTTTGTGTGACCTGCTAACCACTCGCCCAGCGTGACATTGCTAACCACGCTAGTTTCACTGGCGCTGAGGCGTTTATCTCCAGATAATCGTCGGTTGCAGTGCAGGTGGAGATGCTCAGCAGTGAAGACAGTGTAGGAGCGTGTAATGTCTATGGGTTTTCATACAGTATTTACTGGAAAGGGCACTGAAAAGGCACTGAAAAAGATGTGAACACGCAGATTATTTATCTCTGAGCATCATTGGTTTTAAAGCACGGTGTGAGAATTCAGATGTGGCTGCTGAGTGTATGTGTGTGTGTGTGTGTGGGCTTTATTAACAATGAGAGATCTGTTGAAACTTTAAAGCACTTTCTCGTAAACCCGACGGCTATCTGAGTTACATGCAAAACCTGCTGCAATAGGAAGCTGATTTACAGATACACCAGAGTCAGCCTGGTTTCAGTTTCCCTCTGTGTGCTCAGAAACCAGAGGCAGGGTCAGTTTTTCAGCCACAGCGGCCACATCTTTGTGCCAGGAGTAAGCTCCAGTAATGTAAAGCTTCTGCTACACGCTTAGAGATGAGGCTGACGAAACTCCAAACTGAGAGAAAATGGTTCCCTCCAAGGCAATGCGACAACCTGAGGCGGGAAATATTTGGTTTGTTTAATCCTCCGTTTTGAGAATAAACTCGTATTTCCAAGACAGAAGACAACATGTTGAGAAAAAGACTATTTGGAGAATAAGGTCAAACTTGAGGAACCTGCCGCCTCAGGGCAGGGACCCATTTTGTATCAGTTCTGCTTTTTTTCATTAGGCATAACAGAACACAAGTCCCACTTTATACCAATTCAAACCACAGTTTTTTTTCTATTTTTGTCACAAATTTCGATTTGCTACCTCTTCACTCAGATTTGTAAAAACCTGTGAAAAAAAAAGAAAAAAAAAGTGAAAACGTGCAGCCCGATTGGGAACAGTCTACAATGACTATAAGCAGAAGTGCATCACTCAGCGTCGAGGAAATTTACAAAATAAAAAAAAATTCCATATTCCATATTCTTGGAGCTCTGTAGCTCGTGCATCTTTCACAGTACAAACATCGGGATAGTCAAGTCAATTTTGAAGTGATGTTTTGTCAAATGGTTACCAGTAGTACCTTACAGTGTGAAGAAAAGGCAAAAGTCTTCATCCAGGCTCAGCTAATTGGTAGCCAAACATTTTTTAAAATTGTTTTTCAGGCTTATAAATAACTCTTTATCAAAAACAAGATACAAACGTGAAAGAGCACTACATTTACTAATATTAAAACTCTGTTTAGTTTAATAATGTTCTAACTATTGATAACTATTTGGCAGAAAATCACTTCAAAGTTTAATGGACTATCCCTTTAATAAGTAACTGAAAGTTAGACTTGGTTTTTACACAGTCACTTGTTTTTTAGGAGATTTTACACCAGAATATTCGACTTGCAGTGTAATGGCATCACGCTAACGTTTAAGCTGTCTAAACTTTCCAACATTTTTGCAAACAAACTTCTTATTCCCAGAATCTTTATCCTTCTTGCACAGTTTATATATCAAAACACAGGACTTTTGGTCTCCTTTTACCCAGCGTGTATCTCACTGCTACATGCCTTATTGTTTCCTCTCAAATCATCCCAGAGAGCAAAGTGCGCAAATCCAAACTTCCATTCACTTCCATTGTGTCGCAGCTCAGGATTTTCTCTTCAAAGTTAGAAACAAAGAGTTTTCTTGTCAAATCTTCTACATAGGACGATGTAGACGCACAAAGCTTGACAAGTGTGACGACCAGATGCTTCTTACCACTTTCAGTTCAGTAATTTTAGTAAGACTTGGTTTTTTCACAGCAACTGTTTGAGGCTTAATTCTTACTCTGTTTCTCGGTCAGTTGATCCCATGAAGAGCACTAACCCGGGGGGGTGATAGACACAAGTGTGTGGTTACCATGGTGATCTTAATAAGCCATTGGTAACTGCTTTAATATTTATTTTTATGTTGATTCTCTTTACACTTCTTATACAGATTATTTGTCAAAACACAAGCATTTTATTAGCACAGATTTTTACAAAAGATTCAAATTACAATTGGGCTTTAGAGAAGAAAGTTTATGTATGTTGGAACTTTAGGCAGAGCTGCATTGGTACCTTTGAGAATGTCTTCAGAAACGTTCTGGTTGGTGCCGACCATTGTAGTGCAGTAAAGGGACGGATTACTGTCCAATTCTGAGCTTGTTCGATATTATTTTATTCTACTGTAAATTAATGTGGCTTAAACGGAAGTGCGCCCACACAGTATATTCACATATATGTCATAACGGCCAACTCGTCAGCAGCGTGTGTGGCATTTTGAGCTACGACATACTTTGCCAAAAACAACACCCTCAATAACGCCACAAGATCAGAGAGTCCTTCAAATCCTCCTGAAGCTTTGTGTTCTTTGAGCATACTGTGAGTTAGGAGCACCACTCAAGCACCATAAGATATTTGGACTTTCACCAAATGATTTAGCTTTTCAGTATTTTTGGTGACATTTTCATGAAATCACAGTTTAGGTTTTATAAGGTTTCTGGCCACTTTCTGAGTTTAAAGGCATAATAGCTGACAAATTACGCAGTTTTTCAGAGTTTAATGATGTAGAGTTTCTACATCATGTAGAGTGTAGAGTTTCTCATTGTGGTTTTTATAAAAATTGTGTCAAAGAACAGCAATTATTCCTCACCTTTGTTTACAACTAAATTCAGTGATCAGTTAAGAAATTCTCCTGTTTGAGTTGCGGATATCTCAGCACAGCTCATTTTATCTGATCTTAGCCCCAACTTTCTGCTTTAACGCTCTCTACCGCTCCGTTTCCTCCCAGAATGACTCCACTTCTGTCTCCTCTCGTTCTCACAGCTTTTAGTTTCCTTTCAGAAGAAGAAGAACTTCACCTTTTCTCTTTCCACCTGCTGTCTCTGATTCCATTGTTCTCCCTCTGACTCTGTTTACCTTTAGGGATTATTTTACGGACTTGTAATTGTTGGCAACAAAATCTGACTCTGCTGATTTAGCTTGTTTATCAAACTTTGGTAGTGAATGATGTGTATGCAGTGGGAGAAAAAAGTCCAGCATTTTCTCCGCTTCCCAGGGTGGCTGCATCTTCATCACCAAGGGCAAGTAAAAATGTTCTGCAGCCCAATGAATTTGCTTAATTTGAAGGAGGCTAAGATATTAGACTACTATGAGAACTTTAGTAATGATGACATACTGTTCATATGAAATGCTCTTGGAGTGCTGCACAGGAAAGCAGACAGTTACTTTGGGTGGTTTTTTTTTTTGTTGTTGTTTTTTGTATTAGCCTGCGGTCCAGAAGGGCTATGTGGGTAGCTCAGCATCATTTTGTGAAGCAATGGGTGGGGTAATTTATGCTCACCAAGAGGTTTTATGTGAGGGTGTTTTTTGTTTTGTGTGTGTTATTGTTATTGCCAGACAAATACTAGGCTGTGGTTTTTGGTTTGTTGCAACTGTACACGGTTTGATATTCTGTTCCCATCTTTGTATTAATAATGAGCAAGGATATGGATCCTTTAACTTTAATTTCTTGGAATGTCCGTGACTTCAGTCCTGTCAAGCGTAGAACAGTTTTTACTCATTTGAGGTCTTTAAAAGCAGACATCATGTTTCTTCAAGAAACACATATAATGGTCACTCAACAGAGGAAACTCAGGGTCAATTGGATCGCTCAGACTTATTCACCTTTTTCGTCTAAAGCTAGAGGGGAAGCAATTCTTTTTCGTAAATCTGTGCCTTTTTGTCTCCAATCTAGCACGATTGATCCTAATGGTCATTTTATTATATTAAAAGAGCTCATCAATTATTTTCCAGTGACTTTAGTTAATATTTATGGCCCAAATTCGGATGACTTTTTTTAGGAAAGGTTTTGATTTGATTTTAGATGATGATTCAAGTTATATTTTCACAGGAGGGGATTTTAATTGTTACCTTGATCCTTATGTAGACAGCTTGTTTCCAGCGCCATCACAGAACATTCTCTCCATACAAACTCTTAACAATTTAATCAGATCAAGAAGATACAAGATGCCATAAAAGCATTCCCTACTAGAAAGGCTCCGGGACCAGACGGCTACGGCCTTGAATTTTATAAGGCTTTCAGCAATGTATTAACACCTATATTATTAAGAATGATTCATCAAACATTTATAAACAGAGAACTTCCTTCCTCTCTATGACACGCCAACATTTCTGTTCTTCTTAAAAAGGATAAGGATGAAACTGACCCATGCGGTTACAGACCCATTGCTTTATTAAACTATGATCTTAAAATAATGACAAAAAGTCTTGCAACTAGACCGGGCAAAAGTATAGCAAGTATCATTCATTCTGATCAGTCAGGATTCGTCACGGGCAATCATTCTTTTTGTAACATACATAAAATTCTCAACATATTAAATCAAATCTGTCGACTATCGTTCCCTAAGCGTTTAGATACTGTTTCCTTTCAGAAGGAGAACTTTTCTCTTTCCACCTGCCATCTCTGACTCCACTGTTCTCCCCCTGACTCTGTTTACATTTAGGGATTATTTTATCCACTCGTAATTGTTGGCAACAAAATCTGACTCTGCTGATTTCACTTGTTAATCACAAACTATGCGGTAGACTTCTGGTAGTGAATGATGTGTATTTCGTGGTTATTTTTTTTTATCATCGATGATGCACATATACTAAAAATCATTTTCAAAAACCCTGTGTTTTGACGACTAATGTGGCTTTAAAATGAGTGTCTGTGGCACAGGATGTTTGTCTCCCCACTCTGAGGTCACATGACAGAGGGGAGCTGTCATAAAATCCTCAGCAAACTTAGTTTTCCAATTTCCCATTTACAATAAACACGCAAATTATACATGAAAACATAGGCATTATAGGCGTTACGCATTCTTTCTGACAATGCGTCCTTCATTGCGACAGGACCTTTGGTTTTCACTCAAATCCCCCAGAATTCAGAGACTGCACACATAAGCTCCCATAGACTTACGACTTAAATCGGCTCGACTTTTTTCTTCAAAACGAGAAGTCAACAGCACTTTTTAACTTGTCACATCTCCAACACACAGCACTGTCCAAACCTCAAAATTTACATGAGTGACGTCCGCAGCTTCCTGTCGCTCATGGTTCAAGAATGATTTCAACACATCTTATGGCTTTTGCAGTACAACTGTTTGGTTAATTTTTTCAGTCTTTATCTCGCAGAGAAACTGAGTCCACTGGCCTGAACAGCATTTCTCATCATGGCTGCCATCATAAACCCTGTATATGAAAAATGATTAGAGCTTTTACATCATAGAAAAATGAGGCTTTTTGGAACTTAAATTTTAACTTGTACTTTCAAAAGAAAACTTTTCATAGCCCGCTGCTATGAATCTGTAGGGTTATGACTCAGTCAGTTTTACAGATATTGAACCAAACTTTGGTGTGACAATAGCTGAGCGTTAATCCCTGAGTACTAACAGATCATTAAGTGATTTTTAACATTAAGTGCTGAAGTCTGTCTGTCATAAACACTCAACGGATTTAAACAAAACTCTCAGAAAGTAATTATTGGACGTACAGTATGTCTACAGATGATAACTTATGGTGATGAATATTACTCACCAAGTGGCAGGCACCAACAAAATGTCTGTTCTCTAGTCAGTATTCTTTGGTAAAACTCATACTGTAGCTTAAACTGCTGAAAACTTTCAGAAGTTATTTAAAGGTTGTGAACAGATCCAGACTCAAGTTTCGTACAGTACTAATACTTATTACCAGCTTGTTTTTATGTGATGAAGGGAAAGAATGTCATTTTCATTAAAACTAGTTCATTTACACAAGAACATATGGCTCCTGCAGGTCTTTGTGTCAATGCTGGCTTTAAATTTCAAAATAAACCTATTCTCAACATTTTGACTTTATTTTTGAAAGATTTATTAACTCTATTTTCAGCTTTTTAATAAGACAAAAAAATCTTCCTCAGTGTTGTTTTTTCCCCCCTCAATGTGGCACTAATAGTCATACATCTGTCTCTTAGTTCATGTCTTTAAATTTACTCACTTTTCTCTCTACCATCAGAACCACTCTGACCGGACGGCTTGAAATCCTGACAGTTTATCGGCATGGGACACGAACTTCACCAAGGGACATCGTTCTTCTGTCCGCAGTGCTGCTGGGAAGGGGCAGCATGAACTCCCTCTCCACATGATGGATGCTCAAAGTAAACTGTCAGCAAACTACAAGCAGTTTCCCTGAAACAGTCCAGCTGCAGACGTACAAGGCAGCCAGCCTTAAATCGGCTGGCATCTCTCAGCTTTAAGATGAACAACTCAAGCTGTGGTAATAACAGCAGTCTGAAGACTTACCAGCACCAAGTGTACGCTGTGGTTTACAGCGTGATCTTAGCACCGGGCCTGTTGGGTAATGTGCTGGCTCTCTGGGTCTTCAGGATCTACATCAAAGAGACCAAGAAGGCTGTGGTGTTCATGATGAATCTCGCTGTGGCCGATCTGCTGCAGGTAAAGGATATCTGCCCACATCTTTTGTATTTTTACATAACAGAAAAAGATTTTAAACCAGCTAACACTGTAATACTTTACTTTGAACCCCTTTTAGAGCAAGTGCTCTAAAAGGGGTTCATTATGTTGGTGATGTGATGACAGTTTAATTTCTAACCCTGACTCAGCAGTGGATAAAATGAGTGGAAATAGAAAAAGGGGAAGAGTGACAGAATCAAAAATAACTACAAAACATACAAAAAAATAAATACTAATGAATGCCTATTAAATAAAAAATATGTTATGCTTTTAGCATTTCTTTCTTTAGCTTTAACTTATTTGGGCAGCGATTGCTGGGAAATATCTAATTATACAAAAGTCAAAACTATAAATTGCTGTACTGCGCTGAATTTGCCTCAACAACGTGCAGTCGTTTCTTCCTCAAAGCAGCTGCCACATGTTCTGAAAATAAAAATAACAGATGATAAGCATAAAGCAGAAGAAGGTTACGACAAAACAGCAACTCGTTGGCTTTGGCTTCATTTCATAAGTTAACAAAAAAAAAAAAAGAAGAAAAAAACAGATGTAACAGAGCTGAGATCTAAAAGAGAACTGCCAGAAAGAACAGCTTGAATGTCAAAAAGTCCTAATTTGTTAGGTTAGTGTACTAAATGTTTAAATGTTTACTGTTTATTGGTGAATGTTTGTTGCGTTGCTCGTTGCAGTTTTACGGTCAGAGCAAAGTGCATTTCATTCACATCGTACTTTCAAAATAAATAAAAAGATTGTGCACCATACTGTTCATAACCAGCACAAACTAGAACTTCACCACAGAAACTACCATCGGGTTTTGGGGAACTCGTGCAGACAGCTCTAAATAAAAAAGCGCCTCTTTATGTGACAAACACGGGGGTGGATGAATTATGGTTTAGGCTTCTGCAGTAAAAGTTTTTTCTTAGCTATTTACACCAACAGATACTTCATAATTTGGTGTCCAAATTTGCCAGTGCAGAAAAAAAAATCATGACATATACTCTGGGATCAGTTGTTTGTTACATGCATTAAAATCTGCAGTTCATTGTTGTGCTGATTGTTTGTATTGTTCTTATAAATACCACACTGAGACAATTAAGCATTAGTCTATAAAGATAAACATGACATCTTATACTACAAATACAAATGTTTCATTTTTCCGAATAATGTGAAAAATAAAAAAAAGGAGAAAAGCATTAAACCTGAGGCTTTGACTTTTCTTAGTTCCTGAATAATGTCCATCTCTCACTTTTTCTCCCATTGGACAAACTTTGAAAGAGTCACGATTAAAAAACTATTTATGCAAATTTACTTCTTTTTTTTTTTCCAAAAATTGTAAATTGTTTGCCTCATTTTTAATCTTCAATAAGAGCTGTTCATACCCAGATGATGTGATTGACTTATTTATTTTTGATCTTTCTACAACCATCCTGATGCTCAGGTGCTGTCCCTGCCTCTGCGGATCTACTACTACCTGAACAACGTCTGGCCCTTCGGTCATGTTCTCTGCCTGGTCTGCTTCTACCTGAAGTACGTCAACATGTACGCCTCCATCTATTTCCTGGTGTGCATCAGCGTGCGCCGCTGCCAGCTCATCATTCGCCCGCTGTCGTACAACTCATCGAAGCAGAAGGGAGACTTTTTGATTTGCGTGTTCGGGTGGCTGCTGGTCTGTTGTTGCTGTGCAATTTTCCCTTTGGTGAGGAGCACCAGCTCCAACAGCACTTTAACTGACTCCCAGCAGTGTTTCTCAGAGCTGCCTATGAGACCCGTCAGTCCCCCGGCAGTCTGGGCCCTCCTAATAGTAGCAGAGCTGCTGGGATTCATCATCCCCCTCATCTTGGTGGTGGTGTGCGCGTGCATGACTGCTGGCAGCCTCCGAAAGGTGACGACGGAGACTGTCCCCGACAGAGGGGAGAAAAGGAGGGCGTTGAAGATAGTGCTGAGCTGCGCCGTCGTCTTCTTACTGTGCTTTGCACCTTACCACATCACTTTGCCCCTGGACTTCTTGGCAAAGTCCAACAAACTGAGCGACTGCTCCGTCAGGGACCTGATCCAGCGGTGCCACACTGTGAACCTCTGCCTCGCCAGCCTGAACTGCAGCCTGGACCCGCTCATGTACTACTTCACAAGCGACGAGTTCTGGAAGCGCCTGAATAAACCGGAGATCCCCGACAGCATGAGCTTCAACAGGCGCCTGTCCTGCATGAACGGAGGAGAGGACTTGGATGATGACTGATTTTATTATTGCCAATGTTGATGAATCAGCATCTTATTCATGACCACTAAACCCTGAGATAGTCCGTGCATTCCCACGACGACTATATAATTTATGCATAAGTATGGAAAAATATGAAACTGAAAATGTGATTTTTATCCTGTTATTTATTTGCCATTAAAACATATTTAGTTTTTCTACATCTGAAGAGCGATGAGTTTTATTTCCACAAAGAACCCCGGCTATCAGGAAACAAATAATTCACGGCCAATTTATCAGGACTCATTTAAATGTTACTGACTGCAGGGGATTTCAGGTGCTCCATTAATAAAACAAACTGCTGACGTTTTCAGTAGGTAAAGAAAAGTAACTTTATTCAACAACAAAGTAAAATGTATTTCAGTAGCTGCACACAACGTCGTTTGTTTTGAATCCACCATTCGGTTAAAAAGCAATAAGGAATCCTTTACAAGTGTGCTTCCTACTGATTGTCTTCCCGTGCACACATGACAGAACAAACCGCTAAAAGGGAATTAAAATGTTTTTAGACAAAAAGCCATTTTTAAAATGTTTACCTCCTGTCGCAGGAGATAACATTAAGGGCAACTGTTTCACATAAATGATCAAAGCAGGTAAAATATTCTTGTGCAAATGTTAAAAACCCAGTCTGCAAATCTCACAAACATCTATAATAATATTTAAAATATTTATTGTATCGGTCTCAGTGAAGGTTAACCCATGGAATCAGACTACAACTTCATATCAAACCAGACAATGAAATGTTTCTAATTCTGTGCAGTCCTCTTGTAGTTTGTTCCCTCCTTTTATTCATCCTTTAGGTTAGGTTACAGCCATGAATGTCTACACAAACACAAAAACAGCTAAAATACTGAATGGTGCTGAAAGGTTTACCATCAGTTACACTAAATCAAAACACAACCAGACAGAGGGCATTCTATGAAAACACCGACGAAAGCAACAACAGACAGCTCACATCCTGTACATCTTATGTCATATGTCTATAAAATTTAGTGGTGGGTGTGTCACTGCACTACACCAGAAAATATCATGCTTACTCACATTTAGAGGTTAAATCTTTTCAAGTGACGTTCTGTGGAAAGCTTATGATTATTGTCTTATTTAAGTCTGAACGGCCTCGAACCAGCCATTACCTCGTCAGTCAAAACTGACAAGCTAACGGCTAGTTAGCTGACAGGAGTGGATTCCCGCCAAGTTAAAACAACTCCAATCTCAAAAGTTTCTTAGCAGTTTTATACAAATGCTGTTTCATAATTTACTACATTGTCAATTTTAATCACACTGTTATTTACATTGAATTCTGTGGTCATTTAAGCACAAATAGCAGCAACAGCAGCTAGCTTTAGCAGCCTGGGGAACACGTTTCAAATGATATTTCTGCCAAAATAACTGCGCGTGTAAAAATTTATAAAATTGCCTGTGTGAGAACTGTTAAAAACTTCAGAGATTGGAGTTGTTTTAATACGGCGGAGGTATGTTTCTGTTTCTCCAAAGTGAGGCTGTTCAAAAAGCTATCTACAACACGTAAGATATTAATCGCTCAATATTTCCACAGACTGCCGCTTAAAAAAAAAACATCTGAACTATTCCTTTATAAGAACTAAACCACAAAAATACAATATCTCATCAAAGCTGCTCTATTATGATGGCGATGTTAGGCTGCCACAAGACAAGTCTGGCTTACGTGCCTCCTCGGTATAACTAGAATATTTCAGAAATTCACTAACAACTCTGGTTTGTATGCAATGGAATGTTATAATACAGGAACAACAATAAGATTGGTCTGCAGGAAGCTACGACAACAAAACAGCACTCAACAAAACAAATGAAACTATTAGTGAGCTTTAAGTTAACAATCCATGACTAGCTAGTTAATACTTGTGCAAGAGAGCTATGACCTGTACAGGTTCAGAGTAAGACAGCAGCAGAGGGGTTTAATCTTCAACACTGAAAACCTAAAATTCACGAAGCTAAAAACAAACAAAAAAAAACAAAACTTGGTTTTATACAAAACTAACTTTGTGCTTAAAATCATTTCCCCCTCGTCATCTAAATCCCACCAAGTCGCTCCACCCGTCTCCGTCCATCGGGCTCTTTCCGGTTCTCTTCGCGGTACTTTCTCGGACCTGCGCTGGCGCTTTCCCATCAAGCCTTGCAGATGCGCGTCTCCGTCACAAACTTGTTCTCAAAGTGATGGATGGTGAAGCAGTCGTCCACAGAGCGCTTCTGGATGTTTCCGCCTGAGTAGGTAGGTGTTTACAGAGAGAGATTTGTGTTTATTATTGTTCAGTTGTCATAGTTTGAAGACTTCAAACATTTCTGACAAGTGAGTTAATTTACACTGATCCACTATGAGGCTTTTGTGTCGCCGCTAACATAGAATATATAGTGTGATATAATATAATATATAATGAGTACTGACACATATTTATCATCAAAACTGAACGATGTAGATAAGATATCATTAGCAAGTCATTAGGATTTTTTTCCTAAAATTTAAAATTAGCAATGATTTTAGTTTTTTGTTTGTTTGAACCAATGAGAAGCGAGCTTGTCATCTATCATTAGCAACCTAGCTGCTCCTAGCTTCTAAAAAAAACTGAATCAGCTATATCTGTATAGCCCAGTCTAACTGTGCTTGGATAGCATCCAGTTAATCGTTTTCTTATCACAGCATAGTTAAAGAGATGAGGGTGAAAACTACTCAGAATTCAACATGTTGGGTTTTAACGAGACACTAAGGCCAAATCTCAAGTAAGCCCTTTCCACTACCCGTAGGCCCCATCTCCAACCTTTAAACATCCTTGCCTGGGGAGGGATCCCAAATCTATTTTGTGGTGCAGGTGGAGGGCAAAGGTTTAGAACAGACTCTTCAAAAAGCCTTTTTAAAAAAAGGGCTATGAGCTGCACTGGCAAAGAAACTCACAAGTTAGGGCATTTTTTCTGTTAAGTCTGAAAAATCCCACGTGGTTGGCGTCATTGTTGACTATTAAAAAGTGATGAAAAGTAGGAGAAATGCTGTTGAATATCTAGTTAGGTAAATGTTTTTATTTTTACTGTGTTTGATGTCATTGTCAAATTTTATTAAGAGGCAAAGAAACTAAATAAATAGTATATGTTAAAGTATAGTTACAAGGCATATACAGACATATTGATGATCTTACCCGTTTATGGAAAAGGAACTGGCAACAACTGAATCATATTGGTTTCTTGAAGCTGTGTCCCATTTTGTAGTGGAATATTTTACCCACTTGTGGCTTTAAATTAGGGGCCAAGGCATAGGTTAGTGGTAACAATAGGAAAAGAGGGCAATTCTCAGCAAATGGTATACCTGGCAGGTTGGAACGACGCTCCATTCTGTATGTTTTTTTTCCATCACACAGCCGGCGGATGTAGAAACCCAGAGGCTTGACATCCTCGATACGCTCAGTGACCACAAGGTCCTCGTGCACCAGGTAGCTGCGGTATGAGTCAGACTGCAATACAGATGAAAGAAGGAAAACAAAAAGACAAGAACTAAATGTGGAGCAACCCGCATACAACTTTCAGACCAAAGAGAAGCAGTTCTGTGAACAAGCAGGCAGATGAGTGTGCAACTCTGTCTGACTGCAGCACTAACCACCAGCAACACCAAGCACTGTAAGAGACCTGCCAGTGGGTAACACGATTGTTTGTCACAGCAGAAGGCTGTACTGGATTACAAACTGCCGACTGTCACACACTTTCAAAATAAAATGCTCTGCAGGAACCTGAAACATGCATAAAAATGTCTGTGAGCTACTGTAACAGCAGCAGAATTAAAAAATTGTAAAATCATCTCTAGTAGAGATGTGGGATGCAAGAAGGAAGTTTTTTCCAAAAAGCAACAACAACAAAAAACATTTTTTTATCACTAAATATCTAAACTCTTACTTAGGACTTTTTCTACATTTATTATGACAGATTTCTACAGTTATTGTACATTAAACGTGCAATTTTTTTTAATCTACATGGTATTTACACCTTCTCACAGCTGGAACAAAGACAAAAAGTTAGGGTCAACTCATACTTCCATCATGTTGTATTTTTATAATTCACTTCCTAAAATATATAAAAAAAATAAACAGTTGACAAAAACTTCCAGATTGTTGACCGTTTTTTTCCTTTTAATATAACTAATTCAGATGTAATAACTTCACATTTATATAATAGCAATAATAAACATTTAATCTGTAAAAGAAGTGAGACAAATATTATAAGACAAATATTAAAACATGAAAAATCTTATCAAGTCTTATCTAATTTCCCCTGTTTCGAAAGTCGTTCATAATTTTTGACTCTATGACTGCTGCTGGAGCGGCAGCACTGCGCTACAGCTGCTCGTTTCCTTAGACCCCCGACTCTGGAAACTGTACTCACGATCAGCTGCGAGAAGAGGTCAATGAGGTCCTGAGGGGGGAGCACCACCGAGGTGTTCAGAGGAATCACAAAGCAGGTCCTCAGAGTCAGGTCCAGATACGCTGTCAGCTTCTGCTCACAAACACACGAGACCGTCAGGCAGGAATTTAAACACAGAGCGGACAGGAGCAGCGTTCACCCCCCCCACCAGCCTCACCCTGTGGAAGTCGTGCAGGATGTACGCAGGGTCCCCGGGTCTGAAGCGAGGAGGGGGGACGCTGATGACGGCCATGCTGTCGGAGATCTCCACCTCCTCCTCCACCTGGGGCAGGTAGTACGGCTGGCTCTCGGCTCCACTGGACATGTCGGTGAACTGCATGGCACCGTGATACAGCCTCTGGTGGAGAGTCACGTAAAGACGAAGAGGGTAAACAAAACCTCACTAAATCATTCACAGACAGAACACAGCTGAAAGATACAGAGAATATATGTTGTTGGAATTTCTAATCCAAATTTTCTAGTCGAGGAAACCCGATCCTGCTGCAGCTACCACGGGGGAGCCACGTGAAGGCTGCATTAGACAGAATGGATGCTCTTTGATTGATTAAAACCTGATGAAACAGGAGTGAGGCCGTGTGCCTGCTGAAAGGCTGGATTTGGTTATTCTGAGGTCTTAAAAAGACATTTCACATCATGGAAGTGGGGTCCTACAGGCAGGTTTTGAACAATTATTATCTCACCTGTGGTAAATAGGACAGCTAGTCTGAGTGAAACCAAAACCAGGTCTTAAAACAACTCCAGCAGACCTTGTAAACATTTACACTGCCGTCCAATGTGCAATTTATTTCTGCACTGCACAGCTATTTTACGCCTAATTCTGGGGTTATTCACAAGCTCAAACAGTGGCGGCAGCAGCTAGCTGTGGTACTTCCGGTGCAGCCTGGAGGACCTCAATCAGGAATATCACATATAACTCCTGCTGCTGCTTTTTGCACTTGCAAATAACCACAGAATTCAAAACAGAAACAAACATGTCATGCAAAACCCTCAGGGCTGTAAAGGTTTGTAAAGCAGCATTAGCATAAACTGCTCCGAAGATGTTTGAAGCCAGTTTTCCACAGAGCATTGTGTCAAAATGCTCAGAATGTCCCTTTAATGGTTTATATCACGAACAATCAACAAATTACTGAAGAGCAGATTCCTGTTTGATGCTTTTGTAAAATAGTATTTCAACTTAGAGGTTTTCAGTCTCTCAGTTTTTATTTGAATTGGTTCACAATGAGAGAGCAAAAACATATTGCAAGAACCAAAGTGTTGCTCGTAGCAACAAGTTACGGCAACAAAATGTCCCTTACGTAAAAAACAAAAGAACAAACAAACGTGAATTTATCATGAAACATATGAGCAAAGCTTAGTCACGACAACTAACGTGTTAGAAGTAAATGGGTGAATAGGAGTAGCTGCAGCATCTTCTAGGTTTTCTTTAGTTATATTTAAGTTTATCTGAACAGTAAACCTCCTCCACCTAAAGTTAATAATTCATTTGTAAGATATGTAGTCAATTTAATGATTTATTTGGGGTAACAGTGAATTTATTAACTAAATCTTTTAAAAACTGTTCGTTATCATTTTGTTCTTTAGTTTACCTTGAAGCCCAGAATAAA
The DNA here is from genome assembly GCF_001649575.2 of Kryptolebias marmoratus. NCBI lineage: Eukaryota > Metazoa > Chordata > Actinopteri > Cyprinodontiformes > Rivulidae > Kryptolebias > Kryptolebias marmoratus. Next base: position 9,126,865 of record NC_051438.1, read on the forward strand.
TGTTTGGGTTTTCAGACCAGTTTTGGTTACTCATTTGCAATTTTTTTTGTTTCAAATGACAAAGACTGCTTTTACTTTAGTTTGTTTTGTTTCTTGCAGTTCATTTTTGTGTCACGTTCATATGTTTCGCAGGTCTTTATTTTTACCTGCTGTGAAATGTTACATGTACTTGAAAATGTCGTTGTCTTGTCTCAAAATGGTTTAAATGCACGTTTTCTGAAAATATTTTAAAAATACTTAAATCATGCATATAAATTAGACTTTTGGGGGATAAAATAAACATCCAAACCCAGATTAAGTACAGTATTTAATCCTCAAAGCAAACCGGTTGTAGAGTAAGTTTAGCAACAATTAAAGCTTTTTATAAGTCACAACAAAGTTGGCTTCGTACGGCTTCGAGGCGATTCTGGTCCACCATACGGCGTCTCAGGAGGGGAAAGCAGTGCAGCACCAACACTGTTTATAGTGAGGGTGGTGTGCTTCTGACCTCGACTCGGGACGTTGTGGGTCGGTGGGCCGAATACTTCGAAGACCTCCTC
>NC_051438.1:9128934-9130046 GCF_001649575.2 Kryptolebias marmoratus
CCAGGACACGCTGGAGGGACTATGTTTCTCGGCTGGCCTGGGAACGCCTTGGGATTCCCCCGGAGGAGCTGGCCCAAGTGGCTGGGGAGAGGGAAGTCTGGGTCTCCCTGCTTAGGCTGCTGCCCCCGCGACCCGACCCCGGATAAGTGGAAGATAATGGATGGATGGATGGACAAAGTTGATGATTTTTGACCATTTCTCAAAATAAAACTGATCCAGTTTTGGCTCGGGAGCACAGGAGTCCTACAAAGTCCTAAAAAGTATGAAATTTACTTTGAAAGTATTGAAAAAGAAACTAGAAAAAAGGAAAATAATTTATGTTTCCAGACTGTTTGTCCTAATCTGGTTTCTAAAACAAAATAATCTGAATTTCTAAACATTTTTTGTGCATTTCACAAGATTTATAAGTGAAATAAGATCACTTGATGTCAGCGTTTTGTGTCACAACCACCGCCTTGGATAGGGATGAATTAAAGTCGTATAAAAGTTTCCAGTTGGATTATTAGTGGATTACATGAATATTGTAAATAAACAGGGTATATATATAAATATAAATTTAAAAAAAGACTTTGAAAAAGGACTAAAAATCTACCAAGAAATCTGAAAATTTGAGTCTGTAAAAGGCTGAAATTTTACTCGCAAAGTTATTCACGTAAGTGTCCTCAGGAAAGACAAACTCCACCTTTGTCCATAAAACGTTTACCTGTGTGTGACTGAGTCCATGTCTCGCCTACATGAATGTTGGTTTGAATGTTGTGAAAAGACTCCGTTTAATTCCTGATCATTCCAGGTTTTTCCTAGACAGAGCTCTGCTGGAGCTCAACAATCTTCAGATCACAAAACAGACCCAGTCATGAAGAAATCTAAAACACTGAGCGTCTGAAAGATCCCCCCCCCCACCGTAACCTGGACTTCATTCAGACACCGCAGTGGTTTCGACTTGACTGTGAAGGTAAACCACTAATAGTCTGTTGCTAATTTTGGATAAACCTTGTTCAAACAGGTTAACTGAGGTGGTTTACGCTGCTTGTGACGAATAAAAGTAAAAAAGGAGATGGAAAAAATGTAAAAACGACACATGGAAATGGAAAAGTCCTGTGTGTGTGTGTGTG
>NC_051438.1:9130165-9205884 GCF_001649575.2 Kryptolebias marmoratus
GTGTGTGTGTGTGGGTGGGGGGGGGGAGTAAATAAATTAAATAATTAAAAAGACAAAAATGCATCTATAAAGGAAAAGAAAAAATATATAATTTTTTATAAACAGTACAATTAAATTATGTGCTTAAAAATAGAATTTGTTGGAACTAAGCTGAAAAAATAAATTAGAAAGTCAAATAAATTATAAAACATGGGGTAAAGTTCCCCTTTTTTTAGAATTAATTAGTGCATTTTAAGCGTATTAACTAACGCCAAACTAACATCCAGCTCCACCAGAAGTCACAACCTTAATAAACATTTGTGTGAGTCCATCTGTGTGTGATTTAATCTCAGTATAAACCCAGCTGTTCTGTGAAGGCTTCAGGGGTTTGTTACAGAACATTAGTGATTAAACAGAATCATGAAGACCAAGGCTTATAAAACAATATCCGAAGCTGTGAACGTCTCACAGAGCCTTTTTTTAACCCATCACCTCAAAATGGAAAGACTGAAAACCTAATAAGACATCCACCTAAGCTGACAGGCCGGGCAAGGGGAGCGCTAACATTTATCCAAGAAGCACACGGTAACTCTGCAGGAGCTGAGCCACAGCTAAGGTGGGACAATCTGTCCACAGGGCAACTATTGGTCGTGCTCCATAAATCTGGCTGTTATGGAAGAGAGGGAAAAAGGAAGCCAATGTTGAACGAACGCCTTAAGAAGTCCCGTCTGCAGTTTGCTACAAGCAGCAAACATGTGGAAGAAGGTGCTGCGCTCAGATAAGAGCAAAATGTACTTTTTGGCCTAAATATAAAAACTATGTGTGGTTTTATGGTAACAACCTAAATCAATGGTGTCCAATCTCGGTCCTAAAAGGCCACCATCCTGCATGTTTTACTTGTTTCTCTGCTCCAACACAACTGATTTGAATCAATGGGTGATTAACAGGCTTCTGCAGAACATTAAGAGGTGATTAAACCACTGAATCAGGTGTGTTGGAGCAGAGAAACAAGGAAAACCTGCAGGATGGTGGCCCTCGAGGACCAGGACGGGACACCACCAGACACCAACGTAACTCCGATCTCAAAGATTTAATGGCAGTTCATGCTAATGCTATTATTTACACCTTTACATCACCGTCAGTTTCACATTACACAATTATCCTGACAGAGACATAGCTTTTCAATGAACCACTAATTTTAGACTCTGGAGTTGTTTTGAGACGACAGCGATCCACTTTAGCTCCTCTCAACCCTGTCAACATTAAACTCTTATTTCTCTGAGGTCGATCCACAACAGATAAGATATCAGTCGGTCATCACTTTTCCAAACAAACCCACACTTCAAAATGGCCGGAACACCCACTTAAACTTAAACTTCTCTGCTGCTGACTGAGCTTAATTACGCTACAACTCGGTTACTGATGCGCTGCATGAACAGACCGGCAAGATCCCACGGCAGACTGAGTGCGAAACAACAAAACAACTCGAATCGGCGACGCCTGCACTTTTCCTGAAGTCACAAGTGTGTGAGAGTCAGCGCTTCACCGCGGGAGGAGCGTTTTGATCAGCGTTCGTGACCAGCCACAATACTGCTCATTGCTAGCAGAAAGAAGAACAGAAAGCGCTTAATGAGTTCTACATGTGACATGCGGATGGATCTTTGGATTTAAAATCAATCCCATGACATACAGTAAGGGCAAAGGTGAGCATGCTCCTCTCAGAGCCGACTCAGCTGCCATCTTGGTTTGTGATCTGCCTACCTGGCAGAAACAAATCTATTTTTGTTTTTTTGGGTTGGAATTTACCCAGAATGCCAGCTGTCATCTAGTTGTTCACTTCCTGTTTGAGGTTTTTTTTTGCTTCAAAAACAACTGCTGGGTTTTCCTGAAGGTGCAACAAACAAAATCAAACTAGTTCGACTAATCAGCACATTTTTTCCCCCTTTTTCCCCCCCTACCAGCAAAATGTGTAAATGCTTAGGACAATATAATTTTCTGCAGTAACAAACTCAATCTTTGAGGTGAGTAAAAGTTTATTACTAGTTCATGGTTTCTGCAGAAGTCAGCCAATCAAATTTATTGCTTTTTAATGGCAATTCAACACCAACTTTTATCGTTTTGAATGCCATCGACGGTGAATGCATTGACTAGTACACCTTTTTGCCTTTGTTTTGTTTTACAAAAGGAGATAAAAATCACATGTCTTTTGTTCTTAAGCTTCTTTTTCCAGTCCTAACTGAAGCGAACATCGGGGAACCAAATGAGGCATGGACGGTGTTCAGCAGTACTAGCAATAATTTAATAATTTAAAACATAAAAAAATCCCAAGAAGTGACAGAAGAAACTTTATTTAGGGCAGCCATTTTGGGACCAGAAAGCTGCAGGTTTGATTCCTCCTCCATGCCCAAATGTCACTGTGTCCTTGAGCAAGACACCTAATCTCCAACAGCTCCCCGGGTGTTTAAAAAGCTCCACCTGTGTGTGTCCCACATGTGTGACGGGTCAAATGCAGAGAACAGATTCACATCAGCGTTTTCCCTCTGACAACACTGGTTGCGGAGCAGAACTCTGCTGTGTTGGCATGGGGCTCTAACAATAACTCTGTGACAGATGTCTCCCTCACATCGGTTTCAAAACTCGGTGAATTAGCTCAGTTTGGTGAGTTGACTCATTTTTTAAAACCATATTTGAGTTTCAAAAGGACGACGCAGCTTACAGACCTTCGGGGTGAAGTATCGGTAGAGACACGCTCCCCCCACGATGAGCCCACTGAGGATGAAGGCGATGCCGAGCAGCGTGAGCAGACAGCGACCTGTGGAGCCCTCGGAGCCCACAGGAGCAGAGGCCACCTCGGGATCCTGGAGACACACAAACACACACAAAGTTTGTATTTCTACCCTTATTTGGACTGGCTCTGTGGTCAGTGTTGCGTTCTTGTAATCATGAGGTTGCAGGTTCGAGCCCAGGCAGGAAGGGAATCCGGTGTAAAAGCAATTGCCAAATCTGTCGTGCGAGTTTGTGTGGCAACCCCTGAAGAGAGCAGCCGAAAGAACTTACTTACATTTGTACTGTGCATTGTCTTCCATTCATTTCTGTGGCCTGTACCCTAAACCTAACTATTCCCAGTACATACCTAAACTTAACCTTAGCCATAAACCTAACCCCTAATCCAAAAATGAGGTTTGGCTTTGGTCCCCATAAGGACTATGGGTCCTGACGAGGTAGGTGTGTATACCAGAAAAAGGTCCTAAAAAGACAATAAAACACATGCAAAGACAAAACTGCAACATGCATGCCAGGTGTATAATATGAAATTACATGCAGGTTTAATTTTAAGCCCCTCTCTTTGTCCTCTGCAGAACAGCTGTTAAGAAGATGGGCGGTCCCACCGAATCCGACTCCAAGCGTTTCACAAAACTACATCTCTCCGTATAAAACACAGCAATATGCGGGGTTACAGCAAACCATTCTGGTGATTCTGGCACCTCTTTGCCGAGCGCCTTCTGCGCCAGAGCCGAGTTAAACGCAATCTTCACCATGGTGCCGGTCCGGAAACGTCAGCTGGCGGGAAGGAGGGGATTTCTGAAGCGCACAGGAGCCGCAGCTGGTCGGAGAAGGACCGCTGCAGGTTTCGAGTCGGTTCTCTCTCCGCAGCTCAGCCGTGTGACGCACTTTGCAACCTCGGCTTCATCTACCGCTTCCGGTGCCTGAGGGGATTACGACAGCAGGCACCCAAGAAGGCAAATAATATGTTTAAAACTTCAGCTACCTATAATATGCACAACTATTAATATTTGACCTTATTTGGACGACTTATAGTAATAAACTAACGCTGACAAAACAAGCCAGTTATTGTTTCTAGTTGTTTCTCTTTAATGTTCATTTTAGCAGCTTTGGCGCCCTCTAGTGGCTGTGGGCATAAACAACATAATAATCCCTAAAAATTAAATTGTATGGCAACAGGAAATTTTCTTTGAGTTCTATTAAAAGACAAAAACGATCAGTATTACACGGGTAACGTAATAAATAATATGTTTTAAGTATATCATATTGCTTATTCACTATACCTGTGAAAGACTGAGCCCACCCCTCTGTTTCCACTGACTGTCGTCACCTTGATAAAAGCAGGAGTTTAGTCAGTTTGCTGCTCTGGAGCACACAGGTGTGTGTTAGCACAATGCCAAGGATGAAAGACATCAGTATTGACCTTAGAGAAGCAACTGTTGCTGCCCTTCAATCTGGGAAGGGTCAAAGGTCATTTCCAAACTATTTGGTGTCCATCATTCTGTTGAGGTCACATTTATTCATAGACGTAAAACATTTAAAGCAGCTGCCAATCTTCTCGAGAAGGGACCTCCCAACGAATTCACTCCAAGTTCAGACAAAATTCAGAGAAAGTACAAAAACCCCATGAGCTCTATCTCAGGCTCTACAGGCCTCAGGTATCAGGTTAAAGGTTAAAGTTTTACACAGTATAATTAGGGAAAATAAACTGAACAAGTGTTACTTTTTTGGAAGGCTTGTCAGAAGAAAGCCTCTTCTCTCTAAAAAGAACATGGCAGCATGATTCAGGTTGCATCTAAATTACCCGTGAACTTCTGGAACAATGTTCTTTGGTCAGCTGAGACCAGAGTATAGTATATGCTTACCCATAATGCACAGCAGCATGTTTGTCTAAAGTCAAACACAGCATATCGGCACAAACACCTCATATCAACTATCAGCACGGTGGTGGAGGGGTGAGGATTTGGGCTTGTTTTACAGCCACATGACCTGAACGCCATGCAGTCCTCGAGTCGACCATGAACTCCTCTGTCGACCGAAGGACTGAAGACAAATGTGAGGACATCTGTCTGAGAGCTGAAGGACCAAACTGGGTCGTGATGCAACAAAACAAAGATCCCAAACACAGCAGCTGATCTACAAGAGAACGACTAAAAAAGAGAAGAATCGAGGTGCTGCAGTGCCTCAAAGTCCAGAACCTCAACCTGACCTGAAATGCTGTTGTAGGACCTCAGCTGAGCAGAAACAAAGTCAGTAAACCTCAATGTAGGTTGTAAAGAAAAGTGGCCCAATATTCCTCCATATGAGAAACACATAGAGCCATACAGAAAACAAGTACTTCAAGTTATTCCTGCTAAAGGTTGTTCTACAAGCTGTTGAATCAGGAGGTGGACTTTCTTCACACGGCTTTTCCATTTTGGCTCCATTTTTGTTTTATAAATAATGACACAATGTGTTTTTGTACACTTGAGGTTAGATTTGAATCATTTTAGAACCTGGTAAAAACCAGATCATTCTCATTATGTCCTGATATGTAGAGCCCTAGAATTTGAAGCAGAGTGGACTTTCTTTTTCCTATGACTGTATTTCCTCTTGGATGCTGTTTCTGCCTGCCAGTAAAGTCTGCCCACTCCCACTGACACACAGCACACAGTCTTCACTGTATCGTGCAGAAACACATCCAAAAGCCAAGGTTATACACAGCATGTCTGACACATATCCTCAGACGTCTTTCTGTTTCAGGCCTGTGGTGGTCCTCTCTGCTTCCTCTGATTTTACTCTGCTCAGTTAAGGTTGTACATGTGAGTAAATAAACACTGTAACTGCTGCAGCGGCGCTCCTGACTCCGAGCAAACCAGTGCGACCGTAACACATGGGGGAAACACACACACATGAGCACGCAAACACACTCCCGCACACGCGCGCTCTGCGACATTTCCTCTGTTAAACAGACAGATTGGACCGGTAATCACCACTGAAAGGTACATAAACAGAGCAGCTGATTTCTGTACCTAACTCCCCCTCTGCACGCCCCCTCAACACTGACTCTGCCTGAAAACCCTAAGTGGTCCTGAAGGATTGTTTATGGGCTCGTCTTACGCTGTGTTTGATCTGAGAGCTTGCCCACGCATGCACGCATGGACACACACACACACACGCTGGGAAAAACTACGGAGGGAGCTGGCATTAGCAGGAATAGCCGAGATGATAAACAAAAGACTTAAGATTTAATCGTAAGGACTTCTCAGCACCACACATGACAGAGGACGGGGTGGGGTAACTGACAGTCGAGGAAGATGGAGGGGAGGCAGGGAATATGACTGGAGGAGAGGCATGGGAGCAGGTGGGGGGAGTTGAAATGAAGTGATTCATACAGAAGGTGAAGTGATTGGACAAAACAGAAAGGAAGTAGCTGGGGGAGAAAGAGCAATCTGCAGCATCTGATGCTTGATTGAGTTTTCCGAGGAGCTGATTAACGGCAGAATGAACCCACCGCGCAGCCAGTTTACATCTCAGACTTTCTAACGTGCCAGCGAGTTCAACAATTCTCCGCTTTTTGAACTGAGCAGAGTTAAGACGTATACGTGCACACCATGTTTTTGGTGCACAGGCACACAGGAGTCTGAATGCCAACGTTTCCCTGTGGTCTGCAGCACATAAACACAATATCTGCAGTTTCAGCGTCTCTCCAATGGCTTCCTGTAAACTTCAGAGAAGAATCTTACTTCTTGCACCCTAAGTTCTCAACAACCAAGCTTCAGCTTATATTAAACATCTTATTGTTCCATATTTTCCTAACAGAGGCCTTCTCTTGTGGAAGCAACTCCCGGTTTCTGTCTGTGAGCCTGACACACTGTCTACTTTTAAGACAAGGCCTAAGACTTTCCTTTATGATTAATCCTATAGTTAGGTCTGGCTTGGGTTTCCTGAGATATCCCTTAGTTATGCTGCTATAGGCTTAGCCTGATGGAGGACAAGCTGACCACATTTCCTCACTCTGCTGCTGTCTTTACTCGCTCTACTCCCCATGTTTATACGAACAGTTATTGATGACATTAACCCGTGTTTCTTTGTTTTTCATCCCATAGATACCACACGTGGACCAGTCATTCTGTGTTTGTTCGTGTCTCTTTCCTGTCCTCTCGAACCCCAGCCGGTCAAGACAGATGGTTGCCCAATCTGGTTCTGGTTCTGCTGAAGGTTTCCTCCTGTTAAAAGGAGTCGTTCAATGCCACTGTCACCACTCTGCTGCTCAGGATGGGAGACTGTGACAAAGTGAAGATTTACCATATAACTTGAATAAATAACTTTTACTAATTGGAAATTCATGATGTACTGAATGTAAATGTTTTAAATTAGGAATGAATTGACTTAAATCTGGATCTGATTTTGATTGAATTGGATTTTTTGTTTGAATCCAAATATTGATATTTGTAATGCCAGCATTGGTATGATAATAATCAGCATCCATGTTATAAGATAACTACTTTAGTTTCAGTTTCTCTGCAGTATTAATAAAGAGTTCTGATTTCACAATCTGTGTTTTTCAGTGTTTATTTTTATGTTTATTTTCTGTATTTCCTTTGTGTTCAGTTTGCTTTCTATATCTCCTATCATTGTCCATTTTCTAAGGAGACCAGATTTTGGGTTTTCTTTTTTGTTACTTCTTTTATATATATATATATATATATATATATATATAAACTTTATGTTTTTACACAAGCTCCTCATGTTGGTCTGCATTTCTGGGTCCAACCTCACCAAAACCTGACGTCTGAACACTACTGAAAAACAAATAATTGTTTTAATTTGTTGTGGTGTTCCAGTTTGTTTCTTTCTGAATAAAAACTTCTGCAATGATGAAGAAGTTATTTCAATGTACCCATAAACTTTGCCCAGATTCTGTCTTGGGTTTTAACTAAATAATAATCAAAAGGACAAAAATCTTAACTTAAAAGTCATCAAAATGTATTCAGATTTAGCAGTTAGTTTTAATTATTAAAGCATTGATAGCAAATAGGTATCAATGATATTGGCCGTGTATTTATTTATAGGATCAATACCAGATGTCTCAGTACCGCCTGCCCGCTTGTTTTTCTTTTGTATAGTGCTCTGAGCTGACTTGTAGTGAATTAATGCTGTATAAATAAACTCATTTGAGTGGAATAAGAACACATACACACCATTGCACAGTCTTTGTCTGTAATGTCGGCAAACTTGAACGTCTGCAGAGGAACAGCCGGCCTCGTAAAATGCCAGAGGAGAGCGTGACATCAACCCCTCGCATGCCAACAAATATGAACGCAGAAAGGCACCTCGCTGACTTGTCATCAGTTTTAATACCAGACATTTGAAACCGCAGGTGACAAATGACTTTGTCTCTTTCTCTGATCCCAAATTATTCATCCTATACACACACACACACACACACACACACACACAGAAACTGCTATAGTAACAGCTGGCCACAGGGTTGTGTTGGTTCACAAAGTTAGACGCTGCTCTGTGCTTCATAACGTCACTGACATGTCTTCATGTGGATCCACCATAATCACCATGTGCCTCGAGTGGGAGAACATTTAGTGGTCAAACAGAGCGACAGAGAGCAGAAAGATGGAAAACAAAACAAAAAAAAATTTGAAGTGCAGATCTCTTGGGCAGACCTGTCCAAGACAGAGCAGTGATGCTACTTCAAAGCTCCTTCCAGAGTTCATCACATTCTTATGGTCCTTTCCCCACCGCACGCACACAATTTTAGCAATCACATATGGCTTTTCAGACAGGGGTGACAAATGAGTCTTTCCTGCGAGTATCAGCTTCCAAAGCCACCTTCGCTTTCTCATGGCACTGGTGCTCTAATGCTCTTCATCATTTCAGCTTGGTTTACCTAAGGGAAATATTATAATTTCATTCTGGTGATGCTCTGCTGGGCTGCTTTAGGGGAATAAAGACAAAGCTTACACTGCAACAGCTATTCATAGGTTTATATCTTAGAACCAGATGTACCAGCAAGTTATTTTCATGCTCCAGTCAAGTTTGAGGTTCCTGGCCTCATATAAGGAAGTGGAGAGAAACCGTCCAAAATACACTGGCGTGTGTTTATTTTTTTACCTTTTGTTTATTGGCTAGTTATGACAGTTTATTTCATTTTGTGGTGTGGTTAAAAAACATTTAGATTCCTCTTTTTGACTCTTTTTGACAAATGAATATTAATAAAACATCGTTTCAGGCAAATTCTCATTGTTTTCAGGTTTTTTGCACGTCAAAGAAAAGCTGGGAGAGGAAAGGTCACAACTGGAAAGAAAATTATGGCTAAATGTCACACAGGAGGTAGCCTCTATGCAAGAAACATATTGTAATTGAAGGCCTAGCATCTCTTGATCTAACGCATATCTCCAAAGTATGAAACTAGGTTCATTTTATCATGAGAAGTGAGGGAGTTCTATCCGATTTGGTCAAACCTTGTACATGATATTGTGCGTGACCACACTAAATTTTAGCTCAGTGTCTGTAAGAGTCATTTCTGTGTTGGCTAAGGTCAGTTTGCTGTGGCAGCCATCTTGAATTGGTGTGACTCCAAACTTTATTCAGTTGTAGATAAACATCCAAGGATTATATGGATGATGGCTCGAAGTTGCCTTTTGTTTCTGTGAGGGTATCTTGTACCTGTCTTTGCCAAGATGTTCTTTGCATTGCTGGAGTATATTTCTCATGTATGAATGGATATTTGACCACTGTGGTCAGCGCTCTTCCTCAGGGCTTCCTTAATGTTTTTTTCCAAGTCTGCAGTCTCTAAGTTCAACAGGCTTTTGTCCACTAGGGAGCATTTACGTAGAAAGCCAGGAGGTCTGTAGCATAAAATGTTGGTGTTTTTGGACCATTTGTTTCAAATTTTACAAATGCACTTTGCAGTTGAACAAAGATCAGTATGTTGTCACGTTTGTTAATGTTCTCAAATGGATTAAGCATTTTTATTAACTCTGGTCTGTACTTTCTGGTGATGCAAATATAAACCAACACAGAAACCAGGCTGTCCAATGACACTTGAATATCTTTGTTACAACTGTGCTCAATAACTGGTGTGAAATAATCACTAAAAAGTAAACAAAAGCACTAATATTTACTTACCTCAGCTTGACCTCTGACCCTTACTGTACCGGTCTCCCTGGAGGATGTGTCCAGTAGGATTAAATGAAAACAAACAACTAATTTCCATGTGTAAAATGTGTGATGCTGTCTGTTTTATTTAGTGATACAATAACCTTCCCTTAAAAAACTCCTCTACTTTATAATTAGGCAGAGATAAAAAAAAAGTTGCAAGAAGACAACAATCAAAATACATTAAGCTGTCTAAACTTAGTACGTCTTAACCTAATGTTGTTGAACATGTCTATTTGAAGTAGAAACAGAGAAATGTGAAGAAAATAATGAAATCAGGGGGTCAGGAGTGTTCAAACAGACGTAATGTCCGACTAAAAAACACTGGAACAATCACAAAAGAGAAAAGTGAAGAAATTCAAACATGAAAGCGCAGAGAAGACAGGAGGGATGGAAACAGACGTATGTCTATTATGTTTCTGGGGTTGAACTTCAGGGAAATTACCTCATCACGATACTGCTCCAGAGGGCTATGGCCATGTTGACTTTGCAGTGGTGGAAAACACACACACACACACACACACACACCTACTCACACTTTGTTGAATTGAGGCCAACAGCATCAGTGCCTGCACGAATCACTTCCAGATTAAATGACGTCACCTCTGTCAGGTTAACAAGAGGAACACAGAGAGTACCTTTCCACCAGAGGGCAACACACTGATCTGTATTTTTTTTTCTGACACAGAGGCATTTTTTTTTTGTTGTTTTTTTAATTCCAGCTCCTTTTCTGAACTCGGAGAGGAACTACCCTCACATCACACTATGGGTGCAGCACAGAACTGACAGACTTAAACTCCTGTGGCTAAAAGCCACAAAGCTATGGTCCCTGCTGGACTCTAAAATGCCCCTAATAGGGTTTTAGTAGTCTGCAGAGGTACGGGAAGAGGCCGCTGGAAGGCCAGTGGTTTATACGCTATATACTAATATGTCAGGGAAAATATAGGGGTAGAGGTAACACTGCCCTGCACCCGCTGCTGCTGTGCAAATAACCAAATACTGCAACAGGCTGATGTGAGGTTGTGAAAGTAGACTTTGGCTGTTTACTGAAGCTCCCAGGTGTCTGTAGGCTCAGTATGAATCTGCTGGTAAATCGAATAAAGCCTTAGTTACAGATTAATTGAATGCTTAAAAATTCAACACAAATAATAAATGTTTGGTAGTATGGTATGTTTTGTGTTTAGTCATTGCAATAAATGCATTGTTTTAATGCATATATTTGTGTGTGTGTGATTGTTTCTGGTAATACTTTGGAGCCACATTTGTTTTTACTATTATTTTTTTGCTACATAGAAGCTTCACCAGCTTTCTAATAAGCTTTAAAAATGATTTCATCTTTACTTCCCTAAACATTTGTTTTTCTTATTAGCTGCTTTTTCATTCACTTTCAGTCCAATCTTTTTTGCACGAGATTATTTTTGAAAGGATACTTTTGGCTTGTTTAAAAAGGGGATAGTTAAAATACCTTGAAGCGGGGTTGTACGGGAAAGCAAAGACTATCTTACCTGTTGTAGACAGGTCTTTGAACAACCTCAGCTTGGAGAAAAATAGTTTGTTTTTGGCTTGACTGAAGCGCTAATGACAACCTCAACTGGGTTTAAGGTCAAGGTGGATTGCTGCTGTTTTAAAACATCTTTTTGATATTTATTAATGTTGTTTGGAAGTGAGGCCATAATATCTAGTTTAAGGAAGCTGCCATGTTGTATTGTTTAGGCACTAGAATTGTGGAATCATGGTGATTTTTTTAAGCATTAAATTAATAAACTTATTAGAAAAACAACTATTTGAACATACAGGAGTAGGGCATACATGAATTAGTTGTGAAAACAAAATATAAGATGTATTTTCTTCATTATTCTTTTTTTTTTAATCAGGCAAGCGGCTCATTTGTTTGGACTTAAATTTACAGCCACCAGAGAGCGCTTGTGCTGTTTTGGCTTTAACATTGGAGATACAATCTCATTATAATGTCAATTAACAACTTGATAGCAGTTCATGCAAACTCTGTTGTAAACCATAATATCACTGTCAGGTCTGTTCTTTTATTCTGACAAAAACATTATGATATTTCAGCAGGAACTGCCCCAGGCTGCACAAGTCGTTCTACAGCTAGCTGCTGCTGTTGATATTTGCGCTTGCATCCCATGTAAAGAACTGTGTAACAAGAACTGCAGTGTAACAGTTTATCAAATAGCACTCACATTAACCACAATGAAACCTTTTAGATTGGAGTCATTTTTAGACAATAGAAATCCAGTCTGGACTTGGCCCTGATTTGGGCTAGCCATCAGCTCATCAGTTCAGTCAGAATAAAACTCCATTTCTCCAAACTACAGTTGTTCAAAGAGCAAGCAAGATATTTACTGGAGATCAACACCAGCTGCCTGTGACTGAACAGGACCATGTAGGTTTAGAAAAAGGATGGCTGGATGGCCTGTGTCTTGTGTTCGATCATAAAAGACAACAAATAGAACAAAATTTAAATTGTATTTTCAGGCTCTTCTTTATCAGTGATAGAGTTTAATAATTGAAGGATATTAAAGGTTTCTTCTTTTTATCTGACAACTTGCCCTGGATCACCACCGCTTCTCACCGTGTCAGAGTTCATCATGCTAAATGAATGATAAATGCAATGTGATATCCTGACAATGAAAGTGATAGCCTCTGTGTGTGAGACGGTGTGAGACGGTGTGAGACTGTGGGTGTGTGTGTGTGTCTGATTGTGTGGAAGGATCATATGTGATCCAGTGTTTCAGAAGTCTAAGCCCTGGTCAGGATGTAGTTATGCAGCGCTAATTTGAGAGCTGTCTGATTGCGGTCTTTCTCTTTCTCTCTCTCTCTCTCTCTGTGGGCCCCCCTACTAAACGCACACACACACACACACACACACACACACACACACACACATTCTATCAGTCATTAATCTATCAGGTGTCATTAACTGGGGAGGATGGGCTGATTGGAACCAGAGGGAGACAGAATGATGTCACACAAACACACTTCACTGCCAGAGCCTCTCATGTGTCTCCACATCTCCCTCTCATCCTCATCATCACCACACACACTCGTCCATGTGACTGACATGTAGACAGATAAAAGCAGCCTGCAAAGGAAACTTTTTTTCTGCCCTAACATCTGAGCCGCAGCCAGTGAGCTTCCTTAAAAAACAGGAGTTTTCCCAACAACAGCAATGGGGAAGTAATTTTGCGTATCTGTGATGAACGAGGCTCCAGTCATTCACAGTTTGTTCTCCCCTCCCACGGCGTAACAAACACAACACAACTGAACACATCCACGGCTCCCTTTGGCCGACGAGCTATTGTTTAGCCGTGACGGTAATCCTTTAAAGAGGTGCTGGGTTTTCAGGCTGAGAATGGATCTCTTTATTAACACTGACAGAGGATCATTTTCTATAAATACAGGCGGGAGCCACTAATAAATCATTTCTCATGGCCCTGATAGAGCACTAACCACGAGGCATTAAAGCATCGTGAAAGTAAACCACACGCTGGCAGGCCTGCTCTGTGTGTGTGTGTGTGTTACACCATGCTTTGGCAGGCACAGTGATGGGGCAAGAACTGGGCTTTTGATTGAAATAGCATGCCGAGTTCCCGTTTGTGCAGCGTTTAAATTATAGAGTCTCTAAGAGTCTCCAAGCTGCAGAAAGCCTCCTGGGATGGGAGTTAAATCAGAAAGGGGAAATTTTATGTATTTGAGGACATGCTTCGTATGACTGGAAGGATGTTGATCCAGAAGCAGCAGCAGAATCAAGTCTCTAGCTTCCACATCCGTGTAAAAACCTTAGATGTAGATATTTATGTATTCAGATAAGTGGCGATGGCATTCACGGAAATTAAACTGGATAGCTTTGAACACCTAACCATAATTTTTTAAAGTTACTATGTTAAGGTACTTATGATTTAACAGGGTATACCATCTGCTGTCCTTACATTACCTTATTAAACAGCGGAAATAATAATAATAATAATAATAATAATAATAATAATAATAATCAATTTAATTTATAATGCACTTTTCATTAATAAAAATCTCAAAGTGCTACATGGTACATCTAAAAACATAAAATCAACAATAAAAAACAATAAAAAAGACTGTCATTTAAAAGTGGAGTAGACTTGTCTAAAAAGGAAAGTTTTCAAGCCAGTTTTAAAATCGGACAATAGCTGCGGGGCTCTCAAATAGTCCGGGAGAGAGTTCCATAGACGAGGAGCAGCCACAGCAAATTTTAAAAAATTATGACTCGTAAAATAGTATTTCAGACCAAAATGCATTGCTGCTGTCTTAAAGCAACTCTAATCTCAAAAATCTCATCATGATCCATCCAAATGATACTTTTACAGTGCCGGCAACTTCATATTTCAGGTATTTATGCAGAATTATTTTGTGGTTTGTGAATATTTACAGCAGCCTCCTATTCAGCAGGTAAAACGCAGCTCTGCAGCATTTAAGGCTGGAGATTGAAGTGACCGGTCTCAAACCTTCCACTTCTGATGAACTCTGTTGTTTTGGCAGGGTGTGTTATCGATAATTATCTCGCTGCATGATGAAGGATCTCCCCGTCAGTTTGGTTGCATCTTTCTTTAAATTGTCAAACAAAATGTTGCTGCCGACTGTAGAATGTTCTTTATCCTCTCCATCACTTCAGTAAAGGTTCATCTTTGTCTCATCAGTCCAGAAGATTTTGTCCCAGAATTTGAGGCTCTGTCTGAGCTTCCTGTCCTTCTTGTTAACCAGCGCCTTGTATCTTCTGTTGGAGCCTCTGGAGTTTTGTTGATGAAGGAGGTTGGTGCTGATGTCACTAATAGTTGTTTTAAAGTTATTCTTCAGGTTCTGACAACGTTCCTGTCTTCAGCTGCTGATGTTTTCCTTCCCATTGGACGTCTGGCACTGAGTCCACCAGTGGTTTCTTCTTCTTCAGGACATTAAAATGGTCAGGCTGGTTGTGTTTGTGGAACGGCTCTGATTGATTCTCTCTCTTCTCTCAGCTTTACATTTGTTTGTTTTTCACCCATAGACAGCTGTCTGGTTTTTATCTTGGTTACACTTCTACAAACTATAAATGCAGTCTGAACAGGCCAAACCCAAATCTGAGACTGAGAGGAGACTTATTGTTTGCATAATCAGTGTATTAGGACAAACCTGAGCAACAAAAAACACCTCTCAGTCACATGTTTCAGTACTTTTTGCTCACCTAAACACTTTTCTGTTACAAATAATGCTGTCTTCTGAGCTGTGGATCCCATCCAGATGAAAACATTTGGGAATAAAAGCTGAAGTGTTGCTCTCTGGTCTCAGATTCATCTTGTGACGTCAAACCCAAATGTTTCAGTCTACAGCAAAACAGAAAGGAAAAACCTTCACTGTTCAAATACTTTTAGAGAATAGCCACATCTTGTGGAGCAAACGGGGACACAAAGGTTTATGAAATAGTGTTTGCATAATTTGCTATGAAGTTTTTTAGATGAGAGTTGTTTTAGAACAACAGCATATTGCTTTGGTCTAAGCCCCTCTTCCAGCTCGTCAATCAAAACTAGAAAGTCAGAATTCGACTTACTTCTCGTGTTGAGCAGGTTGTTCAAAGAGCTATCTACAACAGGTGAGATAATTAATGTTCAGGATCTTCCCACTTAACTTCACATCAAATTCTCTGAGACAATTTTTTATTACAGCTTTACCTGTTGTCTTTAAATTTAGTTTGCCTTTAAATATATATATATATATATTTCCAGATCATCTCTGCTGTATTCCAAAATCTTAAAGGAAATCTTTAAGAAATTAAATGGAACCTAAGGCACATAAATATGAAAAATGTTGCCTTTTCCACTTTTTTGTTTGTTTGTTTGTTGCAATATATTGCAATATTTCTTGACCAGTATCACTGAGAAGATACTGGTCACATGCCGGTAAACAGACACATAAAGAGCAGAGCAGGTGAAAAGCATCGGCTGAAATAAAGCCTGAATTTCCACAATTGGCAGATTGTTTATTTATTTATGGATGTATTTATTTTAATTGGCTAATTAATTTACTGACACAAATTAATCCAAGTATTAAAATTATATATATATACTCATTTTGGACAATTCTAAAGCATAAAAACTGTACATGCACTTTTATTTACCAAGCCAAACTTAATACATCTGCAAAAATTACAGCAGAAGCGTCTTTTGAGGAGTATGATTGTTAGTCTGGCACAGAGACACTGGGATTTGTATCAGTCACCAGACAAAACAGTTGGTTTGAGGTTTGGGCTATGTTCAGGTTATGCCAAAACATTTAAACATGCTTCCCTAAACCACTTGAGTGTTGCTTTTACAGTAAGCTCAGGGTTCATTTTCACTCTGTGAACCTCCCTCCCATACTGGAACTCCAGCTGAGTTCCAGAGGAGCTGAACCACTAATCATCACTGGACTGTTAATGTCACATGGTGACTGTTTGAGGTTTCAGCCCTTCTGTGACTTCCAGTTATCAGTTTTAAGATATACCTTGTGTTTCTTCAGCAGAGATCTTCTGTGTACCTCTTCACTCATCTCTGTGAAATCCTCCTGCAAAACTCCTCCGCCATTTTCCTCCCATCCAAAAGTAAGGAGAAGTCAGCTCAGCCAACCATGCCTAGTCACACCTGCCTGTTCGCTCTCACCACAACTACATCTGCTCTACTCACCTCTGGAGTCCTCACTTCCTTGAAAACCTACAAAGAAAGAAATTCTTGTGATCGCAATGGTTCATATCACATTGAAAAATTCACCTGGAATGTCCAATAACCTATTTCTGTGACTGTGGTCAGATTGCAAAGACAACAGGTGCAGGAACAAGACCCAGACATCCCTCTCCACAGCAACACTGTCCAGCTCTTCCTGGAGGATTTTGAGGTGCTCCCAGGCCAGAAAAGATACATAATCCCTCTAGCAAGTTGAATGTCTATCCCAGGGTCTCCTCCTAGTGGAAGGAGTGCCTGGAAAACCTCCAGATGCCCAAACCACCTCAGCTGACTCCTTCTGATGTAAAGGAGAAGTGGCTGTTCTCCAAGCTCCCTGGATGACAAAGCTCGTCACCTGATCTCTAAGGCTGAGCCCTTAGTAGGAAGCCTAATTCAGGTGCTTTTATCCGGGGTCTCATTCTGTTAGCCATTATACACACCTCATAGCCACTGATTAAGGTTCAAACATAGATGAGCCAGTAAATCTAGAGCTTAGCCTTTCAGCTCAACTCCTTCTCCACCATGACATACCAGAGCAACATTCAGACGAGGTCCTGATCAGTCATCCCATCCCTTGCGAAGAAGACTCCCAGATACTTGAAATTCTTCCATTTAGACAGAGACCTATGACTAACGTTTTTCCAGTTGAGAGCCATGGCCTCAGACTTAGGGGAGCTGACTCTCATCCCAGCTGCAGACCGCCTCAGCGCACCGAGAAGGTCATGGTCTGAGGACACTAACAGAACCACGGGATGCCGAGGTTCTTAAAACCGGACACTTTCGTCTTCATGACTGCGCCTTGAGATCAAAGTTCAACTTTGTGCCAAGGATGTCGACACAGCTCTGACTTTGGTTACATAGAGACCAGACAGCCTTTAAAGATGACCCATCTACACCATATGATACACTGCTACTAAAAGTCACACTGCATGTTTTAAAGGTTTTATCAAGAGTAGCAAATTGAAAATTGTAACAAATCAAAAGAATATCTAACAAATAGTAATAAAAGGTGCTTCAGTGCACTGTCACCTTGTTTAGAGTTTATGTTATCCTAAATGTTTAATAAGAGTTGCAGCTAGAGTTTTTTTTTTAAGTTTTTCTCAATAAAAGTGTTTATATATTGAAGTATTGACTTCTTAACATGTAGTTTTTTTAGTACAGTTCTGTGGTTAAGGGAAATATTTTAGCCTTTGTGACTGTTGGCTTAAAAACATGTAATTCTTGCTAGATTAACACTATTTCCTCTACCCTCATTCTTCTCTCGCTCTATCCTGTCTTGCTCCAGCTAAACTCGAGCCAGGCCCGACCAGCCAAACTCTGACGGTCTAACCCTCCCCAGAGGTCACTCCTGCTGCAGCTCAGGACAGTCCCGTACCGCCGATCATTCCCCCGTCCGGCCTCATTCCGAGGAGACGTGGGAATGAAAGGTCCGATTAGGGCCTGCTGGAAGTATTCAGCCACACAGTCCCCACCACGCCCCACCATCAGCCCCAGCTGGCGGCCCCTTTCTAACCAACCCCTCTCCTCTCAGCCTCTCAGCCCTGCACTGCTCTGAGCTGTGATTGGCATGTGAATTGCAGTGTGCGGTGATGATAATAAGAGTGCTAACCAGGGCCAGGCCTGCGCCTTCCAGCCAGCAGCCAATCTGAGTTGGCACGGCCTGAAAGACGACCGCTGCCACCATCTGAAGAGGCAAATAAAAATGACAAGCTAACTGTTAAGAACTGCTGATTTTTCACATGTTGTTTTAAAAGCTTTTTGTGGCTTTGCCAGATTATTTTCCCCCCTCAATTCCTTTTCTCAGTTTTCTCCTAAATTTTCATTCTTCCTTCCCTCAACCACATTCAGATATGTGAAACCCCTTATTTATCTAAAAATAATCCCCCCTCATCACCAACTGTTGTGCACCTTTGATGAAAAAAAAATGTTTGAGCTCAAAACAATGTGACAAAAATTGATAGATGTGTGGAACAGAGGGTTTCTCAGAAAGTACACATAAAAAAAAATCAAGCATTCCTTGAAGGAGTACATATCACCCTCCACGTTGCATGGAAAAAGCTTTTTTTAAAAGGATCTCATGAAACCTTTTACAGTTTCATTCACATCTGCCCAGTGGTTCATGTGATATTTTGCTAACAGACAGAACTGAACCCTGTAGTTAATACCAAACATTTAAAAACTGATCTCATGCAATCTGTTAGCCCTCAGAATCTAAGTTAGGGATGACTCTCAGTGACTTTCAAGCCAAATTGGAGCTTAATATCTGTAAAACCGAGTGAGTCGCATCCATTTTTGTGTTTGTTGAGGTTGATTTGCTGTGGCAAATTTTCCACACTGGTTATGCAGATATTTTGCTAACAGACAAACAGGGTTTACTCTAATAGTTAATACCAAGGCTTTAAGCACAACTCCTGTGCAGTCTGTTAGTGCTCCATGTATGTGTTGGAGCTGATGCTCAGCTACTACCACCCCAAATTTTTAGCTCAATATCTGTAAAACTGACTGAGTTATTGCCATTTTTGTGTTTGCTAAGTTTCATTAGCTGTGGCGGCCATCTGGAACCAGGTGGACTCTCAGCATTAATCAGTTACTGATGTACATCCAGTGATTAATATCTGAGAGTTTTGTTGAAACCCCTTCAGCAGTTCATGACATATTTTGCTAACAGACAGACCACTGGACACATGCACGCACACAGAAGCAATTACATGGTCACCCTATTTTCTTGTTGACAGGGGATAATGATAGATTTCCCAGAAATGAAGACCATTTCCCTTCTCCATACGTGTTAGCACTTCACAGAGCTCTTGACTTGTTTTCTGTTAAAGTCTAACAATTTTTTTTTATTATTATTTTGGAGTATTGCTCAATTTTATGCAATGTCTTGGGTCCAAAACTGATGGCCTAGTTACACATTCTGGTATTAGGAAATTACACTAACACCCTGCGGATTAGTTTTCGAAACCTTGACATCCTTCTGGGTAAAAAATAAAAAAACAGTCGTACAGCGCCATAGATCCCGTGCCCCTCTGGTCAATCACAGTCCTGCTTTGGCAGAGCTGCCTGTCTGGGGCGCCTCCGATGGAGAAAAGACGCTCGCCTGACATCCCCACATGCAGAGTCTGACTCTCATTATCAATTACGGCTGTTTTTGTTTCTTTTTACCACAACCATTAACCGCACGGTTACTGGCAGTCATAGGGAGAGAGAGAAAGAAAAAAAAAGAAGCAATTTTCATCAAAAAGAATTAGCTATCTAAACAAGTGAGATGGGTGTGTCACAGATTCCCAGCTGGCCGGGTGAAAACAGTGTGGACAGATGGAGATCTATATGTGTTTAATGGGAAGAGGGTGAGTAGCAGGGGGATAACTGAAGGCTTAGGAGAAGAAAGGCGAGAGAAGAGGGAGGTGGAGGGAGAGGATAATTCACAACACACTTGTGGTGAGAGGAGAAGGCAGCGTTTTGGCAGAGACGTTACTCTCCCCTCCTGTTTTCTTCTCGCTCTCCATCCCTTGTTACCCACCAGGTCGGGCTGAGGCAGCGGGAGCCGGTGAAGGCTGGATGCCGTGGCACATGAGCCATTAAATCATCCCGCGCTGCGGGTAGAGGGAGGGCGGGAGTACCAGGCCTCGTGCCCAGCGTCCCAGCCGTTGCCAATGTTTAGCTGCAGCGGGGGAAAAGCAAAAGGAAGTCAGGCACTTTATTTCTAGATTGAACTCTGCAATGATGTTTTGCCCGTTTCACTTCAAGAACCACAAAGATTACATGTTAATTTAAAGCATAGCTGCTTGGGGCAGAAGATAATCAATTTTCAGGCTCAGGGTTTTTGCAGATTTATTGCTAACTTTCCAAGCTTTTGCTGAGGTTGGGGTGACTGATCACTGCAATACCTGGGTCTGTCAGCAGGATTGCACAAGTACTGATGCCAAGGTTTGTAAAACCTGAGGTTAGACGTGAGCAAATGAAGGATCACTGAAGCTTTAGTGCATACTATGGGATGGTTCCACAGGGTGCCAGGAGTGGATGAGATTTGCCCTGAGATGTTGGTCATTATGGGGCTGTCAT
This sequence comes from Kryptolebias marmoratus, assembly GCF_001649575.2. Classification (NCBI taxonomy): domain Eukaryota; kingdom Metazoa; phylum Chordata; class Actinopteri; order Cyprinodontiformes; family Rivulidae; genus Kryptolebias; species Kryptolebias marmoratus. Next base: position 9,150,874 of record NC_051438.1, read on the forward strand.
GTCATCTTCAGACACCTGTGGAGTGGCGAACCAGCGTGGTGATTCTTGCACAGGGGACTGGAGAGTATGTTCCAACTATTGAGGGATCAGATGTCTCAGACTGGCTGAGGGTGTCGGAAGGGAGGCTGTGACCGATTGTCAAACCTCCAACCCAGGAGGAGCAGTGTGACCAGATCTTCAGCCTTGCAGGGCTGCTGAGGGCATCATGGGAGTTTGTTTCTCCTGTCTGCATGTGTTTTATAGATTCAAAGAAGACCTTCAACTGTGTTCTCCGAGGCATTTTGCCGGGGGTGCTGTGGGGTTTTAGGTGTCCATCCAGTCCCTGTATAACCAAAGCAAGAGCTATGTTCGCACCCTCGGCACAAAGCTTGGTTCTGGTGCAGGTTGGTTCAGCCAGGGCTGCCCCTTGTCTCCAGTCCTGTTTCTAGTCTTCATGACTAGAACATGAACAGGATCTCAAGGCACAGTCTTGTAGAGGAAGAGGGTGTCAGGTTTGAGTCTCTTCTTTTTACAGATGATGTGGTTTTGTTGGCGTCTTCAGGCCATTAGCTTCAGCGATCACAGCATAGTGTGAAGCAGCTCGGATGGGAGTCAGCTCTTCTAAGTCTGAAGCCATGATTGTCAACCGGGAAAAGGTGGAATGATCTCTCTGGGTTGGGGATAAGTCTTTGCCCCAGGCGGTTTGAGTTCTAGTGCCTGGGAGTCTTGTTGACGAGTGATGGTTGGATAGAGTGGAGGTAGGATCGACATCATCCGCATCAAGAGGAGTCAGCTGAGGTGGTTTGGGAATCTGATTATGATGCCTCCTGGGCGCCTCCCTTTGGAGCATCCCACTGGTAGGAGACCCTGGGACAGACCCAGAACTCTCTGGAGGAATGTAGAGGAGGATGTAGCTTCTCTGGCCTGGGAACAACTTGGGGATCCTCCAGGAGGAGCTGGAGGACCTGCTACATCAAAGACTCAACCCCAGATTAGCAAAACAAAATGATCACTTGATTCTAATACTGTACAAAGAGATGGATCTACCTTGTAACCCTAATAAAGTAAAGCAGTTTGTGTTTCACATTTTGCAGGAAAAGTGGTTTATAAATTAAAAGTTTGGTTCGTGGATAATTGTCTGAGTTATAAAATGTTTCTGTCGAACAAGAATCCCTGCAGCGACTCTGCAAACAGGGGGTGTACCACCTGAGACAGGGACAAAACAGAGGTTATAAGAAGCAGATGTTTTACACACACACACACAAGTTTCATGGAGCTGATGACATGTGAGGGTCAAAGGAATTTGTCACTGTGATTGGTCATGTTACAAAATGCTCTGAGGGGTTTCTTCTCTTTCCACCTCCTTAGAACTTCTTCATCTTCTTCATCTTTCTTTGCCCAATGGACGGTAGGAACACGGGTGAATCAGAACAGACTGAAAATCCTTCAAACCCTCATTGTTTTCAGGTTAAAATGGATAAAAGCAGCACTGGAAACATTTAGCACATCACTGCTGCAGCAGAGGCCGTGGGCTCCAGGTGAGCCTTCACCCTGCCCAGCACAGAACTCATGTCCCATCAGCCCCGCGATCCACTAAGTGTTTACAGCGCTCGGACACTCCCCAAACGTCACAGCAGGCGGACGGTGCGAAAGTTTGACATTTGGCAGTGAGCGGGCATCCGCTCAAGCAGCCTGTGCCTACAATAACCCTCACTCACACACACATGAAACACACACACGCACACATGGACTAGGAGCTCAGCATCAGGAATCCGACTTAAAACAAACCATCAGTGGGCCCTGTCACATCCAGTCAGAGCTGAGATACAGGCAGACAGGCCTGTTTATAAACACACAAACACTGAGAGCTGTGAGAGTGTGCACCTACACACTGCAGACAGATGAGCGTGCAACTGGACAGGATTACTGGTCTGCAGCTGCAAACAGACACACACACACACACACTTCAGTCATAACTCCAGCTTCAACCACATAAAGCACTAAAAAAAATGTTTAAATGGGCAAAAAAGGACTCCAAAAGTTAGCTGCGTTTGATCACTACCATTGGGTGGGTGGGGGAGTGGTGTTGATCAAATGCAAGTGAGGACAAATTAGGGCCGTGGATACAATCCAGCGGCGTGCCAAAGGTAGCCCGAAGGCGTAAAATGATGGGGAACCCCTAATTGCGGCTGGTCATCAAACTTCCGCATTAATGGAAACCCGAGGCCCGCTGCCAAATTGGATTTGAGTCTCTTGTTTCCGTCCAGTGCTCGGTTTGGGCCTAATAAAAGGAAACATGTGTGCTAAATACCCCTGAACGGGACAGGCCCAGATTGACGCTTGGTTTGGAAACAGGAAGGAGCTTCATGTCTTGGGCGTTCTTCATCACGCCTTTAACGTCCTATAATAGATGTATAGTTATAATATTAATAATGATAGATTTATTAAAAAGACTGAACTTCTTGTTTCCTACAAATAAATTTCCACTAATATCCAGACAAAGTAAAAAAAAAAAAAAAACAGAAATACAGACATCCGGCTAATCAGGATTGTATTGTGCAAATATATGTCTGACATTACAAGGAACAGTAGATATGATTAAAATCAATAAAATCTATAAATACAATAAACTAATAAAGATTATTATTATTATTATTATTATTATTATTATTGTTATTATTATTTACATTAAAGGTCTGACAAAATCTTGTCAATGACCCTGATTTAGGCCTAATTAGCCTGTTAGTCTTAGTTCTATATTATGCTCCTTTTCTTTTGTATATTTTGTTTTTTATTCATATTTTAATATGTGAACCTTGAACAATTTATAGACAATTCTGTGAGAAATGACCATCTGTAATTCTGGAGACATTGTTGTATAACATGATCGTGGTGGGGAGGACAGTTTGTCTGTATTTGTGTGTGTGTGTGTATTTACCACATACCTGGATGTTCACAAACCTTTAAACCTTTTATTATTGATTGCCGTGAAAGAAAAACATCATCTGGAAATCTGCAGCTTTAATTAAAGGTCTAGCTGCCAGACTTTCAGACAAAGATCATCTCGAGTTGAGAAAGGACACCTCTGTAGCTGTTTTTGGTCAAACCTTGGAAATGACTGTATTCAGGATCTCGTGCGATATTGCAAAACGTCACAGTCAGAGTAGGCGTTGTGAGTGTCTCTCAGCTGCTGCCACATCAAATTTTAGCTTAGTAGCTGTAAAATTGAGTAAGTTATAGCCATATCTGTGTTGGCTAGTATTGATAAGCTGTGGTGGCCATCTTGAATTGGATGACTTCCAAAAGTTAATCAGTTGTTAATGTATATTTGATGATTATTTCCTAAAAGTTTAAATTAAATTTATGCATTGGTTCATGAGATATTTTGCTAAGACACAAACAACTGGATACACACACACAAACACAGAAGTAATAACATGATCACTCGCTGTTCTTGTTGAAAGGATTAGATTGTGTACAGATTAAACTTCGGTTGGTTAATGGGAAAAATTTAGAGATGTTGTCCAGTCTAGTAGTGCTCGGAATACATTTTGGGGATGAGCCTCAACTACTACCACACCAAATTTTAGCTCAATATTTATAACAATGACTGAGTGATAACCATTTTTCTTTTTTGTTTTTAATATAGCAGAATAGAATAGAATAGAATAGAATAGAATAGAATAGAATAGAATAGAATATTTTTTGTCCCTCTGTGGGGGAAATTCCAGTGTATCAGCAGCAGAGTGAATGGCAAACAGAAGCAAACAGGAACACAATAATTTTTAAAACATTAAAAACAATAACAACAATTTAAAAAATGAAAATGAAAAACGCTACAACTAAGTGTCAATTGGCTGTGTTGGCCATCTTGAAATGGGTTGACTCCTATTTTTAATCAGTTGTAGATGTACAGCCTGCGATTACATTCTGCAAGTTTCATCAAAACTCCTCCAGAGCTTCATGGGATATTTTGCTGACAGACACAAGGACAGACATAATCACCTGCCTCTTGCTTGTAGACTAGCATCCCGTCTCTTCCTCTTTTCCCGGACCGGAAGTGCCACCTGCTAGATTCGATTTAGCGGACAGGGTTCAGGGGTTCAGGCAGACAACATCCTGAACAATTCTGTCCCTCTTCTCGCGGACCGGAAGTACCGCCTCAACGGTCGGGAGTGGTCCGGAGGGCCACCAGTTGACGATCCCTGCTGTCATCCCCCATCTGATAAGTGTTTTGTGCTCGCTGCTGAATGAACCGGAAAGGAGGGGTGTCTGTGTCAGCTGATGGCCCCGCGCGCAGCAGCTCCGGAGCGCTGCCTTTTCCTACCGCGTGCACACAACGACATTTTTTTTCTTCTTCTTTCTTTTGGTAGGGGAGTGGGGGAGAGCGAACACGTTCTGTTGACAGAGCAACATGTGATTCCGGTTGGTCATAGCTCTCCGTTTCCCGGCTGTTGTCGGAGATTTCCATCAGCAGGCAAACGGAGCGTGCCGTAAACACAGCCCTCATTTGTTTTCTCCGCGCAGCAATTACACCATGTGATTAAAAACATTTTACATCGAGCCTCCGCTGACTTTTATTTGTGTAAAGCGGATCCATTTCATGTCGAGCCGTAATGTAATAATCCCGAGCTGTCATTATGGCCCAGATCTCCTCTCGCGCGCCAAGCTCCATCCGCTCCGTGCGCTTATGAGAACCAGACTGGGCGCGCGCACTCCTCAGCGGAGCACAACAACAGGAGGAGGAAGAAGAGGAAGAAGAAGAAGGAGAAAAAAAAACTTTCTATTACGGGGAAACAAGAAAGGGCCTCAATGAAAGCCCTCAAATTAATTCGGGAAATGTTAAGTTCAACAGAGAAGCAGCGGCTTTCACGGAGATATTCTCCCCTCCAGATGTCCCGAATTTGCAGACTTAAATATTTGCGGCTTTATTTCCCTCCCGGTACTCCTAGAATCCAATCTATTTAGGTATCGGCTGTCTAAATAGAGGGAAGAAACTTTGAAAAGTATTGAAAGGCTTGTCTCTCGTGAAAATTGTTGCTTTAAGGGGGATAAAAAAAACGTCCCACATTCGTCCAACTCGAGGCATTCCGGACTGAACTGCAGACCATCAAATCCTTCAGAGGCCTAATTTCAACAAATCCAATCCGAGAAGGTGATTGGACTCGAGTTTGATTACAGGTCCTACTTGAATCAAATTCACTGTGGAGTATCCCTCCTCCCGAAGTGGTCGCGTCGCGCGTAAAGACGCTCCAGGCGCTTCCTGGATGGAGAGCACAGCAGGCCGAGCGCGTGCGCTGCAGCACCCACCCCTGCTTCATTTAGTTTTATTAGTTTATTCCAACTAAAAATAATAATAAAAAAAAACATTTGTTTTCTCTAAAGCCCAACAATAACTCTAGGGACTTACGTTTGTAATAATCTAACCAAGCTGCCAGTGGCTCATTGGGGTCACCATGGTAACCACACGCCTGTGTCTATCACTCCCTGAAATGACAGGTGGCAGAAATCCAAACTGTCTGATGGTCTCTTATGTCAAGTTGTAGATGGCTACAGTGTTTTGTGCACCAGAGATGACAAGTTGCAAAAAAGAAACTTCCAGTCTTGAGGAGAGAATTCTGAGCAGGTTCAGTGGAAGTCAATGAGAGTTTGGATGTGTTCACTCTGCACTCTGGGGGGATTTATGAGAAAACTATATAAACCCAACAGCAGCGAGAGCCACGCGAGTTAAAGAAGACAAAATGGCCTTTAAGTTATAAACTGAGTGAGAAGTGTAAAGTCTGTGGGCGTAAAAGGAGTTTGTTTGCAAACATTTTGGAAACATCAGCCAGTGTGTGACATCATCACACTATGCTTTGTGGTAAAAACTTGAAACTCCGATTCTGTGAAAACCGTTCAGCAAATTGAAATGTCAGTTCAGTCATGCACGTCTTCTGTTCAAACTCTGAATGATGCCTCCACAGTGAGTTACTGTACGCCTGAGCATGTCTGAGCTGGGGTTTCCTCACTCGTTTCATACAAATCCCATTATTGTCTGTGAGGGATTTTATTTTATTCTTCTGTGAATTTCATCTGTGCCATCTGACTTACAGCTATACTGTTACCAATCGAGCTGCGCGTTTTCGATGAATTTCGACGTTTTATGACGCCGCTGGATGAGTAGCAAATCGAAAATCGCGATGAAAACAAACGACTAATGGCCGAAGAGTTCATTACCACGTTATTTTTGAAGAGTAATATGATTCACCAGGTGTGACCAGGTGTCCAACGGCTGAAAATCTCACATTTTATTGTTTTTTTGCAGCACTAAAACGTACAAAAAAACATCTAATTTACTCATAAAATCATCTACTGTAATAAGAAAAGCGGTGTATTTTGTTGTTCCTTTCAGTCAGATTTGGTTTAAAGCTCGAGGTGGCAGCGTAGATGGATATTTTTTGCAGCGCAGGCCCGTGTGGGGAGGAATGCCACAAGCTGTCTGTCTCCCTCCCTCTCAGTGACGCGCGCAGGGGAGCCGGAGGAACAAACCCTGCGTGAGGCAGAGAGGGAAAGAAGGGGAGACGGTGGCATCACTGGGGAAAGAAGGAGAATGGGGGCAGGTTTGGGAGGTGGAGAGGCGTGCCAGTGAGTAAGGACTTTTTTTTGTGGGGTGGGTGTGTTGAAACTGAAGCGCGCGCCCCAGAGAACACATGGAGACGCACCGGGTCGGAGAAGAGGGGCTCCCTGAGCTGCTGCTGCTGCTTGTTCTGTTCTGACTCGGCTGGGACAGTCAGGGGACTCTGCGCGTGACAGCCCGGTTCAACGGTTCGGGTTTGGGGATCCGGCGTCGCGCAGGATGCAGGGTCTGAGCTCGCGGGCTCACGCCTTCTCGGTGGAGGCGCTGGTGGGGAAGCCCTGCAAGAGGATGAAGGTCTCCGAGAGTTCAGGAGGTGACGGGAGCGTCTTCAGCGGTGAGACACGAGGACAGGGTGGCTGCTGGACCGGTGCCAGAACGTCTCAGAGAGTTTTACGCACAGTTTGGGAACGTTTGTCACCGCGCGCTTTCTTTTTCTTTTTTTAATAGCTTCACATCATTTCACAGCCAAAAAAACTTACTTTCCCAAGTTGTTTGTAAATATATATTCAACTCATTTTATTCTCAACATCTGAACTTGAGCTTTCTGTTCTGCTTTTCAGGAGAATATCCCAGCAGTCAGACGAAGAGGCCCGGCGGGTCCACACCTTCCAGCGAGCCGCAGACCGACAGATGTGAGAGCGAGGAGCCCGAGCCGGCCTGCGGGGACAGGGAGCCGCCGGAGAGCGACTGCAGGCCGGACAGAGAGGTCCGAGTGGAGCTGCAGGGCTCCGAGCTGTGGAAGAGGTTCTACGAGATCGGAACGGAGATGATCATCACCAAAGCTGGCAGGTAAAAGATGCGCGACGCAAGAATCCACATGGATCTGGTGCACATTTTTCTTATCCTTGAGAGCTAAAAGAGTCGGTTAAAATGATCAAAACTTGCCACGAAAGGGTTTAAAAAATATTCGACGTCATTAGAATTAAAGGTTTTAATCCAAAAAAAAAAAAAAAACAAGAGCAGTTTTCCACTCAGATCCGTTCCGTTCAAACATAGAGGAGTTTCACCTAAAACTATGTAAAATAAATTAAAATAAAAATAAAACTCCTTCCGGTGTGTGTCAGTTAAGAATGAAATGCGCCGTGCTGTTGATATTTCCATGAACAGATCTGCGGTCACAGGTGCGCATTTCTCATTCAGAGATAAGCAGAAGAGCTGACCGTTTTCCAACAACTTTTTTTTTACTACAAACAAATGAGCTTTTTATCAGGTAATAAAAGGAACTGAAAGTGTTCATCGCTCCCGTAAAAAAAAACAGGAAACTTTGGAACGAAATTTACATATTAAAGGCCTGAAAGGAGCTCTGTTTTATTACAGCTTTATCTTTCACACTCAGACATTTATTGCTTGTTGTCGTCCCTTTTTTGATTTTATTTTTAGATATTTAAAAGATGTTTTTTGGGTCAGAACTCGGCGCTGTAAGTCTGTGGCCCCTGCAGACCCCTGAGTTTGGAGAGCTTCTTTTTTGCTTTATTTTATTTTTATTGTTGTTTTTATTTCTGTCTGATACGCAGGAGTTTAATCAACAATTATCATAATTATAATAAAAATAATAAAATTCCATCTCTCTCATCAGGAGAATGTTTCCTTCTGTGCGCGTCAAAGTGCGCAACCTGGACCCCTGCCAGCAGTATTATGTGGCGATGGACGTGATGCCCGTGGACTCCAAGCGCTACAGGTGCGTGTTAAGACCTTACCTACACGCGCGAGCGCGCGCACACAAACACACACACGCCCTGACTGACCTCAGTTTGTGTCCCCCGCCGTGCGTCAGGTACGTGTACCACAGCTCGCAGTGGATGGTGGCGGGAAACACGGACCACTCCTGCATCTCCCCGCGCCTCTACGTGCACCCGGACTCCCCGTGCGCAGGGGAGACGTGGATGCGTCAGGTGATCAGCTTCGATCGGGTCAAACTCACCAACAACGAGATGGACGACAAGGGCCATGTAGGTAACCCGCCTCCTGCTCCCGGGGTCTGCGGTGCGGATGAAAATTGATCACAGGTTCGGTTCTGAGGCAGAGTTGGGGCAGGACGCGCAGGAGTTTCTGTGGGCTCCACAGATGTGAGCAGAGAACTCTTTAGGCCCGATCCAGCTGTTTGGAAGAACCATAAATCTGTGAAAAGCAGCTCCTAAAAACTCAGAATCTCAACCATTTTCTTACAGTTTCCCACCTTCTACTGGTTAGTTCTTGCTGTTTTTAAAATCTACTGTCCTTTTATTTTTCTTTCTTTTATTTGGATGTAGTAAACATGTCAATTTAACTCCTTCAGGAATTTTTGTGAGGGAAAAAAAAGGTTTCTGCAAAGACATTTCCTGAGTTTTGCATTTAGTGTTTTATCTCTTAAGATCAAAAATAAATTTTATCCTTAAAAAAATCTAAACTGTACATTTTGCAAATTACTTAACCATAAAAGCCAAACAATAATATTAAACATGCAAACACTGCTAAACTGCTATATTTGTTTTGTTTTGTTTTTTGGGGGCGGGGTTGTTTTTTACTTAAACTTGAATGAAAACTTGGCAAGTTTAAATATCTATTTTTTTTCTTCATAAAATTAGTAATATATCAATGCCAGGATACATTATCATAAAATTAGATGTTTCCGTTTTAGTCTTAAACATTTTAGCTAAATCCTGTTTTTATGTTTATGTTGTTTTGCCATAAAGAATAAAAATAAATCTGCAAAACATCAAAAAACGCAGTTCTGTTTCACAGAAAAAAATTAATGCTGGTAAATCCTTCAGTTGTTGTTTACTTGTGCAACTCTTAGAATAAATTTGCTTTTATTCTGTTTTTTTAAGCCATGCAATCACAGAAAATGGCAACTAATTCAATTTATAACTACTTATACAAAATAAAAGTCATCTGTTGAAATAATAATTAAAACAAAGCTTTGTTATTTAGTAAAATTAGTATTTTATATTATTTTCTGTTGAAACCAAAGAAGTCTTCATTTGTTAAATTTATCTTTAACATTAATATCATTTAGCCTGCTTGTTTCCACTGTCTTGTCTAAAACGATAACTTCCTGCTCCAGGTTGTGAAACCTGAAATATCTTCATCGCTTTGCTTCCAGATTATTCTACAGTCGATGCATAAATACAAGCCGCGCGTGCACATCATCCGGCACGACCCCCGGATGGACTTGTCTCAGATTCAGTCGCTACCGGCCGAAGGGGTGCACAGCTTCTCCTTCCCGGAGACGGAGTTCACCACCGTCACGGCCTACCAGAACCAACAGGTACCACTCGGGCTGAGCGGGATCGTCACAAAGGGCTGTAAAAACACAACCACTTTGAGTTTAGATATGATCCGCACGACACGTAGGAAAGGAAGGGGCTAAATTTCTTCACGTTTTAACAAAAAAAAAAAATGGCCAAACTTAATGTGAAGAATGAAAGGCTTTAGAGAAACATCACGAAGCTGATGAGACTCCATGTTAGTGAAGTCATAAATTCAGTCCTTTTTGTCTACATTGCCAGTTGCTCAGTGTGTGTGTGTGTGTGTGTGTGAGTACCTGACCCTGCTGTTGGCTGCCATTCCTTCAGTAACAGAGCCGTCTGCTGGGACTGCCAGCTCTTTTCATCGGGGCTCATTTTACTATCTGAGAACGTATTATTACAGAAACTCAGTAACAAGCTGTGACTGCTCCGACTGCTGGGGTCCTCGGCCCGTTAAAGCCAGGGGCAAATCCCCAAACGGGCCTCTCAAAGTGCCCCGTTTGACACGGCTGATTCCTGCTATGCTCTGTCCTGTCGTAAAACTGAGCTCAGCGTTAGCTCAACGCGCCGCCGGCCGACAGGTCCTCTCTAACCCGTGTCTGTTCTTCTCTCCTGGGCAAGATCACAAAGCTGAAGATCGACAGGAACCCCTTCGCCAAGGGCTTCAGGGATCCAGGCAGGAACAGGTACGGCGGGCCTCACCGGATCCCAAAATAAAAGACCCAAGAGGGAAATTAAGTTTAACTACTGAAATGTGAAACCATGTAAAGCCTTCAAATAAATCTGAGCTGTGTAGTGCAGAGTTTCACACCTCTCACAACCAATATTTGAATACCTGTGTTTTACACTGTTATTACAGTATTTATGTGTGTGTGTGTGTAGGGGTGTATTGGACGGCCTGCTGGACTCGTATCCCTGGAGAGGCCCTCTGACCTTGGACTTTAAGCCTTTCACCATACAGCTCCAAGGTACCGAGCCGGACTTCTCCTATCTTTTCCTAATTTTACCCTTTTCTGGTGTTCCAGACAAGTTTGATCGCTTTAGACGTTTTATCTCAGAAAAACTTGTTCCTTTTATTTTGGCTGACCTGAAAGTCACAACTTTTTTCGCACAGGTCACTTGAACCAACAGCTTACATTTTAATCATTTTTTATTTCACTTTAGCTGTTTTATTTACCTAAAATGTATCATTTGGTCCTGGTCCAAAATGACCGATCATTAGAAATAACCATGTGAGACATCAGGTGTACAACTGACTTCAGCAGATGGACAGAAACCTGGAGTTTACACACACACACACACACAGCTCTTATTTCTGGCTTTCCTGCCAACCCACACAGGAATTGTTCCTTAACAGACTCTTTCTTCAACAAAAATCTGTTTTTAACAAGATCTTTTTTTTTCATGAAAATCTTTCCCCTCACTGACCCTAACCCCACAGCAATCTTGCCTTTGTGAATCGTTCCCTACCAAAATCATTCCCGCACAGGTATCTTTGTCCCATTAGAAGCACACCTGTTTGTTCTGTGTATTAATAACATCTAGAGCTCTTTCAAAGCTCTGGTTCATTAAAGCTTTTGAGGTTTTGCTCACTTATAATTCTGTTTGAGCACAAAGACCAAATGGTTTACTCTCACTGAGGCTTTGGTGTTGTTATTAAAGATTTGAAACAATTTAAAAACAATTATCTTTAATGAACACCAAGTAATAGTGCACAATGTTTCACCTGTCAATCTGTTGTAGTCAGAATATAAAATCAGGTCTATGAGGCTCACAGGCCACAAAAATCAAACAGAAGCTCTAAGCTTGTTCTGTTCATTAGAAAATAAGTTGAGATCTATCAAAGCTCAGGTGATCATTTATGGGTTTATAATCAGACATATTGAGGCAATCATTTTTGTCTCAGAACACAAAACTAGTTATTAAGGAATAATCCCAACAGGAGGGTTAAATTATGTATTTCTATGTTTAATTTTGACGTCATGTCCCTCCTGTCTGTTGACAGGAAGCCCGGGGTCCAGCAGCGTGAAGAACCTCCTGCCATTCTCCTCGTCCTCGTCTCTTCTCCCGCTCGCTGCGCTCTCCTGTCCGGACGCCGCTCTCCACGCGCTCACCCTCCCCTTCTGTGAGAAGACGTCCCCGGCCTCGCCCTCCGTCGCCGCGCTGCCGGGCCGAGCCTTCTCCTCCCTGGGAGCAGACAGACTGCGGGGCCTCCCCTCGCTGCCTCCACTGGCAGACCTCCCGCTTCTGTCTGCGCTGCAGGGGAAGAAACCCCCTCACTGCAGGGACCCGTGTCCTCAGGGATCTCCGGGGAGCTCCCCCTGTCTGATCCCCCTCCACGGCCCCCTCAGCCCCCAGGGGTCTCCTCTCCTGCCTCATCTCGCCGACGCCGCAGGCCCCTACTGTCTGTACAGCTACAGCTTCCCCCTGAGCCCCCAACTCGCGGCTTTTTCCCGACACGGCAAACTGTCCGAGGACGCCGCAGACTGCCTGCTGCGCCAGTCCGCGTGGCACTCGACCCCCAACCGCTGCCTCTGACAGCTGGACCGCACTCCAGGACTCGCTGAACGAAAACAAGCCAAATCTCATTGCTGAGGGGTGCCTTTCCACTCACTGAAGCCCGACCGGAGAAATGTGACTCTGGGGGACAATTGTGTATTTAATAACAAGTTTTATATTATCTGGACGTACCGGCGAAAAAGACCTCAAACATCCAAATGTAAAAGTAATTGTTCACATTCCTCTTCAGACTGGATGTAGATTTTTATTTTGGGCTGAGACCAAAAGTTTTCTGTAAAATAAATAACTGCTTCAAGCGCTGTTACCTAAGAACATCAGCAATAAGACAAAACGATGGATAAACAAGGCAATCACTGTTAAACTGACCGCAAGTGCCCATTAAAGTATATTTCTGAGCTGTTGTTCATATCAAATGGGCTCAAAAGGTTCTTTTTCCATGCATACATACAAACAATATGTATAAACAAAGTGCCGTTTCCCCCCAGTTGCTTGGGCAAATTATCTCGTAACTGGCAATTGCAATTTGCCGAACGTGAACAAAGGCGAGTTTTGTGTTGTTTTTTTCTGAGGATTCAGCGTTGGCCTAATAACATGAGCTCATCAGGTCAAGTCTGTGCTTTCAGCTGCCAGGATCCAAACAGCCAGTTTCCATTTATGTGCTTTGTTTCCAATAATAGGACTAATCAGAGATGCATGCATGGCCAGTGATTCTGCGGAGGCCTTTATTAGACCCAGGCAGACTGGAACACAGATCTTCGCTCGCTGAGAAACTCCAAATAATCCATGTCATCGTTGTTTCAGCGGTGTGAGTTCAACGCTCCAGGACCCAGAGAGTCAAATGAAAGCCTGTCACCACTGCTGGCCAACATAACATTGCGTTTTCTGGTCTGTACTAAAGAGGGGGGAGAGTAGGGAGGGGCACGCCTGTTTAGCCGCTGATGTGATAATTCCTGCCTTCAGCTGCAGAATCTAGACTGTTTCCCGACAAACGCTCACAACCAAACAGTAATTTACTTGTCAGAGCCGAGCGTGGCGTGGCGAGCTAACGTGGGCCTGGACGTGGAAAATAGCAGGAAGAAGTTAATTGAGGAACTCGGGGCAGGGGATGGCCCCCGTGTTTCGGCGAGCGGTCAGGTGCAGCGCTATCAGACAGCCTGCCCTTTGTCTGCAGGCCGCCCTAATCTGCGGTGGTTATTCGATACTGTCTGTCATTTCCATGTTTGCCTTCGTGGGACAATCATTTTAAACTCCCAACTAATTCCTGATCTTTCAATTAGACAAATTGCTTTCATACCAGGAGAGCTGAACTCCGCACCTGCACCCTGCAGGATAAGTAAAGCAGGCAAACCTGATGCAAAAAAAAAAAGGGAGGGGGGGGAAGATGCAATCACCTGCCATAGTTTTTTCAGTATCCTGGAGGTTCTCAGTCATCCAGAACATGGTAATTATTTTGTGGTAAGGCACTGCTTCCCACAAAATAATGGCGGAAGAGACTTGTTACCCCAACTATCGCTGGTCGAAACATATCAGCATCTCTACACCGAATAAACAAGCCACGGTGACAACACAAACAGCAAGCCATGATACAATTCAAACATGGCAAACGTATGCAATTAGGAATCACTTTTAAATATATCTCGATTACTGAAGATCATCTCAAGAGCCCCGCTTGTCATTTCGAGAACCACAGTGGGTTCCCGACCACGACTTTGGGAACCAGTAGTTAAAACGAACTCAGCTGGGCTTCTTTACTTTTGAACTTCGCTTCTGATTTTTTCCACTCAGACTGAAGAGCGCAAAGTTCCAAACTCACACGCAAATCACTCTCCCTGTCCTCCATCCTGAAGGTTGAAGTCATTTCTAAATATATCCAATGACAACAATCTATCTGAGGGACCAAAGAGCGAAAACGAGAGTTTGGGAGTTATGCAGCAGCTGCTACATAACTCAGCATTAACCTGCGTGTAAAGAAAAAAAAAACCAAGTGACTGACTGTTTAATGAACATTTTATCAGCCTTCTGACGATGAATATCCACCTCTGTTCCCCCGTCCTCCTTGTGAATATGCTGTAAACATAATCCTCTTGTAGGCGGTGGCTGAAATAACATGGAAACTGCGCTGATTCAAGTTTGGAATAACACAAAGACGGACGTTTCAGGGCTGCCCGGCGGTGATTGACAGGCAGTAAAAGGAGAGAAATTTGACCCAGGAGTCATTTGTTTCCAATCATGTGAAATGGCATCCTGAAACAGGAGAGAAGCTCTGCAGCGAGTGGAGACATGTAAATATACTTCGTCTTCATTAGATTAACATACATGACACTCGCGGACTGGCAGTGCAAACACGCACATGTCAGTTATCTCCTTGTAGGAGCTACAAAACACCCCACTCCCCTTGGCCTCGTGCACACACACACACACACACACACACACACACACACACACACATACACACACTTGTTTGGCCGTTTTGTGCCCTGCAGCGTTGCTGGGCTCCGTCTGTCCCTCGCAAAAGGTTTATCCTGGATGCTGTTTTCTCTGCAAACTCAATAAAAGCTGGTTATTTATCAGGCCGGATTATGGGACGTGACTGAGCTCAGCTGTAAAAGTTAAAAAAAAATGAAACCAGCTGTGGCTGAAACTGAATTACGCTCGGCGAGTAATGTGCAAAGCAAGAGCAGTTTAACAGTTATTAAGTCCTCCCCTGCTGCCGTCGTTGAAGGCCCTCGTCTACCTCCGTCGCCTCCCTTCTGTGTTTTAGGGTGAAAAAACAGCAGAAATGTCTGCTGCAAAAGCAGGAAAATGCTCCAGAGCTTCTCACTTTGTGATCTGAACTTGCTCAGTACAAAATTAAACAATAGGAGGAAGCATTTTTCTGTGTATCTGTGTGTCTGGATTACCGGAGGAACAACCGTTTCTTTCAACACGTGGCTCGGCAGCTGACCTCCCGTGACATTTGGGGTTTCCTCCGAGTGATCCATGCCTTAAACTAACGCCCTTCATCAGTGTACGAGTTAATCACCCTTGTTCTGGGTTTAACTTTCACGTTGTCTCCTGAAACCTTTACGACACAAACACCGTCAGTGAGTGTAAAAGTGTCTTTAAACGGTTCCAAACATAACATTCTTCCTTAAAGTTAAACGATGGACTAATTAAGGGTAAGGATGGGCAGTGAAGCACTCTTATCACGATTTGGCTGTTATTTTTTTGTTTCCGTCTTGATTTCTGATTTGCTACTTGTCCCGTAGGTTTGGAAAAGCTCAGCAGAAACTCCATCAAAGTGTGCGGCTTATTCAGGAACAGTGTGCTATGACTTTTGGTAGTGGTACATTGTACAGTGAAGGTGAAATTGAAATAAAAAAAAGAAAAGAAAGCAACAACTTTCCACATACACAACAAGGGGGTCTTGGTCAAACAAGTGGAAAAAAAAACAGCCCTCTTTGGAGCTCTGCAGCTCAGGAATACTTCACAGAGGAAACATTGTTCAAAGTTTAAAGCAGGATATTACATGACTGAACTGTCATTTTGATACCTTTACTTTAGTTTTCATTTTTAGGATCTTTGGAGATTTTTACCACAAATGTTTGATATAGTGTGAGGACGTCACGCTAACTTTAGGGGTTTGTAAACTTTCCACAATCTTTTCGAACAAACTCCTCTTATTCTTACAAATATTACAATTGTTGTACAATTTATACATCAAAATGTAAGCATTTTGTTGTCTTTCACTCAGAGCGTCTCTCGTCGCTATAGGACTTATGGTTTTCTCTCAAATCCACCCCAGTTTGCAGACAAACCAAACTCTCATTTTCTTCCATCGTATCTGAGCTCAGCCTTTTTAACTATTTGTCTCCTTCATAAAACACACTGCAGATGACCAGATGCTTCTGCCAAGAGGTTGTTTTTGTCGTTTGGCACAGTGACTGGCATATCTGAGGCCTACTTTCTACTCTGTGTTTCTGTCTGCCTTGTCTTTTGTAAAAGTACCACATTACTGTGGTTGCCATGGTGACCCTAACGAGTCACGGGCAGCAGCTTTAACATTTCTTTGGATCCTGGTTGTCTTTACTCTTCTTGTACAGTTTATACATCCAAACATAGGTATTTTATCGTCTTCAGTCCCAAATTATCACTGGGCTTTATAGAGGAAAGTGGGTGGATGTTTAAATGTTTGATAGTTTAGCTGCGTTACAGTTTTCAGTTTCAAAAACTCTGATTTGAATCCATTTCCTCCACAAGGTCTGAATCTTGTAAAGGAAAATACCTCCGTGCACAACCTGTAAACAGCTTTCTGAACTCTGACCTTGTTCTGTTCACGCGGCTGATCTCGTTTTCGCTCCGGTCGATGTGATCTGGACCCTCCAGCCCCTCTTGTTGAGCTGAGGTTGCGGTGATCAATGGAGCTGTGTGTTTCGGTGCCGGGTGGCTGGAGGAGGGCTGTCAGCACTCAGCTTATGACCAACAAACACTACGAACACTCTGACCCGGGCTGTCCATCACAACCAACCGTCCCTCCTCCTCCTCCTCCTCCTCCTCCTCCTACAGGGGGAAACTCTTCCTCTTGTGTAAGGGGCTTCCACAGGTGCACATGTGAGTGTCTCATGAGGTGAAGAGGAAGAGCGGGTGGAAAAAAAGATGCTAGCATTGGTTTTATTTAATACAAGCCTATAAATCAACTCCTCTGGAACAAGAGAGATGAGATATTCTTTTTCTCTTTGGTCCTATCTCTGACAGATGGATAGATCGGTCTTCCCTCTGTTTGCTTCCTGTGTATGACAGGTTATCACTCCTGGGACGGATCCTCAGAGGGCCGACAATAAGTAAAAGAGTTGGAGGGTGACTGAGTGAGAATGATGCTCCGTGGCTGTATCGAATGGCAGACGAAGGGATGGAGCGAGGGTGCGGGCCGGAGCGGAGGGGGAGTGGAAGAGTGATTTAACACAGGCTTGCACTCTCCTCTCTTCGTATTCCTGCCTCGCTTCTTTCATGTCTCAACCCAGGGTCAGATCTGCCTGCTGCCCCAGATGGTGCTGTCTGTCTGCGCTGCCCTCTACAGGATGTGCCCCTCTCACCCCCACAACTGCAGGCCTCTGCTGCTTTAATTGATTTCAGGGGGGAAGGCCTTATTTCTCCTCTGGTTCTGACACACACTCAGACAGCTTGCCAACAGCTAGTGCCCCCGGTACGCACACACACACACACACGCGGCCGGCGCTGTGCGCTGTCAACGCTAATTCAATTTGGGACGCGGGAGTGTGACTAACAGCAGACCTGCAGAGTGTTTTACCATATGCACCACACACACACACACACAGGTCACTCTTTACTCACACCACTCTGACATATTCACTAGTGTATTAATAATGTAAATCCAGACCTTTAGATCCATGTGTCTACTTGTTCCTTTCACTGGAGACACCCTGTCAACAACTGGATCGTCACTACCAAACACAGGATTATTATGACAAGCAAATACATGCTTGTCATGAATAACATGTTAATGTTTATTTTTTTTTAAGTTGCTGGTTACTTAAAGGCAGGAAAATCCATCCCATGTGATTTAACTGATATTAATTCAAACCTATTTTAAGATTTTTTGGGTACAAAGAATAACGCAAGTTATGGCGGGATACAGCTAAGGTTTATGTAATGTAAGTGTTTAAAGCCAGATAATAAAACTACACAAAATGACACTTAATCTACCACAAAAAAACAACTCTGAAAGTAGTGTACATAAACACAGTGTGCTCCAAGCTAAATGCTAAACGTGTTAGCAGCTACAGCTATAATCCCAGGCCTCTCACCCATAGTTTCATGCATTAATAAATTAATACCAAGTTAATAAACTCAGAAGACTGATCTTTAGCTGATTTAAAGGTAACCTAGAGCAGCAAACAACAAAAAGTCAAAAATCATATAAAACATCATAAAACAGATTTCATAAATTGCATGTGAAGTTAAATTCACAAATCTTAAATTACACTAATTTAAACAAGAAAAAAAACTCTGAAGTTTGTTAGGTATCCTACTTCTGAATACTGAGTAATATATCTTTGCTTTGAGCTAAATACTAACATGCAGATAATAGCAGCTGCGCCTATAATGGCCCTTTTCTTAGCTTGGCGCATTTGTTCATGTATGTAATAGGTGCTAAAATCAAAATACTGATGGTTGCTTAATAAAAAAAGGTGAGGATGAAGAGCAAAAGACAAACGTATTGATGAAAAACAATAAAATGAAAACCATACCAAGACAAAAAGTGAGTTAAAACATTTCTAATAACACAACAAACTGTAACCATATATTTTCAATTAAATTTGTGTTAGAATAATACCCACACCACACTGTGCTGTCATTTGGCTGATGTTAATTTGTGTAATTGTTGTTCTTTGCAATAATGTGCTTCTTAAATTGTATTTTTTCCACTTTTTTTGCAGTTTAACTTTGTGAAACGTTGGAGCTTATATCTAACTTATAAACCATTTTTAAAGTGTCACCGAATGTAAGTGATGAATGTGTGTCTATTTGCAAAAATTATGAAAATACTGTTTTTAAACAGTCTCTTCAAGGACTTTGTTACAAACATACAGAGAAACAAAAACAGCTGGTTTCATTCCCAGCAATAGTTTTTTTTTGTTTCAACAACAAAATGATTCCTATAAATCTCTCAGCCAAAAAAAGATGTACTGCAGATCGATTAAGTGATGGATTCGTTTTCTGGATCCTCTTTCAGATCATTTTTATGTGCCTGCTAATAAAATGCCAAAGTGCTGACATAATTTAAAACTAGTTTTTTTTGCTTCGTTTTCTGTTTTGTGCAACACAGTAGTGGTTCATCCCTTGAGTTAGGAGCTTTAATTATCAAAACCAGCTTTTAAAAAAAATAAACTGCTGATGGTCAGGCTTACTCACGCTTTAAACACTGGATGCAAACTTAAAAAAAAAGAAAATGAGGAAGGACTGAAGAGTTTTACAGCATGCATGACTGTCAAAATGTCAGAAAACAGCTGAGTTGTTTCAAATTATTCTATAAATAGAGCAAAATTTAAGTGAGATTTTAAAACAAAATCCACTCAAACTCCTGATTCTGTTTCTCAGTTAAAGCCATCTTGGGTTTAACCTGAAAACTGCTTCCTGTGTGATGTGCATTGGGATAATAAACACAAACAACGTAATAATGACGCACATCCTACGATGCATTCGTATCGGGACAAAGAGGAGCAGAAAGCCTCAAAGACGAGGCTGCACGTCCGTGTCCTCAGCCTGTAAGGGATACGAGCCGAGGGGTGAGAGGAGGGTTAAATTGAGGGGGGTTAACAGAACGGGGGTGGCAGAGTCAGGTGTGTGTGAGAGGTTGTAAGAGTGTGAGCAGGAGATTGGCTAAATCCTAATGAAGCGTGCCGTGGAGGGCAGGGATGGACAGGGCCAGGTGTTGTCAGGCGTGTGTGTGTGTGTGTGTGTGCTGGAGACAGTAAAACTGATTAAAAGCAGCGTTAACACGTCTGACGGGGCACAATGGTCAAGAGGTGAGTGGAAACGGAGGGAAGCCTTGGTCTGGAACAATTAGACACACACACACACACCAGCAGCAGCAGCAGCAGATGGAGAGCGGGGAAAGCCCTGAGCAGCAGTGATTGGTCACACATGCCCATCGATACCCGAGCAGAACCAATCGGCTCGGCTTCCTGTGTTTGACCTGACCCTTCACGGCTGGTAATTGAATATTTCAAATGGGAAGCTGAGAGGCAGGAGGAAGACGAGCAAGAGGAGAGGAGAAAGACCAGGCTTCTTTAGCTTTTCCACCTAAGATGACACTTTAAAAAGATACTGAGTCACCAGTGTGTGTGTGTGTTTCATGAAACAGAACATTAGATTATCAATCTATGAAAACAGCTTGTTGAAGAAATCTAAAAACTCCTACAAATCTGCAGTTTTGTTTCAAGACTAAAGAATTACGTTTAAGTAAATTAATGTATGGTTTATCTAGAGGTTTGTGGGATTTCATTTCAGATCCTCCAAACATGCACTGAAAGAAATGAACTTTAAAGGGAAAAAATTTGAAGTGAAATAAAAACTTTACTGACATTTGAAGCGCAGTGCTGAATTAACACAGCTTTTTGTGAGACAACAGAGGCCGAACGACCTGCACACGTAGTTTATTTTTGATTTCTTTTCATGACATTTAAATTGTCAAATAATTCTCAAATTAACCTGATCATCTCATAAAAGCTAAAAGGCGATATTAGTCTTTTTAAAAGTGATTATTTACAGTCTAATTTAAAACATGCATTGAGATTTTTGTCAAACTTTAGTTCACATAAAACAAAATCTGGGGGTATTTTAGCAAATCGTGTCTTTATAAAAAACATTTTCAAATTAAGATTTATTTGAAATAATTTATTTGAAGGTTTCTAAGTGGGAGGGGGGGGGCAATCTGTGTCATTTGGTTCAATTTATTTAGTCTGCTAATTTAAATACAATTTATTTAAACACACATAATTTATTTTCTTTGAAATAAAAACTCCAGTTATTCCAAATATAATATTTGACATCATAATGAAATCAAAAGGTAGATTTTTCTGGAAGGAGACATTTGATCACATCTTTTATTTTACTTACAAAAAAATTTTGGATTTGATTCCAATAGAGAAAAATAAACTTAAAACAACAACAACAAAAAACAGGCTGATGTGTGTAGCAAAATTGTAATTTCCAAAATAAAAATAAAAAATTTTGGAAAAAATATTTATAGATTTATAAATTTGGATCATGTTTTTATTCCAGTTTAAAAATGATGCTTCAGCAGCACATGCTCTGGTCCCGGCCCACCGTCTCAGAGCCTCAGTGGACCCTCGTCGTCCTCCCTCGCTCTAAATAAAGTTTTCTCTCTGACCCGGCAGGACGGTTGCACCGCGAGGACGGTTGAACCGCGGGGACGGGCATCACCGGGTCGCCGTGCCGCTCCAACCGAGACCAGGAGGTGCTGACGGCGCTGGGTGGGAGAGCCGCCGGGTTTCAACACCTAGCTGGACCCAAACTATGAGCGGAGTCCTCCCTCCTTCCTCCTCCTCCTCCTCCTCCTCCTCCACATCTGGCCGAGGCATCGCCGGGGATGAACGGAGAGAAATAGGCCCTGACAGACTTTAATCATGTTGAAACACGAGAAGAAAGCCACAAAGGGGTTAAAAATAGATTCAAAACAAAAACACATCAAATACATTCTGTGGCTTTTACAGAACAAAAAAAAAGGATGTGTGTGTGTGGGGGGGAGCAATTTTAATTCCAGATGATTCAGCTGAAGGCAGAAATGACTGACAGCTGCTGGATCACCGAGGTCAGCTGCAAGACAGGAACGGCCGAGGAGCCGAAGAGGCGGAAACCGAGGACCAAAACTCATCAAAGTGACGAGGAATGGGCAGAAAAGAGACTTGTGTCAATCCTGAGGGGACGGGGGAGGGACGATGATGATGATGATCGGGGATGCAGTTGAGTGTGTGCTGATGATGATTGGGGAGGACGCAAAAAGGGTCAGAGGTGGCTGGGCGTCACTAGAGGACTCCCGGCCAATCACAAGTGTGTGTATGTGTGTGTGTGTTGGTGTATAGATATTTGTGTGATTGGACGGCACCTGTAATGGCTCACAGCTGAGATGATGAAACACGTGTGTGAGTGTGTGTGTGTGTGTGTGTGTGATGGGGCACTGGCATGCGAGCTGCAGAAGGCCACTTCCTCTACAGGTGACACCTTTGACCTCTCATCTGTTCCCTGTTGGAGGAGAGGAGGAGGAGGGGCAAAATAAAATAAAAAATGGAAGGACAGAGCGGTGTGTAGGGAACCAAATATTGAAACAACTTCAAAATACAGGGGGAAAAAAACAACCTCTTTTATTTGGTTTTTTTTTTCAGTTGTTATTTTGCTCCGGCACATGATCGAGCAATCAGTGTGGAGAAGCTGCTGCTATGTGAAGAAAAAGGGTCTGTTTTAATCATTTATAAAGTAAGCTAAACATTTAATAGGAGCTAACTGTTTTAATTACAAAAAATTAAATAAATAAATACTTTTTGGTGACGACGAGAGAGAAACAAAAAGGAGCAAACAATACGAGAAGTCCTGATGTCCTCGGCCGTGAAAGAAGCACGATGGTGTAAAAATATCAGGCGGTAAGTGTTAAAGAAAAGCTTTCATTTATATAACTAAATAAATTAATTAATAAACCATCCCCAGAATGAGGTTACCAGCTGTACACAACACAGCTTATGTTTCTCAGGACCTTTGAAGTACTGAGAACCAGCAGAGCCGCTTGGTAACAATAAAAATGACTCAAAGAGAGCAGATGAAGATCATTACGGAGGACCGTCATCATCCTCCTTCAGGAGTCATCTGATATTTTGGATTTCTCTCAAGCGGACAAAGTCAGGAGGCTGAAGAAAGCATGAAGTCTGCGAGCACATTGCACGAAATGTTTTAGTAAGTTTCTCCACTTTGGTTGAGCTTTTCTTTTTTTTACTTCTTAAGCCCGATCCTCCTCTTCCTCTCCGGGTGATTAGGACACTTGTCCTCTCAGCCTGGACAGCCTCTGGGACAGGTCGTCCTGGTGACAAGACAAAATACACACATGGTCAAAAACTGAAAGCTGCACGCCTGACCTCTCAGTGTCGGTACAATTCACAGGTTTAAAGGACAGTTCTGTGTTTGCTCCGGTTGAGTCGCTGCCACCTTGAATCGGGTTGACTCTAAAAGTTAATCAGCTGTAAATGTCCCTCCGATCGGGACCGCCTGAGTCCCGCTTTGAGACGTACCTCCACCCGAGGGTCACACTCGGCACGGTGCAACAAGGAAAAGAAGCAAACGCTATTTTTTTTTTCTTTAAATACATAAAACCCCTCCTAGAATCATAGAATCAGACACAAAAAACACCCTTGTTATTGGAGAGGGTCTAAGGCACGTGTCAAACTCAAGGCCCGTGGGCCAGATCTGGCCCTTGGTAGCATTTTATCTGGCCCTCCAGTCTGTGACAGATCCAGAGTCTGTCGCTTCTCATTTTGTTTAGTGAAGTCTTCCGGTCACAGCGCCTTTGAAGCCAAAAAATTAGTTTTAATTTCGCCGTAATCTTTGGTTTTGACGTGAAAAGGGCAACAGAGGAAAATGAAACGGGACCGATCAGACACTGCAGCCAAGAAATGATCTCAGGTGTCTGACTTGAGTTAAAGTGCATCAGAGTAACAGCGACAGTGTATGATGTCTTTTTTTGTATTTTCTTCTTGTTTCAAAGTTAATTGCTAGCAGCTGTATGATCAGATTTTTGCTGATTGTTTTTTAGCTGTTTTAAAGGAGAAAAAAAGTTAATAAGACGGAATAAGATATAAATGCTAATGATGTGTCTTTAAAAGTTCGATCTAGATTTCTTTGTTTATTAAAGTTTGTTTCTTCTAAATTCTATATAATATGAAACAGGGAAAAGGTATTTGATGTTTCTATATGAATGATTTGACATATTACATCTAAAACCAGGGTGCATTTATGTATGTTTTCAACAAATATTGATCAAGATTGGCCCTTGGCTAGGGCCACGTTTTTAATTTTGGCCCCCTGTGTTACTGAGTTTGACAACCCTGGTCTAAAGTAGCACATCATGTAGGGTTTTTCAACTGCTGAACTCACTACAAAATAATAAAGCCATATTTTATTTGCCATTTTTATCGAATCTGAAGTGTAGAGAGTAACACACAGGCCATGTGTCAAACAGAAAGGCTCTTAAAAAATATAATACAACCGAGGAGTGTTTTCTCCAGTTAATTTGAGCCAAACTGAATAAAATCTCCCAAAGTGAAAATGTAAAAATAAAGGAAATGTGACACACTCAAACCTCTCAGCCAGCTGAGTGCTAGTGTGAGAAAATGATGCTTGATTTCAGGGATTATTGAATAAATACACAAATGATGGCCACAGTGTTTCACTTAAATGACAGAACTGCCTGCCATACCTGCATCTCTTCTCTCCGTTACACCCCGAACATCGGATTAATTCTTTTCAGAGTTAGATTGTGGCGCCGAAAGGTGAATTTGGACAGTCATGGTTTTGCCTGTTTGTTAGCAAAATACACCATGAACCACTGGATGAATTGTAAGGAAACTCAGAAAGTAACTAAAGTAATCATTGGACGTACATCTACAGATGATTACCATTTGGAGTCCACGCGGCTCAAGATGGCCACTACAGCCAGCCGACCTTAGAAAACACGAACATGCCTTCAGATACTGAGCTACAATTTGACGTGGTAGTAGCTGAGAGTCATCTCCAACACGTCACACCAGTGCCTAACGCTATTCCTAAGGTCGGACCAAAACATTTCTTCCTGTAAGAGGATCTCGATCATGAAAGGTGGCGGGTGGCATGCATCGAGAAAAGCTAGGCCTTTAATTTCTAAACACGCTGCTTTATTAGATTAAAACAAAACATTTCCCATAAATAATAACATTTCCCGGTTTCTTTGCGATCTTAACTAGTGTTTGTTATGAACTCCCTCCCTGCTGCACGGCAGGTGAGTGAAATAGCTTTTAAAACTAAAGCTTTCTGCTCTTGGTGCTAAAACAGCTGAAAATGTGTCAGTAGGAGGAGGGTGGGTGTGTGTGTGTGTGTGTCACCTGCTCAGCTGATGCCACAGATGAAGCCAGGGAGGATGTCTCGCCTTGAGGAAGCTCCAGGTTAAGATCCAGCCTTGAAAAAAAAAAAAAAAAAAAAGGAAATCTTTAGGACAGTCCCACAAAACTACACACAATCTTTGCTCGGACCGAGAGACACTCTTACCCTGCTTCATCAGCCATCTCGCGCAGGAGCATATCCACTTCACTCTGCGAAGACAACAATTTAAAAAACATTAAAATACATATATTTTTTTCTCTCTCAGGCTTGAAGACAGCAGCGCGTGCCACCTGAGGAGTCGTGAGAGTGGTGCTGCTGCTCATCGAGTCCTCCATCTGAGCCGTCTGCACGTCCAGGGTCTCAAACTGCTTTTCGAACTTGTCCATCAGTGCAGAGATCTGGGCAGAGAAAGGAGGAAGCAGGAGAAGAACACGCGGTGACGAATGCTGTCTGCCGACACGCTCCGAGTGGTGCTGAATGAAAGAGCGACGTTCGGGTTTGTTTTTTTGTTATACCTTCTCTAAGTTCATGCTTTTCAGTGTGGCGTCCATGGACTTCACCACTCCAGACATGGATTTAGAGACCTTGAGGGAAAAACGCAGGAAACGATTACAAATCATACAACTTCAGTGAGTTGAATTGGGTGCACAAGTTTGAACTTATTATGGATTTTCTCTCATTTGCTCAAAATTAAGCATTCAGCTTCACATATACACATACGACCCCCACTAATATTTGGTTAAATGTTAGAGTTTCTTTAAATTGGTTGGCTTCCTGGGACAAGTCCACAGGTTTTCAGTAGGTTTAAGGTAAGGGCTTTGGGAAGGCCAATCAGAAGTTTAATGTTAGCGTGTTTTATCCAATCAGAAACCAGCTTTGATGAGTTTGGGATCGCTGTTCGAGCACCCATCTGTGTCCAGGTTTCGACCGTCTAGCTGCTGATCTGAGGGGAAGTTGAAGAACTTGGAGGTTGACCTCCATCAGTCCATCCACTCTGAGCACCACAGCATGATGCTACCACCACCCTGCAGGTCTGACTCCTCCAAACATACTTCTTGTCACTGTGGTCAGATAACTCGGTCTTGTCTGACCAGAAAACCTTTCCCCCCAGAGGGTGTTTGGCTCGCCGGGCTTGAAGGTTTCGCCTCTTTCTTGGTCGGCACCTCCTCAGTCCACAGCGTCTCTGTCCACAGCAGCTTCACTGTGGACAGAGACGCTGGTGTTCCGGCAGTTTAAAGTCAGTGGAGGGTTTGATCTCTGGTGGTTCTAGTCCTTTTCAGCTGAAGGTTGAAAGTGGGGACGCATCTGAACAGCTCGTACAAATGTTGATTGAACCAACAATCTTAGAAAACACTTTCCCAACTTGTGTAAATCTACAAATCTCCTTCTTAGATGTTCACTGAGTCCCCACTGTTCTGGGTACTGGTAACAAATCCTTTTTTTTTTAATGCCGGCAAAGAGGAGCTACCAACTGCAGTCAATCGTGGTCACGAATGAGACGTTAAATGGCCTTGGACTTGTCGAGTTAAAAAGACATTCAGGAACCTTCAGCACCACCTGTTAGAAGAATCATTGAAGTTTTATGTTCTGTAATTATTCCAGCCTGGCAAAAAAAAAAATCATTAGAAGCATCAAATTAATATAACAACCATGCCGACGTGTGTAAACAAGTTTAATCTTAAAGTCTTCTGTTGTTGTTGTGTTTATAAAAACTTAATAAAGCGAGCAGGCCTGTTTGACAGTGAGACAAAGCTTCAGCTGCTGTAACCCGGTACGTCCACTAGGTGTCACTTTAGCTCCTTCAAGCAGATAAGCAGAGCCCTCTCCTCCTGAAAGACTTCCTTAAAGGTTGAGAATTACGCATTAATATGGTAGAAAAAGAAACTAGTCTGGACTGAATGAGCTTTTCCCCGAACGATTCTCTCTGCGTAAAATGTTTAATGAGACCCACAGTGACACGCGGAGCCGCTAAAAGGTGGCTTTCAGCCTCACGAGCTCCCTCCTCTCTGCAGACGTCAGGTTCAGTTCTCTTTCCTATAGAGACCGCCAATTAAAGCAACATGAAAGGAGCGACGAGCTAATTGCATATGGTCTGAAGATCTAATGACATTGTGTAATTGCCGTCTTTTTGTGTGTCCGTCTGCTTCCTCTGAAGAGGCTGCAGCCTGTAGTGCCTTTAGATTTTACAATAAATCACTGAAAACTATAGGATCTGTAAATTACAGGGTAAAAGAAAGACTTGTTATTGTCAGTGTTACAGTTAAATAGATTTTGCAAAAGGCAGGGGCCGACGATCCCTTTTTTCGCCCGTGTCTGCGTGTATGCGCGCTTGTGTCTGTCTGTTAGCAAAATATCTCATGAACCACCAGACGAGTTTGAATAAAACTTGCTAAAATTAATCACTGGGTGGACATCTACAGCTGATTTGCTTTCGGAGTCAATGCTATTCAAGATGGCCACCACAGCCAACTGACCTTAGAAAACAGAAACATGACTGTAATTCGGTCACATTTAAATACCCTGAGTTAAAATCTGGTGTGGTAATAGGTGGGATTTATTCCCAACACATACTCTAAACTCAACACTCTGCATGAGATCTTCAGTATAAAAACTTCAGTATTACCTGTCGGAGTCAACCCTGTTTGTCTGTTAGCAAAACATCTCATGATCCACTGGTCAAACTTTAGTGAATCTTTCAGGAACTAATCATAAGATGTACGTCTACAACTGATTAACTTTTGGAGTCCACTCCATTCAAGATGGCCGCCACAGCTAGGCAACTTTGGTAAATACAAAGATGGCTCTGACTCGGTCAATTTTACAGCGACTGGGCTGAAATTTGATGTGGTAGTAGCTGAGAGTCATCCCCAACACATACTATGAGCGTGGCATCTGCACGAGATTGCTCATAATGTTATTTACGAAAAACGGCTACAACTCGTCATAAGATAGTTTAAAACTCTGACATGAAAGGCATCAGGCGATATGATAATTGAAAATTAATTATCAGCAGTTTTCAATTAGGCACTAAAATGTGTAATAACATTAATGTCACGTGTTCTTTTCCTTTAAAAACAAACGTTCAGTCCAATTTTTTTTTTTTGAGAAGGCAGACAAATAATAATAATAAAAAAAGTCAGCTGCTTTTTTTTTTTTTGAGTTTTAAAGTTGAGCCCTAAAAAAGAATTACATAAAACGAACCGACATAAAATCCACCGTGCGTCATTTTCCAACACAAACAAACGGCAGAGCCTAAAAATACACCCGACAGGTTAGACCAGGTCAGCCGTGCTATCTGCGAGGAACATCTGTGTGGGCCAGTAAGACCCGGCGGGCGGGACTTTCACGTGTCTGCCGAGCCAAACAAAGAGCAAACCTGGTTCATGGTGACGGCTGTCTGGACCCTCGAGGCCACGGCGTCCACCCGGGCGCTCATCCGCAGAAAGTGGAGGGACTGATGCTTCTGGCGGATGGCGTTCTCCGCGTGGATGGCTGCCACCTCCATGCTACCCATCTGGATCGCCTAAGAAACAGAGACAAACACGTAACACAGGCTGTGATCAGGGTTTCAGCGCAGCTTCCATGTTGGCATTCCAAAAATTGTCGGATTTCTCTGCCAAATTCTGGGCAGCGTTTGACGTCATAATGCTGGGGCGGGCAACCCTGGTCCTGGAGGGCCACCATCCTGCAGGTTTTACTTGTTTCTCTGCTCTGACACAACAGATTTGAATCAATGGGTGATTAACAGGCTTCTGCAGAACAGGAAGAGGTGATTTAACCACTGAATCAGGTGTGTTGAAGCAGAGAAACAAGTAAAACCTGCAGGATGATGGCCCTCCAGGACCAGGGTTAGAGACCTCTGCCGTACTGTAAAACTGTAAATATCAGTTTCGCCACGAAAACCTCAAACTTCACCAAGCTGGTCCTATTTACAGAAAAATGGAGGAGACTTTGTATGTTTCCGGGCTGAGTTAGGACCCTTGTGACTGAAAAGCTGCACCCTGCGTGCGTAACATAGATCATTAGGGTGGGTGATGGTGTTTCAGCCTGTCCGTTAGGAACCACTGGACAGATTTGGATGACACTCTCAGACCCCAATCACCGGATGAACGTCTACAACTGATTAACTCCCGAAGTCAACCTGGTTCAAGATGTCCACCGTGGCCAGTCGACCTCAGCCAACACAAAAATGTCCATTTTTAGGGGTAGTGAGCTGAAATTTTAATGCGACTCGTTTTATCACCTGAGGCACAGCCATTTATGATACATTGACGGGTTCTCCGTCGTAAACCAAGGTACTGATTGGCGACAACCTTCAGCTTTTGATTGCAATCATCGT
Source organism: Kryptolebias marmoratus (assembly GCF_001649575.2). Taxonomy (NCBI): domain Eukaryota; kingdom Metazoa; phylum Chordata; class Actinopteri; order Cyprinodontiformes; family Rivulidae; genus Kryptolebias; species Kryptolebias marmoratus. The sequence goes on from NC_051438.1 coordinate 9,180,197, forward strand.
GGCAAACACTACTTGCTTGAGCGTTTCCTAGAAATGTGGAGAGCTGTAAAAAAAAAAAAAAAAAAAAAAAAAAAAAAAAAAAAGCTCAAACTAAAATCCACCTTTAAGACTGTGCAGGAGCCCTGTTTAATAAGCCTAAAGGCTGATAGACAAACCTTCTTCACTTTAGCCTTTTCTGCCTTTTCCTCTTTGTCACATTTCTTAGAGTTTCGCTGCAGCTCCTTAGCAGCAAACCTGAGGTTGAACAGGTGTTCTTGTGAGGCTTGTTAAGGGCTGCTAATATAAATATAGCTTCATGACGCAGGTTAGGAACAGTTTTTGTTTGTTGTTTTTTGCTTACTGAGCCTGGGACATTTCACGACACAGAACAAAGTCTTCTTTTTCCTGGTTAAACATTAACCAGAGCCATTAAACCTGTCGTGTGACAGCTGTTACTGTTTTCCTTCTCCGCTCAATGGCCGGAAGAGGTTACCGGCGGGGCAGGTCGGCCAGTAACCGCTCACGGTTTATGGTTAGCAACGGTTGCTAACATGCTAACGTGTCTGCTGTTGCGGGCGTCAAAGTCCACAGAAAAGGATACTCTCCATGTTGGACATGATGTCGGTGTCTTTCGGGGACACGTTTTGCCACGTTCAAAAGGACAAAGTTTCATCCAGTCACGCGTTTGACGCCTAGATCTTTGTTTTGACTTTTTTTTTTTTTTTTTACATAAATATCTTTGCTAATGTAGCAAGAGGCTTCCCTTGTGTTTACTTCCGCCTTTGCTTACACTTAATAGTCATTTGTCTTGTCAAAGTGAATGTCTAATAATAGTATAATTTTCTGTCCCTTTGTTTGTTTGTTTGTTTGTTTGTTTATTTTGAAAAAAATCTTCGGGTATGAAATAACAGCGCTTTAGGAAACTGACTAAATTAAACAAGCAATCAAATTATGGTGCCATGATTGGGCTGATTATTCGTGAATTTCTTTTCATACTTAAAACTTAGACACATTTTGATAACCTGTTTAATATAAAATTATTTTAACTGAATATTACGCATACAAATCTTTGTCACGTATGTTTTTATGACAGTGCTACAAGAACACACCTAAACTGACTGGACCTGTACACGACGACTCGGAAAACCATGCGTGAACTGTCTTAACCTTTCTTTATCTTTGGCTGAAACTGCCGGCGCTTCTGACACGCTCTGCACTGACGGGGTTGTAACTGTTTATGGCAGGCCGTTGTAACATATAATGAAAGCACACCGCTATCCGTTTTTTGTACATCAACAGCGATCCTCCTTGTAGAAATTGAATTCTTAGAAGTAAGACAGAAAATCAAAGATATCTATAATAATGCTACAACTAAAAGTTGTATCTTAATATTTCCACAGCTGACATGTTTAAGGTTTTTAAACATCTAAAGTTTAAGTGACTGTTTTAACATTCAGCAACTACATTGGATATGTAACACTTATTCAGTTCTATGTGGTCAAAAAGAACCTATTTTGAAAAAAAAAAAAAAAAAAAAAGGTTTTCTTTGTTTTAGTAACCATTTCAGAAACCTCAAAAGGCTTTTTTTTTCCTTTGGAAAGAAAAGAAACTTTGGAACCTACGTCACTGCGCGTGACGTTTACGTCACACGCTGACACTCGGCGCCATTTCTAAAGGCGACCAACCAAAACAAAAGATTTTCCGGTGTTTTTGTCGTATTACCGCTTCCATAATGCTGAAAAGCAGCTCAAAAAAATGTGGGCTATATCGCGAAAAGTTTCTCCCAGAAGCCAAAAAATGCTACATAGACAAACTAGCTAAAATTGAACATATCGACCCGTTTGAGCTACAAAGTTGGAGCAGAAACCCTGATCATTTACCCCATTTGACATTCCCAGACATATTTGCATACCTGGTCTGTGGTGTCAGTCTACTGTAGGTATCACCAGTGTACGTTACCCCTCATAATTTACTTTTATGTGTTAAATGCTGAATTTTTTCCTAATAGGTTTTCAGAATATATTGTAGATGTTTGAAATTACGTTGATGCTGCCTATTTTCCCAATCACTAATGTATGTAATTGTTTTTTTTTTCCTCATCATAATATCAACACTGGATTTCCGAAATTATTATTTTTTTTTAGTTATGGTGTCTTTCTTTTGTTAGAAGTTAGATTAGGAATATATATAAATATATTTGGAATAGTTTTTCATTTATGATATCTAAAACGAAACTCACGACTAACAACAATGGGGCTCCAGATGTCTGAAATGTGAGTTTCTATAAAACTGAGATTCTGCTTTAGACATTTAAAATTTTCATTCATTGTAAAAAAGGAACAAAAGTGACCTCATTCATCCTAAGAGGATGGATATTTTGCGGTATCTGAACATTTGGTTGTGTTTAGAGCAAACTGCATTCTGGGTCTTCAAAACGTTCATTTTGACCAGGAAGACTTGAAATGTGCCACGAAGAGCCCAGCCCAACGATTATATGATAAACCTGCCTGCCATAATTTCACGCACCATCACGATTTCGCACGGTGTGCTCGTGCTCTCTACGTCACGACTGTTGGAGAAGTGGACGGGCGCGCGTGTCCGAAGCAGACAAGTTCCATCGTGGCTAAAAATAGTTTGTAACCGGTGTCGGTGGGCTGCGGAACATGTCTAGTGACGTCATTTGTGCTTTTCTGTGAGGGAGTAAATGAACCTTTTCTACAAAGGCACTCAGTGTGTGTGTGTGTGTGTGTTTACCCCCACTTTCACCATATTTTAAAATATATTTATAGTAACAACTGTGGAGAGGTAAACAGGCCAGACTAGTTAGTTAGTCATCAAACATCTGGCCAGGTGTGTGCTGTAGGTCATGGAACATCAAATTCAAGCCTCTGAACCGGATTATTGTCTGGATTGAACCAGGTTCCAGAGGCTGAGCCCACTGGTCAGCCGAGGAGGACTGGGTTTGGGGTTGTTTGTGTGTGTGTGTGTGTGTAAGAGAGGGGGATTAACGGATCGGTCTGGGGGAGGGAGCAGAATGGATGACTCATCCTGTATCTGCTGGACACTTTGTGAAGACACAGCAACAGATAATGTTTCTGTGAGAGACCCAGAGAAGCAGCCTGCACTGTGAAATCTTAACAGGTTTAAACTGGGAAATATTCATCTTTGTATTCTAATTTAAAGATATTCTCCAAGCTTTATATGTTCCTATGTGAACCTTTGTGTTTGTCTGGCTTGTTTCAGCTGATGTAAATTAGCTTGTCTAAGTTGCTTTAAGTAACCATTTAAATCTTAACATTTATTGGAGTTTAATTAAAGGTTTCTGATCGTTTGATCAGCTGATTGAACTAAATGTTACTTTGGATTTAAAGCAGCAGTTCAGATCTTTTTTTAACTGGGGTTCTGTGGAAAAGACGTGGACAGTCAACATCTTACCTGTTCAGTTCTGACTGGACTGATGAGCTAATGGCTAGTCAGAGAAAGGCTAAGATCAAAATAAATTTCATTCATCTTAAATTAACCCCAATCTCAAAACTTTCAGCAAGGTTCATTTGACTGTTACAGCTTTACATCACAGTCGATGCCTCACGCAGTCATTTCCATTGAATTCTACGGTCATACAAATAGGAGATCAGCAGCAGCAGCATGCTGTAGCACTTCCTGTACAGCCTGTGGAACTTCCTGCTTGAGCATCAAGTGACAGCGGTGTAAAAGTTGATAAAATAGCTGGGAACGATTTTGAAATTGGAGTTAAAACTTAAACTATCCCTTCAAATGGGATTGCTCAAACACAATGGAAGTCAATTAGAGTGATTTGCTCACGCTGCGCTCTGAGGGGATTTGAGACAAAACCACAAGTCATAATGCAGCGAGAGACACACCTGGTGAAAGAAGACAAAATGGCCTCCGTTTTGATGTATGTTTTGTAAATGTGCTAAAGTATTTGTGAGAGTAAGAAGAGTTTGTGTGCAACGGACTTGAACATGTTAATCAGATTCAAAAACAATTGTGTGTCATCTGTAATAAGACAAAAACTCTGTGGGGGAAAAAAGTCTCCAAAGATCATCAAGCTTGATGCTAAACTGTGTAAAAACCATGAAATGTGTCAAAATGCCAGTTCAGTCCAGCTTTCTGTGACCCGTTTAAACTTTGAATGATGTCTCTATTCTGAAGTCTGTCTGAGCTGCAGCCCCAAAGAGGGCTGGGTTTTCCCTCACCTGTTTCACCAACATCCCACGGTTGTCTCACAGTTTGTATTTGCCATTTTTGTCCAGAAAACAGCACACTGTTCCTGATTGAGCCATGCATTTTGATGTATAATCTGTATTTTTTTTTTCCCTCAAAGCCCAGAGAGTGTTACAGTCGTTCGGTTAAACCTTCAAAATAACATTATGCATAATTTAATGTGATAGATGTCGAGCTCAGAGTACAACGTCGTGAATGTTTCTGCCAATTCAATTTTTAGCTCGGCATCTACAGAATTGGCTGAGTTGTTGCCATTTTTGTTTTTACCTAACGCTGATTAGCTCTGGCGGCTATCTTAAATTTAACTTATTCTGAAAGTTAATCAGTTGTAGGTGTGCATCCAGTGGTTGCTTCCTGAAAGTTTCATTGAAACCCATCCAGAGGAGCCATCTCAGCTACTACCACTCCAAATCTGAGCACAATATCTGTAAAAATTATATTACTTTTAGCCATTTTGGTGTTTTCTGAGGTTAGCTGTGTGTGGCGGCCATCTTGACTCAGGCTGACTCCAAAAGTTCATCAGTTGTTTGTTGCACAGCCAGTGATGATTTGACTGAACAGAGCAGGAGTAACAAACAGGTTAACAGAACTGTTTACACAGTGCCACCTCGGGGGGAGGTTTCAGGTGAAACTCCTACAGTTTTATGACATTTCCACTGGGAAAAAAGGTACAAAGAAAGGCGCTCGTGCTGCTCCTATAACCTCCACCCCTCAGCATCCACCCGGGCAGCAACACCCGCTCAGATTAGAACAGCTCTCACTTTTAAAACCTGTTTGACCAAAAATAGGCTTATATTATTCCCTCGCGCTTTGTTAACGCCCTCTTTCCCACAAAACTCCCCCCGCTGTTGTTGTCAGCGCGCACACACACACACACACACACACACACACTCAGCCCAGTCATAGCTGAGTGACGGCAGGTCGCCATGGCAACTGCGTTACGCTCCGGGCGGCCGAGAAGGGAAAGGAAGGGAAGAGAGGAGGAGAAGCAGGAGGAGGAGAGAGGAGGGGGGGGCAAAGAGAAAACAAGCGCGCGAGGACTCGTTTCACTCTTCATTTCAGCACCACGCGCCTCCCGGACAGCGCCCGGATGAACTCGTGCGCACACTCTGCCTTGAGAGGGACGGAACCGAAGCGGAGCCGAGTCGAACCGGAGCCGGGGGAGCGACTCGAGACGTAAACAGAGAAACAACATCAACAACATCATCAACAGCAACAACGACGACGACCAAAGGCTCGTCAGAAGCAGAGGACGGCAGGAAGTCTCCGAACCTGCAGCGAGCCGGAGGGTTCTGTCCGAGCCGGGAGCGGGTCTCTCCGTGAAAACCCGCAGCAACAGGTAAGAACCATGGGCCGGGAGGGTGGGAAGTTCTGGACCCGGCTCCCTGCAGAGGCAGAGGCAGAGGCAGAGGCAGAGGTGGCTGCCTCCCCGCCTCCTTTCCTCCTGCCAGCCGCTTTAATTGCAGCTAATTGCCTCCACCTGACACCTCAGGTGTAATTAAGTGGGCGATTAGGCGATTAGAGGAGGGCGGACTGAAACCCAGCAGGACTTAGACTCAAAATCGGTTTTCAGCAAAAAAAAAAAAAAAAACCTCCTCAGCTTTGGTGTTTGCTTGATTGGAGAAACTCTGAAAGTTTATAAAAAGAGAGGAACAGCTGTTACCACCTGTGCTACGGTCGAGTTCATAACTCTTTAAGTGGATAAGAGATTAGCTTGTTCACCTGTGCTCCTTACTCCCGAACAGCTGGATAAGTTGACGGGCTGCGTGTTGCATGAGTTTAAGGTCTGTTCTCGGTGGCCGGAGATGATCTGCTTGCTGAGCTGATACGCCTGGATGAGTCACTCAGCCTGCAAGTTTGCAGAAGAGTGTGAAAGAGGAGGTGGAGGTGGAGGAGGAGGAGTAGGGAGGAGGTGGGGCGGACCAGCTGGAAAACGGTCCACGCTTTGGTTTTGTTGTGTTTTTAATATGATCAGCGTCAACAACCTGGCGCTCCGTTTGGACGTCTCTGCCCACAGCAGCGGTCGTAACTTCCTCTCTGAGACGCAGGCGGAGGTGCCTTCTGCAGTGTTTGTTTAATTGCACGCGGCGTGGATTAAAAGACACCCGAACACACTCCCTCTAATAGACTGTGGTCGTCGCACACTGTAACCCTCTGGTGTTAGCCGAGCTGATGGCAGAAAGCATCCCATTACTGCTCATTAGGATCCCAGTCTTTAGGCTGCTCGTGTTGCCAAATCATAGCAATCAGCGGCACTCAGCTGGAGCTCTGAGTGACAACTATTGATTAAAGCAAACAATAGATTATAATGGACCACAGTGGCTCATTCAAACACAAGCGCGCGCTCTCAGAGACTCCTCGGACATACTTGTTTAGGCAAATGTTGTGCAGCTTTTGTGTATGTGTGTGTGTGTGTGGGGGGGGTGGGGGGGGCAGTTTGTATTTAATTATTGGTAACACAAGTAAAAGCCGAGCTAAGATGGCTCCTAATGAATCTCACCTTGTTCTAATTAGTTTCTCAAACTTTCGGGCGCGTCGACCTGTTCGCGGAGCGCGCACACGAAGTGCCGCACGCACGGACACAAAAACAGATGCGCGTCTTTTAATTAGTGACGTTGGTGTGATTAATGCAGCCTGCTGGTGATGACTCATTCGCTTTAACCCCTGCTCCGCTGGTGGTGGTGTGTGTGTGTTGGGGGGGGGGGGGAATAACGACTTAACGACTTATTCTTAGAACTCAACGAATGTTTGTTTTTTGTTCCTCTTTTTAAATGAAAGATCTGAGCTGTTATCTGCTGCAGTGAGGGAGTAGTGACTGATGGACTGTTGGTGGTAAACACTGCAATGTGCTTCTGGTTGTTGTGGTTGGTTGGGCAGCGGACGAATGTTGATAGAAAGCACATTCATGTGTCCATGTGTCAGTTTAGCAGCACAGCAGCTACATTAACATTGTGGAAAAGCTGTCAGCCAAGCTGTGACTTGCAGACAGCAGACTGGCGGGAAGCGTGCGTCTGACTGTGATATGGTGCTGAGTGTGTGTGTGTGTGACAAACGGCCACCACAAGACATTTAAACATGTAGCGTAGTGTGACGATGATAATAAACTCCCGTCGTTGTCTTTCCTCCCCCTCCTCCTTCCCTGCAGGCCAGCGACAGCAGCATGTCTGAGAAGAAATCCAGCCAGAGGTTTCACAGCCTGAACTCTGAGCAGGTGGAGGTTCTCCACCAGGTGCTGTCAGAGGTGGTCCCCATCCACGGCCGCGGGAACTTTCCCACGCTGGAGCTGCGTCCTCGTGACATCATCATAGAGGTGCGGGCCAGGCTGCAGAAGCAGGGCATCGCCGTCAGGGATGTTCGCCTGAACGGCTCCACGGCCAGCCATGTGCTTGTGCGAGACAACGGAACGAGCTACAAGGACCTGGACATCATCTTCGGCGTGGAGCTGCCGAGCCAGGAGGAGTTCCAGGTGTGAACTCTACACTGCGCTACAAAACAAAGAACCAATTTCTTGTTAAAAGAAAAGTAAAGAAACTAGGGTTCAGTCTTCGACCACACTAAGTGAAAATGGAGGTGTTTCCTCAGCTGTTTGATGTGCTGAAAACCCATAATAACAAATAACAGCCGAGGAACCTCTGCTTTGGTCTAAGAATGCTTTAACCAAAATAGGTGAGGGTTGTGATTACTCTGGTGTTATTTCCATCAAAGTAATTGCAATCCTAAGCAAAGTTTAGATGTGGAACATTTTGCAATATGAGAGTTTAAATGATTTGACAGAAACAGAAACCAGAGTAGCATCACAGTTAAGTAAAATGACTCTGATCACTGTCATTAGTGAAAGTTGTGATGTTGTTGACCTCCTCTCCCTCCAGGTGATTAAAGAGTCGGTGCTGGGGTGCCTGCTGGATTGCCTGCCTGCCGGGGTCAACAGAGAGCGGATCAGCAGCGCCACAATGAAGGAGGCCTATGTTCAGAAAATGGTCAAAGTCTTCAACGACCACGACCGCTGGAGCCTCATCTCCCTGTCGAACAACAGCGGCAAAAACCTGGAGCTCAAATTCGTCAGCGTGCTACGGCGCCAGTTTGAGTTCAGCGTGGACTCTTTCCAGATCATTCTGGACCGTCTCCTGGAGTCCTACATGCAGCAGGACTCCCAGCACAAGCTGCACGCTGTTAATGTTAAGGACCACTCCGCAGAAGGCGCGAATCACTCGCCCTCTGTGTACAGTCAGTCCACCACTCCAGACGCGGAGAAATCTGCGCTTTTATCCGATGAGCACAGGGCTCAGATCAGTGGGACGCAACAGAGAGATGAAGTGCATGAAAAGGATTCTCAGACAGAATCCTTACAAGCTGAAGATTCAAACCAGACAGAACCCTGCCACGCAGAGAAAGACGAAACACCTGCAGAGCCCGAAGAAGTGTCTGAGCGCAACGACAACCCAAATGAGACGGAGCAGACATCTGTAAAACCTCCGTCAGAAAAGAAAGAAACTTCTGAAGAGCCTGAGCCATCGGATCAGACCGAGCTCGGACACCAGCCCTTAGATGAGTCTAAGCCCACAATTACAGCAGAGCAATTAGAGCAAACCCAGCCCTGCGATGGCCAACAAGCAGAAGCTTCAAATCACAACGAACCTTCTGTACAGAAAGAGCTAGCTAACCACACAGAACCGCCTGATGAACAGCGAGAACTCGCGGAGGAGATGGGACATCCTGATCCACCCGACGCCTCAAAAATAACTCTGTGTCTAAACCGTGCAGAGGAGCCTCACAGCACGGAGCAATCTGATAAAACCAACGTATCTAAGCGTTTCACAGAGGATCAGAGAGGCAATGAGGAAGATAAAATGCTGCACGTGTCTGCTCCAGACACATGTGCAAACACAGAGACTCAGCTAAAAGATGAAAGAAAAGAGGAAAAGGAGAACGATGAGGAGATTGAAGCAGAGGGGGAAAATGATCCGAAAATCTGTGAAATCACTGACGAGATTTCAGCCTTAGAAGAGAAACCTGTAGATGACACACAGAGTATTGATTGCTCCTGCTCCACCTCTTCCACTCTCACACTTAGCAACACACAGCCCACTGACACCGAGGATACACCAGAGACTCACAGCACACAATGCGCAGATAACTCAGAGAAAACAGCCAACACACTTGAAGCTGTCAGCCCTCCAGATACTCAGGAAATCTTACCCGCACCACCTAGCCTTGTTTCTGACAAAAAGACCTCCTCTGCTCCCTGTAGTAAGGTCTCAGAGAGACTGTCTCACATGGTGGTGCTCAAACACTCATCCCCAAAACCCCCTCGGAGGATGTGTCGAAAGGTTACCTCTAACCCTCACCCCTGCCAAGTCTCTGAAAATGAACTGCTTGTTGCACCTTGTCCAGATTCAAACCCTTGTTCCACGGCTGAATCAAACAAAGTCTTTAACCTTAAGCCAACAAGTCCCAGTTCATACTCTCCAACTATCCCAACAGATGTTTATGAACCTAATCCTTCCAATAACCCATCTTTGAATCCTGACCCTACCTCAGATCCTGTTCCAGCCCCTGATATTCTTTCCATCCCATGTCCAGATCCTGTGACTACAATACCTCAAGAGCCATCTACCTCTCAGCAAACCATTGATGGTTCATGTGAAACAGGCCCTAAGGAGACACCAAACACAGGTGTCGCCATCAATGAGCAAAGCCAGTCCTGCTCAAGCGAAACGGGCTCTGAACTCAAAGAGACAGAGCCACACACCGACACATCCAGCTCTAAGACCCAAGAACCTGCGCCTACAGCCGATGGAGCTGAGGTCAAAACAGAAGAGCAGACCAAAAACCCAAACCCAAACCCACAAGAAAACACTCCCACTTCCCTCCCATCTCCTCACAGCATCGTCCCCCCTCTTCTCAGTCTGTCCCCTCCCCACTTCACGCCCTCACCCCCCAGCCTCAGCCCTCCCCCCTGCTTGACACCTCCATCACCATTGCTAAGTACCATGAGCCCTACCACCAGCTTTAGCTCCCCTCCTCAAAGTTTCAGCCCAACATCATCCTGCCTCAGCTCGCCTCCTTACCTCACCCCTCCCATGCTTAGCCTTAGCCCTCCTCCGCTCTGCCCCACCCCGCCGTCCCCCTGCCTCAGCCCTCCCCTTCTCTGCTTCACTCCACCAGTGGAGTCTGGGGACCTTTTACCTCAGGTACCTTCGGACATGGAGTCTTTGATTGTGAATGCTGACAGGGACGAACAGATTAATGGTCCGTCCCCTCAATCAGGAGTTCCTCCATTACCGTTGAAGGATAAAACGGACAATAACTATAGCTCATCAATGCCTCAGGTTGCTGAGCCTGTCTCTTTTCCAATCACAATTCCAAGTTCCTCCTCACATGCGTTGCCTCATTCCCAGTCTGAAGGCTCAGGGGATTCTGCTCCTCCTAAAACCAGTGAGGTGTCCAAAACTGTGCCTGACAACGAAGAGGCCCCTAAAACAATCACAGACACATCTGAGCTGTGTAACTCTCCTCGAGGATCAGACTCGGTCCCTGACGTTGAGGTTCTGGCAGAGAGCATGTACGGCGACTTCGAGGCAGCAATGGACCACCTGCGCTATCGTTTGATCGCTACCAGAAACCCCGAGGAGATCCGAGGGGGTGGCTTGTTAAAATACAGCAACCTGCTGGTCAGAGACTACCGACCAGCCAGCGAGACTCAGATAAAGACTCTGGAGCGCTACATGTGCTCACGGTTTTTCATCGATTTCCCCGACGTGCAGGAGCAGCAGAGGAAGATCCTGTCCTACTTGAAGAACCACTTCATTGGGGAAGAGAGAAGCAAGTACCAGTACCTGATGACGCTGCGTCGCGTCATAGATGACAGCACAGTGTGTCTGATGGGCCACGAGAGGCGTCAGACGCTCAACATGATCACAGTGTTGGCACTGAAGGTTCTCGGGGAGCAGAACATTATACCCAACACAGATCACGTGATGTGTTTCTACCAGCCCGCCCCCTACCTGGCCGAGCACAGTGCCCCTTATCTCGCAGAACCCAGCTACTGCAGCTACTACATCCCACAAGGGGGGTCGACCCTGCTGTACCAACCGTACCCTTTACACCTGCACCCACAGACAGGACTAGTCTGAGACCTTCATGACCGTACACAAAACACACAACTGAGCAAGACATTTGTGGAAGTGCCAGAGAATGGAAACATAATCCAGGGATGAACTGCTTGGTCTATAATAGACCTGTGGGGATGGGATTGAGTGGGATTTACAGTAAACTTATTGAGTACTCTATAAGGTTCTAACACGATTATATCTAATTACCCCCGGCTTTGTGGGGAAAATACTAATTCTTCCGATATTGTTCAAATTCCAGAAAATGCTGTATGCACTGCATGAGTCATAGGCCTTTGGTCTCCCTGGGAAACCAACTGTGCTGCTCACACACACACACACACACACACACATGCGCGCACACACACGCAAACACACTTCCAGGTTCTGAAGTTCTTGTACTCTCTTTTCATGTTCTAACTGTGTTGTTCTTAATGGGTTTGTTCAGAATGTGGACCTTGCCTGTGGTTATTATTGTGCATGGATACGTTAGGACTGTTTTCTCACTGCCAAAATACTGTGTGACTTCTATGCTTCTCAAACAGTTTCATGTAACTTTGTTAGTCCTTTACAGAGGGCAGAAAATATTTGGAAAAACAAAACAAAACAGAGGGACAAGTCTGCCGGTGTCTACGGTATTTTACTCACGACACACGTACACTGAAATGCTGTTTGTGCACAGTGTTAGACAATGCATGAGTAGCTAAATAGATCACATTTAAATTTCAATTGAGGCTTCTAATTTATTAGAAATGGATCTATTTTTGCAAAACTTTCCAAGACATACAAAAAAAGAGACTGGTTAGTTCCAAAAGAAAAACAACAATGCCTTTGGTGTAGACTGTACAGCATATTTGTTACAGTATATCGTGTGCAAATCCAATGCATTGTTTTCAGGTAAACGGTGTAGTGCTTGATTCCTTTCCCCTGTGGAGTTCTTTCTGTAATCACGTGAATTATCGTATCATGTAGTGTTAATTTAAATAGTGCTAAAGTTTACTCTGTGGAGGCTGTCAGGTTCTAACCATCTTTGGGTCATGTTTAAACGTGGCGGAAGCTGTTTCTGTTTACACGACTCCTCTCCGGTTTGTGCCAGAACGAGGTCAGACGACCTGTTTAATAGCCGAGCAACTCTGACCAAAGATGGTTTGGTTGGGAAATCAAGTGCCTAAATGTGAGACATCGCTGGCATGTCTTTATCTCACTGCACTGTGGGTGTTCAAGGGGTGGGTCCAGGGCTGGGATGGGTGTGTGTTCAACTGTTTGACCCCTGTTACTGCTGCCCGTTTTGATGTCTTCTTTAATGTAGTCCTTTGTTGTAGTTTATTCGTGTACATTTTGATAAAATAAAGGAGAAACCATACAAACCTTCAGTTGTCAAAGAAACTTTTTTGTTTCCTCTTTCAAATCAACCAAGCCTTGATTTTAAAGAGAGGTGGTGGTGGTGGGGATCACATATCTTTTTGGTTTTTTTTTTTTTTAGTCTGTTTGGGAATTTCATACCCCCTCCTACAGCTCTGTTTCCCAAAAATGACACACTGCGCAACCTATGCATCCCTCCCCCCCAATGATTGCGCTCTGCAATGATCCACTTAAGCGCGACCATCAAATCACACTGGTGCCCAGGAGAGCGACCCAAAGCTGTGAGATTCTGTCTGTGCGGAGCCTCTTATCACAAATCACCTGTCCTTCAGATGCGTTTGGGCCTGGATGACGCACAGACTACGCAACACAGCAGGCTCACTGGTGTGTAAATGTGAGCAGAATGTGATTTGTGAGGTGCAACACTGACGGGAGAGGCTGGAGAAGTGTGTGTGTGTGTGTGTGTGTGTTTGTGTTAGGGTTTTTATAGATGGGGAATCTTCATGCTGGCGCAGCATCAGGTGGTTCCTTTCCGCAGCTTGTAATTGAGAGGACCCTGAGTGTAATGAAACAATAACACTCCCTCTTTTCTTTGCTGCCTTCATATTTTTCCTCCCACTTGACACTAATTATAGGTTTAGATCTCCTTCAAAATGTGGGGGGGAGATGCTTATCACAGACCATGAAACAAATATTTAGTATTTGTTTGCACTGATGTTCATACGCTCTTTTCTCTAGGAAAAAAAAGCAAAAAACAAAGCAACCATGTGATCTAGTAGTGTCTGTATCAGTGCCTCACAGACCTCCAAGGCACTCTGGTCCACTCGGGGTTTCCATAGAGACACAGGCAGGGAGCACTGTGGGCGCAGAGAGCAAAGCAGAAGACAGGGAAAACCCACAAACGTGGGGGAGTGAGATGAAAACAAGCAACTAAAACAAAAAGGAGGAGAAAAATCACAGGATATAGATGCGGAGAGGGACGGATGGGAAATTCTCAGCTGACGGAGCAGACATAAAGCGTGGACTGAGTGAGGGGCGGGGTGAGAGATAAAGCCGGAGGGGGGGATATGGAGCGTGGGAGGTTGTCAGGCCTTTAGTCACAGGGGAGTCACTGCGAGGTGGCTGCGGTGACGGCAGCGGTGATGTCAGAGCACGAGCACCCATTTATGTGCCGGTGCGCGCGCACCAGTGCTGTTAATGTCCTGATCGTCCATCCACCCTCGGCAAACATTTTCAAACTCGCCGAGACAAAAAGAGCTGGTCACCCACACACCTGCCTCTCCCTCTTTCTGTCTCAGAAATACTCCGGGGAACACATTAGATCTGATTAGACTCACAGTATCGACAATGTTTCACATTTACGAGGCTTTTCATGCCTCTTGGACACACATGGGTAAACCTTTAAAACCTGAGGCCCCCTCTGCACATTGGAACAGGCACACGTTAGATGGATGAAGACACATCTTGAGCATTTTATAGTGGGGTTCTGTGGAAAGGTTATGAACAGTTGATACCTTACCTGTTGCAGATAGTTCTTTGACCATCCTCAGTTTGGAGAAATAGTTTAAACTGGATTAAAAAGCCAAAGTTGATCGCTGCTGTCTTACAACAGTAGCAATCGTCAAAATTTCATTGTGGTTTATCCAATTTTTTATTGCAGTCATTTCACGTCACACAGTTATTTCAGCAGAAATAATTACAATGTTCCTGCAGGACGGGCCTCAAGCTGCTTTGGAAAGGTTACCGATAGCTGCTGCTTGCAAATAATCAAAGCAATACAATGTAATTAATTATGTAATGTAAGATTTAGAGTAGTGTAAAGGTTTAAAGGACAGTGTTTGCACGAAGTGCTATAAAACGTTTGAAATCAGAGCTGTTTTAAGTCAGCACCGATTCACCTCTAGTTCAACAATCCAGTCAGAAAACACCTAATGCATTATCTGCAAGCACATCCAGTGCCAGACCGAAAACAGTGGGGGTCAAAGGTCACTCAGAGACAACACTGCTCCCACAGGTAAACGCTGCATACCATTAGGAAAACCACAAGGTATTTTAAACAGTGTTTGCGTTTTTAAAACATTTGTTTGAGGTCCCCATCCACACCAGAACAGTGTTTTGTGAATCTGCAAAGTTTTCTTTCCTGTTTTCCTGTCTGAAAAATTTTGTTTTCAGAGCTCCAAAACAAAATGATTGGAAAGCAGGTTCCAGAGTGAAATCATCTTGAGTTGATTTAGTCTGGACAGCCTAAACGCAACCTTTTGAAAACTATGATGTCAAATTCCCACCTCTAACCTGTGTGTAACAACAATAAATACAGATTACAGGCTTGCATTTGTGCTGCAGACACTCGTTGCTAAACTAGGGCAAAACGTTTGAATACTGTGTTACTTCAATGAGCAGACAAGAATGATGAACAGTAACTTTATTATTTTAAATAGAGCAGAGCAAAAAGCCCTTTTTATTACACCAAATAATCTAAGGCCAAAAAGGTTTCTTTTTAAATCACTTTATCAACCTCACTAAAGCAAATATTGCAGAAAAAACTACAATATACATCAAGCATACATTTAAAGAACATGAGAAATGGGAATAATTTTAAAAGTCTGACAGACGTTTTAAAAACATTTAGCTTGATATTTGAAGATTAAGAGGAAAACACTTCATTCCAACTGTTCTTTTGTAAATATTGGCCCTGAAACGTGTCCATTATGTCCGCATATTTGGAATGACACAACCCCTAGTCAGTAGTAGTTTAATGTAACACAAAGGAGACGTTCCTGTTTGTCGTCAGTCCACAAAAAGGGTTCGGATTATTGCTTTTATGTGCGCCATCCTTGTCTTTTTCTTTTTGTGTTTAGAGTTTGGGGCGTCTTTTCTACGTCTTTTTCCTGTTTTTGCTTTATTTATTTTTTTTGTCAGTGTTGCAAACAGGCCTGGCACAGTTACTACAGCCTTTTGGGTCTTTTTCTGTGTTTCTGTGTGGATGAAGAAAGCATGCCCTGTGTACAAGGATATTATTAAAAACTGCAATTAAAAAGATGTTTTGGAAAGACAGAGCGGCCTCTGATTTTACAACTGCACTTACAAATACACAAATGACAGCTGTTAAATTTTTAAAAATGCCACCACGTTTGTAGGTGTTTTTGAATAGCTTCAACATCATGTTTATATGCTCAAATCTGAACATGTTTACCACACACACCACTGATTTAGAGACACCAAAAAAACTACAAATAAATGAAAAATAGATTCATCAAAGCAAAGACCACTCTTCAACGTCAGGATCAGACACAACATTCCCAAAATAGAGCAGGAAATAAATCTCACTGCCAGGTGTGCTTATTGAGTATCTTCACTACCAGCTGTGGTCAAAGACTTGGGTAAAACAAAGAAGCTAATTAATAAGGTAGAGTGCTAATATCTACTTCCAAGCTGAGCATGTCTCCAATTGACCTTTGACCTTTCTAGTTTCAGGTAACAGGTAAGATATAAACTGTTCATAACCTTTCCACAGAAGCCCACTTCCGAATGTCTGCAAGCTCCCTTTAGGAGATGAAACTCTGTTCAAAGTCTCACATGTTTCAAAGTGGTCATCATGGCTGCTGGCCAACTGATTTTCCATACTCCCTTGATCATAATCCTGAAAATGAATTTCTGCCCAACTTCCCATCACTCACCAGCCTCTTAAAAAGCTCATCTGGGATAATGAAAAGCGATGGAAACGGGACAATAAAGTTCAGATAAGGAGACGTTAATAAAATACTTAATAATCCATCAGAGTCATTTGAGATCGTTTGGTTTTTACGTTCGGCTGGAGACAAATTTTCCGTTTCAGGGACTGATGAATGGCACGCAGCGAAACAAGAGCATCGCCATTCATAACTTCGTTTTCATTCACTAAAACCCTCCTCCGCCCCTCCCTGGCCTCTCCCCACTCCCCCCACCCCTCTCCTCTCCTCACACAGACCCACCGTATGCCTCCCACCCACCTGCTATGACTCAGTCCTCATCCAGCCGAGGATACACGAGGATAGAAACCTTGATGAAAAACAGCCAACTGCATCTTTTTTTATCCTAAGAATGGGCTTTTTTTTTACCTCTCCTCTTTTACTCAAAGAAATGACACAGTTGGCAGCGGCTGGTAATGCTCCCCATCTATTTCCCCCTCATTAGAAACACACACACACCCTCACAGTGAAATGGGTGCACTCTTACTTTAAATCATCCTTAAAAGCAAAACACTGAGACGGCAGCGCGGAGTGTGTCAAAAATAGTCTTTCATTTCTCCAGATAGGAGTGTGTCGTCACAACTCTGACATGGATGGATGATTTCTTAAAGGCAAACTTGCCAAGAAAAACCATGCCTATCATGGGCCCTAATGACAAAACCATGAGGAATCAGAGCTGTCAATCAAATGACGTCAAGAGTTCTGCACTTCTTGTTTTTCGTTTTTTGCCCTTTTTTTTCATGATCAGATTTTTTTTTTTCCCCCTTCATCCTTTTAACTCATCTCACATCAATCTAAGCTGCACACTGACACTAGTGGGAGACATTTCTGTCCCCCACCCCTCCCCAGCGGCCCCTTGCTCGTCTGTCAGGTGTCAGGTCTGTCCTGGAGCCTCTGGGTCACCGAGACCTGACTTTGTTAATTATGCAAACCGAATGCCGCATAACAGATCACAACGTTGGCCACGTGACAGAGAGCCCTGCTTACATAACGGCTGATCAATCAGGCAGACGGAGAGGAAGGGGAGAGCAGCTTCCGGACACGGACAGCACAGCTGGACCTGCAGCTGGGATGGTGCTGCTGGTGTGCAAACTATTTCACACGGCGTAGCTGCTCCGCCTGCTACCGTGTGAGAGGGAAACAGAGTTCCTGCATCATTTGTTCCTAAAATTAAGTGAAAGATGTGACAGGAAAGAGCCCCTCTGTCGGATCGGAACATGAAAGTCTGGGTTGAAAATCTGGCCTTGATGACGTCACAGTGATGTCAAACCATCAACATTAATAAAGATGAACTTGGTGTCTCTGCTTCCGAGTGTTGTTCGAAATTGAAGCCAAGATGTCACTTTTTTGGGGGAGTGGGTTGTGTCATTTTGTATTTTTGGAGCTAGCGCCTGCACAGTCTGGACATGGAGCTGAACCATCGATATGACAGTCCGGCCTACACACCCTCCCATCCTGCTATCAGGCTGTCAATCACACTACTGCATGCTACTTTACTTTAAACCTCAAAAAACTAATTAAAACTTAACATGAGAAATAAAAACAATGCATATATGAAAATACAGCAGCAGGTTAAGGCCTGAAAACAGTTACCTGAGGTGTCTTATAACATTTTAGTTAGGAAAATGTCCCATTCTTTTACATGAAAAGCCGGGACTTTAAAAATTGGTATCGCGGCCGGCCACCAGAGGGTGCTCATCCTTTCTGCCTTCATTTTCCAGCTTCAGGTCCTGTGTCTAGTTAGAATGCACCTTGATGTCCAAAAAACTGAATGAGAGGAATTTGAACGATGCTGATGTTTGCCTCGCAGAGAGAATTCAGTCAAACACAACCGATTCTGAAGCTTTGCTCGGTTTCTGCGTGCTCCCATTACGGGGCTTTGAATTAACGCACGCCTGCCTTTATGGGAAAACTTCTACATTGCCACCCTCTGTGTCCTCATTTCGTCAGTCCCTGGGAAACAGTAACTAAGTCGACGTTTCCATAAAACGTCTCAGTTAAATATTTAAAAGCATTTAAGACTCAACGCTCCCCTGTGTACAATAGGTTGCAAAAGTATTCACGCCTGGGTAATCCTGCTATGCAGCTGCTTCACAACCTGGAATTTCAATTTGACTCTAACTAAGTGATGCCTTTTAATGTCTAACCACTTTTGTGTTGTATGTTTTCATTCACTGAGATAAGATGTGTGTCTTACCTCCACACAGGAACTTCTGTTGGGTTGTGTAACATGTGGTTTCTCAAAAAATAAAAGGATTTAACTATCAGACTAATTTCTACAATTTCACAAGTTATCAATAGCCTCTAGTCTTGTCTGAAAACAAAACAGGAAACATGTCATTTCAAAATATGGCATTTATGCAGATTATAGCTTTGCAACCCTGCACATTCAAGTTTGAACTGAGAAGTGAAACATCTTCAACAACAAGAAAAAAAGCCCAGTTGCCCTTTTATTCAACTGCTTTTATTCAAGCCCCTGAATGACTGAGGATCTACATAAACAAGATAGAAAAACAACTAATCCGAGCAGAACATACTCCTCTCACGAACAAATTGAGAAGTAAAAGGAGACGCTGTGATTTCCTTTCACTCCTGAAAGGCGTTTTAAAACCCTGTGGTGCAGATTCGGAGTTCACCTTTATGTTATATCTGGTGCAGAAAATAAAATAAAATTTAAAAATACACACATTTTCCTAGGTTTGAATGGTAAAAATGGGAGCGTGACATTATGAGGCAGGTCAGGGATGAACCCCGGTCTGAGTGTTTGCGCTGATGATGTTTTGGAGCTAGCGCCTGCACAGTCTGGACATGGAGCTGAACCATCGATATGACAGTCCGGCCTACACACCCTCCCATCCTGCTATCAGGCTGTCAATCACACTACTGCATGCTACTTTACTTTAAACCTCAAAAAACTAATTAAAACTTAACATGAGAAATAAAAACAATGCATATATGAAAATACAGCAGCAGGTTAAGGCCTGAAAACAGTTACCTGAGGTGTCTTATAACATTTTAGTTAGGAAAATGTCCCATTCTTTTACATGAAAAGCCGGGACTTTAAAAATTGGTATCGCGGCCGGCCACCAGAGGGTGCTCATCCTTTCTGCCTTCATTTTCCAGCTTCAGGTCCTGTGTCTAGTTAGAATGCACCTTGATGTCCAAAAAACTGAATGAGAGGAATTTGAACGATGCTGATGTTTGCCTCGCAGAGAGAATTCAGTCAAACACAACCGATTCTGAAGCTTTGCTCGGTTTCTGCGTGCTCCCATTACGGGGCTTTGAATTAACGCACGCCTGCCTTTATGGGAAAACTTCTACATTGCCACCCTCTGTGTCCTCATTTCGTCAGTCCCTGGGAAACAGTAACTAAGTCGACGTTTCCATAAAACGTCTCAGTTAAATATTTAAAAGCATTTAAGACTCAACGCTCCCCTGTGTACAATAGGTTGCAAAAGTATTCACGCCTGGGTAATCCTGCTATGCAGCTGCTTCACAACCTGGAATTTCAATTTGACTCTAACTAAGTGATGCCTTTTAATGTCTAACCACTTTTGTGTTGTATGTTTTCATTCACTGAGATAAGATGTGTGTCTTACCTCCACACAGGAACTTCTGTTGGGTTGTGTAACATGTGGTTTCTCAAAAAATAAAAGGATTTAACTATCAGACTAATTTCTACAATTTCACAAGTTATCAATAGCCTCTAGTCTTGTCTGAAAACAAAACAGGAAACATGTCATTTCAAAATATGGCATTTATGCAGATTATAGCTTTGCAACCCTGCACATTCAAGTTTGAACTGAGAAGTGAAACATCTTCAACAACAAGAAAAAAAGCCCAGTTGCCCTTTTATTCAACTGCTTTTATTCAAGCCCCTGAATGACTGAGGATCTACATAAACAAGATAGAAAAACAACTAATCCGAGCAGAACATACTCCTCTCACGAACAAATTGAGAAGTAAAAGGAGACGCTGTGATTTCCTTTCACTCCTGAAAGGCGTTTTAAAACCCTGTGGTGCAGATTCGGAGTTCACCTTTATGTTATATCTGGTGCAGAAAATAAAATAAAATTTAAAAATACACACATTTTCCTAGGTTTGAATGGTAAAAATGGGAGCGTGACATTATGAGGCAGGTCAGGGATGAACCCCGGTNCTCTTGTACATCCTTCCCACCCCCGTGGAGTGCAGCCAGTCTCGCAGATAAACAAGACAAGAGGAACACAAACAGTTCGAGACAGCCACAGATACGTTATTATTAGAGGCTTGCCAGAAAACATCTGCTTCATTCGTGAGCCACGCCGAGATCCTCAGGTCCGTGAAGTAGGTGACATTTGACCCCCCGCCCCACAAACCCCACACACACAGCCAGGTTCCTAACCCAAAATGTGACCACGTACCTGCTGACAAAGCTGTCGTTTTGTCCTCTTTTGTCCTCTATTTTTTTATGCATGAGGAAATAAAAATTATAAAAAAAATAAAAAAAACGGAGTGTGACGTTCTTTCCACAACAATTGCTCATCCACATTCACACACACACACACACACACACATAGTGGGTATCTCTGCTGACGACAGAACATAATTCAAATCACTTCCTCGTAAAAGGTCATCTTCATTCATTTTCCCAGAAATCCCCACCCCACACACACGGACACACGGACACACGCACACACATGTTATGTCTCTCTATCTTTGCAGGGACTTTCCATTGACTTCCATTCATTTCTAAAGCCTAACTACAGCCTAACCCCAACCCTTACCCTAACCCTAACCCTAACCATTACCAGTACATACCTAACCCTAAACCAAACCTAAACTCAATTCACACCTTAGTCCTAAACCTAACCCCTAACCCAAAAACATAATTTCTCCTCGGGGGGACCAGGCTTTGGTCCCCACGAGGAGCAGTTGGTCCTCACAAGGTAGTATATGTTAGGAAAATTGTCCCCACAATGTATCAAATACATGGCCACGCACACACACACACACACACTCCCTGAAACGCTAACTTCTCCACACAGGTGGGCGTGCAGTCCTTGACCAAAACGATGTGAGTGGATGACTCCGGGGAGTCCGACGGAGGCTGCAAATGTGTGGGATGACAGAAAAGCATTTGCTCAAGTTTTAAAAAAAAGAAAAGAAAATAGCAACAAAGCAACTACTTCAGAGTTAGATTATTCACCGCTGAGACAAAACGGTGCTTGCTAAAAACTGCTGGGTTAAAAACAATCCAACCTGAGACCCTGCTCTGGGTCAAATGTGTCGAAGTCAACTCAGTTTAACTCACTTTGGTTGGGTTAGTAGTTTGACCCAGCATACTAGTTTTGGTTTTTGACCCTTAAAATTGGGTCAAATTGACAAATCTGTTAAATTAGAGTTACTAAAACAGGAGGTGTCAAACTCAGTTACACAGGGGGCCAAAATTAAAAACTTGGTCCTCTCCAAGGGATAATCTCAATCAATATTTACTAAAAAATACATAAACAAACCCTGGTTTTAGATGTAATATGTCAAATCATTCATAAAGAAATATCAAATACCTTCTCCCAGTTTTATGTTTTATAGAATTTAGAGCAAACATACTTTAATGAACAAAGAAAAAGAGTGAACGTAAAAGGACACATCATTGGCATTCATTCTTTTATGCTTTCTTGTTAATTTTTCTCTATTAGAACAGCTAAAAGCAATCAGCAAAAATCTGATCATACAGCTGCTAACATTTAACTTTGAAACAAGAAGAAAATACAAAAAAAAGACATCACACACTGAAGCAGACTCGCTGTTACTCTGATGCACATTAACTCAAGTCAGATACTTGATATAGTTTCTTGGCTGCAAATTCATCAAGAATAGTTGGATCTGTCCCATCAGGTGTTTCCACGTCAAAATCAAAAGATTACTGAGAAATTAAGACTTGTTTTCTTGGCTTAAAAGTCACTGTCACAAAAAGATTAAATAGGTTCAGTTTTATAAGCAAAATGACAAGCAACAGAGACTGGATCTGTCACAGACTGGAGGGCCAGATGTGATAAAGTTTCAATGTTATTTTGGGGACCAAATAAAATATTACCAAGGGCCAAATCTGCCCCGCAGGCCTTGAGTTTGACACATGTGCCAGGACCAACTCAAAACGCTGCGAGACATCTACCATCTGTCCCTGTTTAGAGATGATAAATGAAACAAGTAAAACTATACACATATATATATATATGTATGTATGTATGTATGTATGTATGTATGTATGTATGTATGTATGTATGTATGTATGTATGTATGTATGTATGTATGTATGTATGTATGTATGTATGTATGTATGTATGTATGTATGTATGTATGTATGTATGTATGTATGTATGTATGTATGTATGTATAAGTAACTGTCTGATTACCTCTGATGCCCCAGTTGAGAAGCTGTGTGTGTTTTCTCGACGCCCTTAATGAGTCAGAGAGCTGATCAGAGGAGACGGGATGAATGGACGGATCAGTAAAGGTGTTGCAGCTCAGCAACATCACAGCAACGACAGGATGAGAGGGAGGAGGCACACAAACGGATGGAGAGAGACCCACCGCAGCTCAGATCTGAAACTTTCAGCCTGATCAATAACGTGTTTCCTTCAGTTTCCTCCCCAACACTCACATCACCGAGCTTTATCGACAGATCGCACGCACATCTCACAGGTCCTGGATCATTATCTGCCCCTCGGCGTTCAAATGAAGAGAGGAGGCTTTAAACAGCTGATGAAAGGGAGGAGAAGAAAAAGGATGTGAATGAAAGAGAAGCTGGGCGACTTTTTTTTAATATTTTCAATTCTTTGAAGTTTATTTTTACGACTTGAGGGCCAAGGGGTGATAATGTTTCAGCTTGTGTCTGTTGTGTTAGCAAAATATTTTGGGATTTAAAAAAAAAATGAAACTCTCATGCACGTCTACAACTCATTAACATTTGGAGTCAACCCACGTCAAGATGGCTGCCTCGGCTAATCGACATTAGCTGACAGAAATGGTCCTAACCCTGTTCATTTGTTAGCTAATGAGCTGAAATTTAACGTGGCAGTAGCTGAGAGTCGTCCCCAACACATACTCTGAGCAACATTGTGCAACATCATTTCTGCAAACATTAACTGCTGGAGTCAACACTGTGTCTGTTAGCAAAATATCTCTGGAACCACTTGACAGGTTTTATTGAAACTCTCAGAAAGTGATCACTGGATGTAAGATGGTCATCTAACCAACCTTAGCCGACACAAACATGGCTGTAGCTCAGTTAGATTTACAGATATTGAGCTAAGGTTGTGTGTGGTAGTAGCTGAGAGTCATCCACAACACATACTCTGAGCAACAAACACATTTTGAGAGAGATCTTGCGATATAACATGAGATCACAAGGTTCAATCAAATCGGCTCTAACTCTGTCCCTTCATCATCAGATCATCTTAGTCTAAAACTCTGAAATGTGGCGGGCGACATGCATTCCTTCAAGGAACGCAAGGCCTGTAATTTCATTAAGAAATCATCTGTGTTTTAAGCAGAAAAGAATACGAACAGTGATCAATCAGGTCTATCGCAGCAACTGTAAGACGACGCTGCCATCTAGTGGCGGAAAGGCGCAACAGCGCCCAGCACACAGAGATGATCCACAAAATGGAGCCCGGTGCTCGGCCATGACAATGCAGGTCAGACAGGCCGCGTGTGCTGCACACAAAAGCGGAACAAAGATCTGAAACGAGCGTGGGGCCGTGGAAAACCCACACTGTGATTCACGGTTCACAGAGCAGCCGGGCGAACGGTCCGCCGCGCCTCTCAAATCCCCAAAAAGGTGCTCCTTTCTCCCTGAAAAACCACTTTCACTTTACAAGGCCGCACCGTGCAAAAAATGAGGCGCAGGCTGGAGAGGACACACACACACACACCACACCACCCCTGTGAGCTCTGCAGGCCGGTGCACGTCACCGAAAAACACACTCCACTCCACTCGCAAGGGTCCCCCCGAAACGTGGATCGGCCTTTACCGATGGTCAAATATGCCGGCGACCCTTTGGCTTCGGGCTCCAGGAGGGAGGCTGAATGTGGGTCAGCGGCGCTCACGCACGAGTTCACCGGGAGTTTAATGTGAGGGGAGGCAGAACGCAGGGACCTTATGGGATCTTTCTGAGAAGATCGGGACGGCTGACCCTAAAGGCCCCTGCGTCCGTCGGGTCCTCTGCCGGAGCGTTTTAGCTACAAGAAGCCAAATTTCTCCTCTAATTACCAGGAAATCTTGAACCTCTGGCTGTCTACACCTCTGTGAGGGATGTTTGACACAGACTTAGATCAGGAGGGGATGTTTAGTTCTCTAGTTTGAGTGGTTTCATGACCACACAAAGCCCATTCAACAGGGAAGTCTGCAGTGGAACTAGTCAGAGGTCACAGTGAAGCTCTGATTATGGATTTTAAGAGTCAAAGCTGCATTTTATTATGAAATTATCAAAGCTTCAACGAACGACCGCTGCCCCGTTGGCGCGGGGGCCTCAACTCGGCCTTAAGAATCAAAACCGGAGACGCAGGATTCGAGGAAAATTCCCAGGACTTGTTTTTATTAAGAGAATTTCAGAACATAAGAGAGGGACCAGACACCTGCATTTATTAGAGAAGGATTCCAAATTCCACCTTAAAAAAAAAAGAAAAAAAAAAAACAAGAGACAGGTCCTGATTCTCATCCATCTCCTCATTAGTGTCTAATTGGCATACAGTAGTAAACACAACAACACGCTGGGAGCATTTCTCTGTCCCATTCGGGTGTGTGTGTGTGCACGTGTTTAGCTAAAGATTACACTTTCATCAGCTGATTCAGATTTCCTCTTTTTTTTTATTAACTCTGACCTGCTCATTCTAGTTTTGTCCAATAACTATTTTCCCCTAAAAACTGTAACCAACAGCTCAGACTAAATTGTATTTTTCAATTTCTGATCGAATCAAATTATTTTAGTGTTTCATCGCAAAACATTTAAAATGCTTAAACTTTTTATTCCCAAAATGCGAGCACAATGTTGGATTTTGTTTATTATGTTTTGAAAAATACCCCCGTTTTCATGTCAGTCGTATTTAGTTGTATTTATCCGCCACACCTTTAAAAGCCGGTCCGTGAAAATACTGTCTGATAATGAACTGGTCCGTAGAGCTAAAAAGGTTTGGGACCGCGGCTGTAGAGGACAGTCTGTTCTCTCTGCTTTGGCCAATCTAATATCATCATATTGCCCACCGCTGGTAAATTGGGCGCAGG
>NC_051438.1:9206247-9228851 GCF_001649575.2 Kryptolebias marmoratus
GGGGGGGGTCTGAAGGAGGGTGGCTGTAGAGGAGGAGGAGGGTTTTGGGCAGTGGTGCTACTCGGACTTGGCCTCCTCCTTGGTCTCCTCGGGGGCTGCCTCCACCTGTGGATTCAAGCGGAAAAAGAAGAAGAAGAAGAAGAAGGATCTTTAATTTTCTGCGCTTTCTTTTTCGTTTTTTTTGGTGATTATTATTGGGTGTCTCGCCGCCGGCTCACCTCGTTGGTTTTGGCCTCTCCGTTCTCAGAGTGGTTCTCCTCGTTGGCCTCTGCCTCGGCGTTCTCCTTCGCCTTCTTGGTCTTCTTGTCCTCCTTCTTGTCGTTCACAGCCTTTTCTTTCTATTTAGTCAAAAAAAACAAACAAACAGGAAACTTAAGAGTTTTACGGGCCGATCGCTCCAACACAAACCCGCATCGCTCTCGGGCTCCGACCTCCTACCTTCGCCGCCTTCTTCACCTTTGGTTCTGGCTTGGGAGGGGCCGGTTTCTGAGGGAAAGAAAAGGAGAACATCACCTTCTTATTTTCAAATAAAGCTTTCCTTGTATATCAATAAGTCCATTTCTCGAGTTGGGATGCCTTGACAGGTCAAGACACCTGTAAGGGCCCCGTTTCTCTTCGTGTCAAAGTTTGAACCGCCTTTTAGGAGAGTCGGAACAATTTAAGTCACATTTTAAGAACTTTTAATTCGGTCAGGCACAGGCAACGCAAGCAGGAAACGCTTTTTGAAGTTTCTATTGATTGTAGCTGCCAGTTTTAGTTGCGGGGCGGGCCGTTCTGCCGTCTGAGCCACTCCAAGTTTGTTTTAAGACCATCTACCTGCATTTAAACACATTTAATCACTTTAAAGGACTCTGTGTGTTCGTTAATGAACTAAAAGTTGGTTTTAGGGTCATTTCGATAAAGCAACACATTTAGTGGTTTGGTGTTGTTATAATTCAAGTTGTATAGTTTAATTTTATTATCTAAAGACAAAACAATGATTACTACCTGCATTTAAGTAGTTTAAAGGACTTTAAGTGTTCATTAATTTCCTATAAGTTGTTTTAAGGTTATCTTGACTGTTTTTTTATGTAAAATAACACATTTAGTTGTTTTAATTCTAGTTAAGTAGTTTAATTTCCTTGCCTGCAGGTGAAGCAGTCATAATTACCCGTGCTTAAACTTTTTTTTTCTGTAAATGTGTGTGTTTGTTTCTGTAATCAGTGGGTGCACAAGTGTGTGTTTTATCTTACCGCCGATAACCGGGCCGATCTCCTCTGGGGCTGAAACAGAACAGACACTCGTCATAAGGATTTCGCTCGATTCGGGAAAGATTCAGTGAGCATTAAACATGTGTGTGTGTGTGTGAAAAGTTAGGAAGTCTCACCTCCTCCTTTTCTCCTCCTTCTGTTCCCTGTGACTGAAAACACAAAACAACATCAGGTGAGAAAATAACAATAAAGGGGTTCGTACGCCCGGCGGGCGGCAGCCGGGTGCTTCGCCCTCACGTTCTGATCAGGCGCGGGCGCTCGGGGAAGACTTTCCGGAGTCGGGCGAAATCGTGCTTGCGCCTCGAACGCAGGTGGATTATTCGGGCTGGAGGCCTGAAATGCTCGGCTCAGGGTCTGGATCCAGGGGCAGCTCAGCCATGCGGGGCCCCTGGGCCACATTCTTGGGGTCCAGGGCCCCGCTCTGCCCCCCTCCTCTTCCTCCCCTGAAAGCATGGAGGCTCAGATTTGAACGCTTGGCGCGGGAGACTCTCAGAAGGGGGAGGGACCTGGCGCGCGGGGGGGTGGGGGGGCCTCGCGCGCGCCCCCACGCGGCGGAGCGCCGCCACCGCAGCCATTTTGGGTCTACGAACAAAGACAGAAAATATCTAATTTTGCCGAAACGCCGCAGCCAATGTCCGCTTTCGCGGTCAAAACGCAAAGTAGAGGCACCGGGGCATTTTGTGGCGCCGCTTCGAGCCGGTTCGGCGGCCGAACGGCGGTAAGCGAGCCGATTGTTCTCGGTAGGTCGGGGCGACGAAGGTTGGACAAGAGCTGCAAAGCATGGCTGCTGCTTGTGCTTTAACTGCATGGAGACCGAGGGAGACTTCTGACTCTCTCAAAAGGACAGCAGCTCGCGCACAAAAACCGCCTTTTTTAGGCCCTGCGCGAGCAGGAAAATATTAATTCCAACACACAAAAAATGTACATAATATCTAGAAGGCAGGCAAAAATCACCAGCGACTAAAAGCGTTTATACGCTGCGTTATAATTAAGTAATGTCTCAGAGGGATGTCTTCCCAATCGTTTGCATTGGATTAACTGCCGCTTTCTGCCTCGGAATATTTTTATTATTTCCAGAATACGTACCTTTCTCTTGGGCATGTTGATCTCTTGGAGGTTTTCTTACAAACGCGACTAAAAGCTGTTTTTCTCAGTGGGTTCAGTGCATGTGAAGACGAGTGTCTCCCCTTATGCTCGGCAGTGTAGTAAACACACTGGAACAGAGAGGAGAGTGGTTGAATGGGGGGAGGGGTGCGGCTAAACGGATGATTGATGGGCGCCCGGGCCAATCGGGTGGCGCCATTCGGGGCTGCAGAACACTCGGAATTTTGGAGCCGGTGATGTTCTGGGCTCGAATGGCTCCTTCTTGCAGGCGAGGAGACGGGAGGAAAGCCTGCAAGAATGGAGAGGCTTGGCGCGGAGGCTGGGACGGAGGGCGGAGGCCGCACGGGGAAGCCTGGAGGCTCGCTTTGCTCGGGCCCCGGCGACAGGCGAGCCGAGCCCCGGCGTACAAAAGCCGCGCATCCCCCCTCCTCCTCCTCCTCCTCCTCTCCGCTAGATTAGTGGCGCTCGGCGGGGAGAAATTTCACCATAAATCTGCTCCAATATGGCGCCCACTCCTCCACCACACATTCTTTTTTTTGTGTCAGTCGGCTTTTCCTAAATTCGTTTCAGGATTATAAAAAAAAAAAAAAAGAGCCCAGCTCCCCCTGCAGCAGAGGCCTGCAGGGGGCCCACAGAGCCTGTCTAATGAGAAGTGGCTTTGCTCATACACAAAGAGGAGCAAGAAGAAAAGAAGGGGAGGAAAAAGGAAAAAAAAAAAGGAATCACAGCAGATTCTTCCCTTTTTTTTTTTTTTTTTCAAATCCAACTCACACACAAAAACAACCGGAGCTCATATTCAGTGGTGCTCCGGAACAATGGGCAGAGTCTGTCTCCCAGACAAAAGAGGTCGATGCTGAAATATTCAGACAATATAACCTCGATGTGTTGCCATCTTGACAGGCCTATCGCCTCTGCGTGTCTCTGTCTATGTGTGTGTGTGTGTGTGTGTGTGTGTTGAACAGAGAGAGAGAGGGAGAGAAAAGAAGGGGCGGGGAGGAGGAGAAAGGAGGAGGAATGTAGAAGCTCCATCCACTGCTGAGAACAGAAGCATTTGCGCAGAAAAAGTCTGCGATGCCAACAGCAGACATCCAGTCTCTCAGCCTTGGAAGTTAGTTGTTGTTGTTTTGTTCTTTTTCCTCCTTCTCCTCCTCCTTTTTGGCTCAACAAGCTGCTCCACCCGCCTGCACAGCAAAGCAGCCTTCTTGTTTTGTTTTTTTTGTTTGTTTGTTTGTTGTTGGGGGTGGTTTTTTTTTTTTTTTTTTGGTCGTTGCAGTCTTGTGTGGCAGCATCTAAGATGGTCATCAAAGTGTACATAGCATCGTCCTCTGGATCCACCTCGGTAAGGGACAAACATCGGCGAAGCTTGTTTGCTCCAGGTTTTTAGATGGATTTATTCAGGATTTGTTTAGGGATTGCTCGGGGAGGGGTGTTAGCTGAACTTTTATTCAACTCCCCAAACTGCTGTCCATCGGGCTGCCATCCCTCTCAGTTCACGGAGGGGTGGACTGACTCACAGCCCTGCTGTCTTTGGGACTTCTGGACGCTGGGCTCCTTGTTGAGTTTTGTTAACTTTTTTTTTTTGTCTGCGAGCAAAGAGAACAACGAGAGGAAGTCTGAGGCAGGATGACTTGACTTGTCGCTCTGTGCTGCGGTTTGTCACAGGGCTTCCTGATGTGACAGCTGAAACTGGGCTGCCAACAGGAGCGGTATGCAGTAAAACAAACAAAAAACAAACAAAAAAATCAATAGGAGACTTTTAAATTCTGGTGTGTGAGACCTGATGCTAGTGCAGGAAGTTTCCTAGGAGGGGGTTGGGGGGCCTTGCCAGGGATCTGACTTGCTAAATGTTCTTTCCCCTCTTGAAGCAGCCCTGAGGATCATTTGCTTTAGACTCCAAAGTTTCGAACAGAGTGGAGAGGAATGACGGTGATGCAATGCTCCGGGGCCTCTTTTAGACAAGCAGCTGCATTCAGAAGACCAGCTCAAGGCCTGGATTGACCTACACGTACATTTGACTACGGCCATTAAATCGTGTCATGTTGTGCAGCTTAAACTTACTTGTGCATGCACCTATTTCTTTTGTGAAATGTGAAGCTGCTGCAACAGACGCATCTCAGGGGAAAAAGAGGGAACTAATTATCCAGAAATGCCAGGTTTGCTTTTACGAAACTCTTTAGTTGAGGGTGCCGCACCTTCACTGCACTTGTCTTCCGCTTTTTGTTGCAGCTTTTAGGAAAAAAAAAACCATGCAACTCATGCATCAAAACATGCAACTCGATCGAAAACATTGTGCTACGACCTTTGGTAGTGGTGCGTCGTATAACATTGACAAAACTTTGAAAGAAATGTGAGAAATTTCTGCTTTGACAACACTGGGAGGGTTTTGTCTTAAATCATGTGGGGAAACCCAGTCTTTGTTTTTTTACAGCTCAGTATTACTTTACAGTAATAACGTCATCCAAAGTTTAAAAGCATCATGCTCAAACTCATCTCACTGTCACTGTACGTGTTCAAGTTAACTGGTCGTATATATATCACACACGAAGCTCAAGTGTGCATTGCTGTCAGAGTCTCACGAACTTTTAAGATGCGTCTGATACTGTTTGCTCGCTTGAGGCTTGCTTTTCAGTTCGTTTCTGTCTGTCTCCTGCATGTGGTGTCAGCGAGCGAGAGACGCAGGTGCTGTTACCACAGCGACCGTAAGGTAGCGTTAGCCCATCTTTTGATCTTGGTCTTATATGCCCAACTGTAGACGTTTGTTCTCAGCTCAACACAAAGCCAACGCTGGGTTTTCTGGCTGCTCCTTCAGGAATGTTGTCGTTAAAAGTCACTCGTTGTTTATGATTCGGCTCTCATTTGGGGAGGGGGGGGATTTACCCCCTACCCCCTCACAGATAAGCTTGTTTTTGCAGCTCACGTGCAGACGAAACTGAGCACGCACAGAGGCTCTTTTCATCCAGGCAGCACCGAGCGACTTTATTGCCCCGGCAGTTAGTGACATTTGCAAAAAAGGAAAAAACCCTGCAAGCGGCCTTCCCGTTCCAGCTACAGGACGGGGAGCTTTCTGCAGAGTCAGAGTGGACGTGGTTTAGAGCCAGCAGTGCTGGAGAACGTCCGGGGGGAGTGCATTACCTCTCATCGATCCGCCTGCTGGAGGAGGACGACGACTTAATGCACTCACGAATATTCACGCAACCTTTAGTGGCTTTAGCCTCAACGCACAGCGAGAGTCGTCGTATCCTTTACTTTTGCAGTCACTTTGTTTCTCACTCTGATCTGCTCTGCTACGATTAGTCTACATTCGTCACTGGAGGAACAGCCAACAGCGCGGAGACAAGTGGGAGTATTTCCAAAATAACATCTTAGGATTTCGCTCTTCCGAGAAAAAAAAACCCCAAAGACAGACAGTGTAATATTAGCCTGGGGGGGGGATGTGTTATATTCAGCACTTGACAAGCTATAATACTCGAGATAAAGAAAAAAAAATAAAGTTCCACTTGCTGTTTAAATACTTCAGCAGCTTTTATGCTCGTTAATTAGGGCTCAGACATACAGGATTCCTATTCCAGCTGTTTGATTCTCCTTTGTCAACGACTGCAGGCTACACCGTGTGTGTCAGAGAGCAGAAATGACAGTACGGTGAGGTAAATACGAGGAGGCGGAGTTGTGGCTGGCTGTGCAGACTGGAGTATTGTAGCAACACAGTTAGCTTCAGCTGCAGGCTTTGGTTTGATGGAGGAGAGGGTTGCCAGTTGCCAGAAATCGAAATGAGGAGCACTGACTGGACAGGCTGACACAGGGGGGGACTTTTTGTCCTGATAAAATGTAGCTGTGAGACGCTGTTTCAGGGTGACGTCATCAAGGGAAATACAACAGCTGAACATTTAGCAGACAAACACATACAGGCTCATGTTAGAAGAGTTTCAAAAATAACAAGAATCAGTGTAATTTAGATCATTTTAGCTCCTACCGAGCCTTTTTCTTATTTTACCTTTTGCTACATATAGCATTTTTGTTAGCCTTTTGTTATATTTAGCTTTTAAGCAGCATGCAGCTACTTTTAGCTAGGCCTTTGCTTCTTTTAGCCATTACCCAAGCCTTTACTACATTTATCTTTTGGCTAGGTTTTGTTGCTTTTAGCTTTTAGTTAGTGTTTTGTTCCTTTTTGAGTTGGTGTTTTGGTCCTCTTGGCTTTCATTTAACCTCTTACTATATTTAGGTTTTATCTAGCCTTTTGCTACTTTCAGCTTTTAGCTAGTGTTTTGCTACTTTTCGCTTGAAGCTAGGGTTCTTTCAGCTTCAGCAAACTTCAGCAGTCGTGCAGGGCTCAGTGTAAACGCTGCGTTTTCACAGAAAATACAATTTCTCTAGTTTGACTTTGAAATATGCTGTAACTTTAAATTAAGCAGTGTCCACTTTAACAGACAAAAAGCAGCTTGAACAACATGCTCCTTACTAGCTTCAATAAAGCAAAGCTTATTCGTGTGTTCAGCATCTTTCTCTGCAGAAACAACTTGAGTTTTCAGCACTGATTAAACAAAACTGCTGTTTCATTTGTCGTCTATAAACAGATTCGCTCCGGCTCTTAAAAATAAGGAGCAAAGTGCAGTCCTTATCAACTTCATAAGGAACCCTTTTTTTGTTTTTGTTTTTGTTTGTTTCAAATACGGAACAATTCCTTATTGTTAGCAACCCTAGTAGAGAATAAACCAAGACTTACACTTTGGTTTGTGCAACTCCATTCTATTAAAAACACCAAATACGACCCAAATAATTGTTTCAGAAGCCCATGGAAAAGCATTTTCGGTTTCAGAAAGAAGCAAGAAGCCTTTCAGGTCGTACCTCAGTGGGCTGTGACTGCTGGACTAGTTGGAGACAACTAGTTGGGAGTTCACAAACACACACACACACACATCAACATCTAGAATTACAGAAACTAAACTGAGCAGGGTTTGAGACGTGTTCCAGATGTCTGCAGTAGCGCTGTGGCTACTCTGAACATAGATTTTATCTCGCTCTTCGGCCTGTGCAAGGAAACTGAGAAACCCTGTGAACAATTTGAGACTTTTTGGAAACTCCCTTACGATTGCTGGTTTGCAATTTGTTGCCAGCAGTCGCAGCCCGGTGAGATACAGGTGGGAGGAGGCTGGAGGGGTAGCGGATGGATGAAGTCAGAGTGGGCGTGTCCATCCTGAATGGGCAGGTTGGAGTCGTGAAATGTGATTCGCCCAGTCCACTAAATCAGGAAGTAGGTGTCCTAAATAAAGGAAGTGCTATCTTACGTTCGCTGAGGCTTGACTAGATAACAGCGAGAAGCTAGAAAAAAAAATTGATTAAAATATGCATACTCTAACAACATCGTAAAAAGGATTTACAAAAGTGTCACGTCTGTAAACAAATTTAGAATAGCAGTCAATGTGAATGTCTTCTGGTTGCATTTTTTTAAACGTGAAAAAATGAGACTTATAACAATCTCAAAACAATGAGCCAACAGCAATTTACATTTTTACAAAGTCTGATATGTATGGTTACTACCTACCTTAGAAGTGATAACAAAGGAGACACACATAAAGGCTAAAAATGGTTTATTGCAGCATTATCTGAATTTATTATAAAAGAAACAGAGACAAAGAACACAAGCACGTGAAGCCTTAGCAAAGGTAAGCTAGCTCTTCTTATTGCGAAACACCTGCTTCCTGGTTCTCGATCAGGCCAATCACGTTTTATGGATCCAACCCACCCATTCAGAGCAGACCCTCCAACTTTGTGTTCTTTAGAAAACTCTGCTGGAAAAATCTTCTAACAAAAATGCTAAAATGCCCATGCTAGGTCACCAGGTGGCAGCAATGTCCACATCAAAATACAGAAGAAGAACTTTCTGAATTTGGCTAAAAATTCTCCCCCAAAGGTTTTTTTCCCCTCCGGTTTACAATTTTCCTCCTAGTTATTATTTATTTCAGCGTAAATCAATTACCACAAAGTGAAACAGACAGAGAAAAAATGGCTCCATTGTTGTTTGGGTTTCTAAAGCACAAAGGCATGCTAGGTCTTTAGTTCAAAAAAAGCTTTCCACATGAAGGTACAAACACAAAGATTGTAAAAGTCTCGGTTTTTCTGACCAATTTTTTTTCCATTTACATGTGGACGACAAGTGTAAAAGTAGCAGAGGATATCCATATTTAAAAATCCTTGGAGTTGTGTAGTTGGGGCCCGAGTTCCTATCAAGATGCATTCGGCATGTCTGAAAGCTCCACTTTCTAGGTTGCCTGAGATTTATCACACCTGGTTTTATCACACATTTTACAGGTCGCTGATATTTGACCCGTAACTGTGGGATTAATGACAGGCTGCACAGATGACCCACACAGCATGGAGGGGTGTGTGTGTGTGTGTGTGTGTGTGTGTGTGTGTGGGGTTTTCCTTATAACTGAAGGAGAGCTGCCCTCATCGTGCTGTCAGTGTTTAAATCATCTTTGGAAAGTCAGAGTGGGGTTGTCTCGAAACATCTCTTCAGCTACTAGTGGTGCTTTCAAAATCTTTTTAAAGATAAAACTGTATGACATATGGTTTTGTAGAATAAAAGCAAAGCCTTCCTTGAAATAAACACATATTGTCTCCCAACCTTTGATGCCAGCGTTTTAAACAAGGGTCGTTTTATGTTGAGGAATGAAAATAACATCATGACTGCTCTCACGCGATATTGCACAATCTGTTAGCTCTGATTATGACTACACCAAAGTTTAGCTTAATATCTGTAAAACTAAGGTCCGTTGGCTGTGGCGACCATCTCAGATTGGGTTGAAATATTAATCATTTGTAGAGGTACATTCAATGACTACTTTCTGAAAGTGACAATTAAAATCCGACCAAAAATCTGTTCTTGAGATATTTTGCTAACAGACAAACAGGTTTAACTCCAGTAGTTAATGGCAAAGGTTTAAACAACCATCTTGCATGATTTGCTAATGCTTGTGTTATGTGTTGAGGCTCCCTCTCAGCTGCTGCTGCACCAAATTTGAGCCTAAAATCTGTAAAACCGACTGACTTACAGCTTTTTTTGTGTTTCCTAAGATCAGCTAGCCGTGGTGGCCATCTTGAATCAGATTGACTTCAAAAGCTAATCAGCTGTAGATGTCCATCCAGTGATTACTTTCAGAGAGTTTCATTAAAATCCGTCCAGCGGTTCATGAGATATGTTACTAACAGACACATGAACGCAATCATCTGCCTTTCATGCGTCAGTCGATGACTACAGTGTCAGCTGGAAAAAAAAAATGATATGAAGATTTCGTTCCATGAGTGGTGTCTTAGGGGGAATATTGGCATACTTTTCACCCTTTCACCTGGTTACAAAGATGCTCAATTTGAGAAGCAAACTAGGATTTTTACCTAAAATGCACGGATGCAAATGTCCTGCACACCTGCAGCAGCACACCGTGACTGGGACAACCAGGCCAACTGAAAAGGGAAATTCTATCTGTTGAAAAAGGCAAAACATTGGCCATTCACCTCATTTCCATCCCTGCGCCTCCTCGTTGCCGCGCCAAGTAATAACTCCGGAGTGTGTCCACATGCGGAAAATGTGCCTTTGTGCACGTCTTACGCACTTTATTTGACACCGGAGTCTAAAAGTCAAGCGGGATTTATTTTTTATGGCTGCTGTGACCGAGCGAGTCGCTCAGTCGGCGTAGCAGGCGATTCTGTTGAACTTTTACAGTCGTTCTCCCTTTGTGGAGCTGCAGGGGATCCGGCCGGAGTGCCAGTGCCAGGCAGGGCTCTTTTGTAACCGTGCTGCAACTGCTGACTGGGTGGAGGCTTCGGTTGGTGGTGACATTCCAGTAAGGGACTGTTTACAGCCAAAAAAAAAAATCAGACTCCATCTTATCAAGACAAGCCTTTATCCCTTACAAACACACGGTTGATTCGTGCTTCCTGTTGCTCAGAGGGCAGACTCGAATGTCGAGCCTCAGACGGATTTGAAAGGTCATTTAGTCTTATCTACAAAGCTTTCTGTTTTGATAAAATACAGCTCATGTTCATTTGTATTTCCTTTCGCAGCTGATTGAATTGAGCATAAATTGACCCCAACAATGGGTCAGCAGAACTGACTGAATCAGTCCCCTATTATTGATCTAAGCCTGTGTTGTGAATACAGTCCGTCCAATCAATTGTCTAGCAGCTGGTAATGCCAGAGACCTGACCTTGTTTCTGGAATTGATCCGGTCTGGATCCGGCCTCACGTCTGCGAAGGCTCTCACGTGGTGCCGTGAAACGCAGACCAAGGAGCAACGACCCACCACTGCAGGGGCGGGCAATCCTGATCCTCGAGGGCCACCATCCTGCATGTTTTACTTGTTTCTCTGCTCCAACACACCTGATTTGAATCAATGGGTGATTAACAGAACAAGAAGAGGTAATTTAACCACTGAATCAGGTGTGTTGGAGCAGGGAAACAAGGAAAACATGCAGGACGGTGGCCCCTCCAGGTTTGCCTACCCCTGCACTACTGTGAAACGAATGAAAAATGAAGCGTTCTCAAATGTTAAATTGGTAGTTCAGATCTTTTGATACAAACTGAAAACAAATAAATTCTTACCCGTTTTTGATAGCTCTTTGAATGGTGAGCTCCTCATTGCAAAGCCATAAAGAATGGTTAAAAAAAAAGCTTGTAAAAGAATTGACAAAATCCTCACAATACTTTCCTCATGTTGAAGGTTAATATGTCCTTTAATTAAGAATTTGTAAGATAAATTTGTGCAAACTACCACGTATGTTCACCTATGGAGACAGTCAATGTGACTGAAAGTAGGTCAACAATGGCGATGTCCATCGAAGATCTGTTTGAATTGCAAGAATTTTGATGTTTTGGTACGTATTTACACTCATCTGTTGAGTAAATTATGTTAGTGTTAGACTAGAGTTGAAAAATCGTTGAAACGGTAAATCTACTAATCTAGAAGGTTTGTGAAAGCTGTGTGTGTTTGAATGCCGAGCTCCACCATCCTGCTGGATCTTTCTCTGTTCCTTTTTTGCATTTAGCAGCAGACTTACTTTTCTACTTTCAGCGTCTTCTTCAAGGTTGTTTGCTTGTCCAAGTCCGTCATATTTGTTGACCTACACAGACTACGGCCAGCCTAGTATAGCTCAGTCACATGACTCCAGCTTCTTTGTGGTTTTCAGATTCGTATTCTGCCGAGTGCTTTATTTTCCTGAAGTGTAGACCAATGTTTTATAAGCGCATATCTATATATCCGGAAAACTACTAAAGTAAACTCTTTCAATCTACACCATTTAGTATAAGGTAGTTCAGGATAACCTTTTATATTTTGCAATCAGTAACTTTAATTCTGGCCTGTCTGAGAGGCTAACACTCAGCTAGAGGTGGGCTAAGATCACAGTGTATTGCTGCATTTAAAAAAAAAGATTTCCCAAATGAAAGTCAAGTCACCTGTGTGACCTTTAACCTTTTAATGTTTTAATGGCCGGTTGATACTGTGACCACTCGGGCGGGATGAGCAACGTTCCAGAAGTGTCAGCTGAGGATTTTTTTCATTTATGTCTAGGTGCTTCCAAAGTTCAAATGGCAGCACATTGTACTTGTACCCTCCATTTTAGTTGGTTATTTGTGGACAATTAACTCCAAATTTCAACACAAAGAAGCCTAAGGCATTCATTCCCATCCTGCCAGTGTTTAGCAACTTGGACTTTGAGTAAGGACATCTTATTCCAGTTGGTCAAATTCCCATCATACTCTTCTCTCTGTTTTTTGTGGAGCCCTACAGAACACAAGTATAGCAGATCTTGGCTATGAATTAGGTGTTTATTTATTGTCTAAATCTAGTTTTAGATGTCTAGTAAATTTTTACTTTTAGTTTAAATTTTGCCAGCTTTATTGTCCAGGTCCAGAGTCCATTTAGATGTCCTTTAGTGGACATTTCAACCTCAGCATCCTCACATAGATGCTTCTATATGATGACATGTTTCACTCTTTGCATCTTAATGTTTGCTAATTTGAATTGTTCATAAAGAGGAACTTACACATAACTTGTACTCTGACAAGTCTGCACAGAATCCAATAAATCCATCAGATATTTTATTAGATATAGTAACCATTTACTTTAAAAAAGGCATCTTGAAGTGATAGTTTAGTTCTTTTGAAGTGGAGCTCTGTGGAAAAGTTTAAGACAATGTCTTCCTGCTGGAGATAACTCACAGAGTTTATCTGAGACAAGACTGACGAGTGAACTGCAGGTCAAGCTGGGGCCAAAACCAAAGGAGATTGCTGCTGTTTTCCTAAAAAATGCTACTCTGGAAAACTTTACACTGTCGGTTTCACGTTATGGTTATTTACGTGGGATTCTTTGTTTTCTTTTTAAGTGCTAATATCAGCAGCAGCTAGCTGTAGCATATCTGATGCAGCCTGAGGCACTTCCTGCAGGAAGCCAATGGTAAAGGTCTATGGAATATCCTTTGCGTGAACTACTTTTTTTTTTAATTTTTGAGATTGATTTTGTTTTAAGACGGCAGCAATCCTCTTTTGGCTTTAGCCATGCTCGGACTAGCCATTAGCTCATCAGTCTGGTCAGAACTGATCTCCAACTGAAACTGTAAAAAGAGCTGTTGACAACAAATGATAATAATAAAAATTCTGTTCATAACTTCTCCACATAACGCCATTTTAAAAAATCTATTGTTTAAGAAAATGATGCGATAAGCTAAATTCATTCGGCTTTTTAGACAAGACGATTCTTTTACAAAAATTGGGAATTTTGTACAAAATTTGAGAACAAAGATTTATAACGATCAATCCAGTATTCAACCTAAGAAAAAGAAAACATCCACCTGCTGAAGAAGGTGAGGCAGAGCATCAAATCTAATGCCATCATATAAACCTAACTAAAATGTAGAGAGATTTTACTTAGTGTCATTTAAAGTGGTGGATAGACTGTTTTCAACCACACAGTAAGGCTGTCTCAGAACATCAAGACTTGGTCCATAAGCAAAGAAAACAACACAGGAACAGGTTTTCCTGTGTTTGCGTTCCGCTTATCTTGTGGATATTTGCATGCTGTTTTGGTAAGAACATTAGATGCTTTAGCACAAAGTTTGGATCAAGAAAAACAAACCAGAGACTGTTTGTCCTGCCTGTTTACTGATTTAAAGCCTGATAATGGCCCTGCAGTCCCTTCCTCTTCTAAAGAAACCAAACTGGAGAATAATTTTGTAGAGTTCCCGAGAATTAGATAAAGACAGATCTGCAGGAGACGAGGAAGACGTGTTTTGGACGGAGACAGTTTGTTTTCCTTCGTGCTGTTTAGAATCACCGGGGGCTCAAACCAAGACTGAAGACACTGGAGTGCGTTTCGAATGGGCAGAGCTGCGAGATCCCACTGTGCAATTAGAGTCAGGGGCAGATGGCGCGCGGCCAGTTTGTCTTACAAATTAATTTTGCTTGGCAACGGTACAACGTAGGCTTGTTGGGAGCGATGGCCAGACCCAGAAGTGGGTTTTTCCACCA
Organism: Kryptolebias marmoratus; assembly: GCF_001649575.2. Classification (NCBI taxonomy): domain Eukaryota; kingdom Metazoa; phylum Chordata; class Actinopteri; order Cyprinodontiformes; family Rivulidae; genus Kryptolebias; species Kryptolebias marmoratus. Next base: position 9,220,120 of record NC_051438.1, read on the forward strand.
AAGAGGTTCCAGTACTAGACCAAGGCTCGATAGGATTGGTTCTTTAAAAATACAGTTAGGAAGCGGTTTGGTTTTCCACATCCAGAGCCTCGTTATTACGTCACATTAAACGTCTCTTTCGGTAAATGATCAATCGTCCCTCTGTTGGATTTTGACCAAAGTGCAGAGAGACACTTTATCTCCACAGATCACAGCCTTTATGTCACTATTCCTGCCAATAAATGGCAGCAAAGAGTTGGTGCTGAGTTAGCACTGCTTTTTAGATGCTAGGGCCAGAGCTGACGGTGGTAGAAACAGAAAGAGTCGGTGCTACGTGAGCTCTGGCTTCAGTTTAGAACTGGAACCCCATTTGGTGCGGAAAAAATAATCCCTAAAAGGAAGTGGAAAACAGGAGAAAGGAGTTGAATTTGTACATCATAGCAGTTTAGGTTGAAGTTAGCCTTAGTTATGAGTCAGCCTGAGGACCAGACTCAGACAGCTGTGCAGATTTCTCTTGAAAGCCGACTGTGTGTGTGTGTTAATGGAGCCAGAGTGTGTTAAAGTGTTTGAACATGTGGTGTTCTGCCTGGTTGCTTTAACCCAGTCTGGAAAGCAGGTGGGCAAAAAAGAAAGCTGCTTTTAGGACTTTGCTCTCTTTCTATTGCTAACTGCCGTTAGCCGATTCTGATGGTGCCAGCCTTCTCTTTTAATTTACATGCCAGAGTGTTGTTTGGGCAGATGGCTGTTAAATAACCCACCTGTCTCATCTGCATACCGTGAGGCTGGGAGGAGTCCACACGTGGGGTGGAGAGGGGTTGTGTCTGCACTGACGGCAAGACAATAAGTTGATCTTTGTCAGGGTTTGACTGCAAAGTTAGTTTTGGTTTAAGATAAGTGAATGTTGTGTGTGTGTGTGCAGCTGAGACAGAATGTGTGTGCGTGTCTCCTTACAGAAGGCCTTATTTGGCTCCTGTTTGACCAGTTACCTCCTCTCCAGTCTCAGAGGAGCTCCTGTTTCCGTCTGGCCTTGTAGGGCCATCCTCCGTCTTGCACACACCCACCCAGGGCTCATTGGACCACAGTTTCACACACCCAACCACACACACACACACACTTACACAGTGATGTATCCAGAAGAAAGGAGAATAAGCAGCGTTAAATGTAGTCTTTTTATCCACCCTGTAACTTCTGCTTTATGTGCTTTTGGGTCTGTATCTGTCGTTCCTCGTGATGTAACTTTAAAACCAAACACGATAGTTCACTTTGAAAGAGGAGACATCTGAAGGGATGTCAAGCTTGTCACCCCTGGGATAATTGTTCTTCCGTTTCAGCTTTTCTTTGCAGTTTCCGGGACGAGATGCGTTCTCTTTTGTGTGAGTAATTTAAAAGTGTCACGAATAAGACAAGTGTTAATGTTTGATGGAACAGAACATTAGCTGGCAGCGAAGCCTGCAAGGAAATGATCGCACCTACACAAAAACGCCAGATAGTGAGAAAAAAAAAAAACGTTTCAACTAGCTTCTTGGTTTTTATTTCTAAGAAACATGTTCAGTATGTTAAAGGAGAAAATACATTTTTAAAAAAGGCACTTTGCAATGGCAACATTTTAAATAACAAATTGGAAATTTTCCTAATAGACATTTAACTGGTGGATGTCATGGGATTTTCTTATACAGACAGGGGAGAGAGAAAAAAGAAGTCCACCTCTTTCAGTTCCAGGGTTCTTCTGTCAGGACATAATTAAAATGATCTGCTCTATACCAGATTATAAAATGATTCCGATCTAACCTCGGGTGCACAAAAACACACAACCGATTCCACCGTGTCATTATTTATTAAACAAAAATGAAGCCAAACTGGAAAAGCTGTGTGAAAAACTAAGACAGCTTGAGCAGCTATAACTCTCAGTAGTTGTTGTCTGTCTTACTTTATCAGTCGCTCACATGGTTGTGGAGGAATTTTAGCCCACTCTTTTTGACAAAGTTGCTTCCCTTCATTGAGGTTTGCAGACATTTGTTTCTGCGCAGCTCTTTTAAGGCTCCACTTCAGCATTTTAATCAGGTTGAGGTCTGGACTTTAACATGGACATTACAACACTTTGGTTCTTGCTTTTCTCAGTCATTCTGTTGTAGATTATCTGCTGTGTTTGGGATCATTGTTCTGTTGCATCACGACCCAGTTTGGTCCAAGCTTCAGCTCTCAGACAGACATCCTCACATTTGTCTCTAGAGTCCTTCAGTTTACAGAGGAGTTCATGGCCGACTCTGTGACTGAAGAGTGCCCAGGTCCTGTGGCTGCAAAACGAGCCCAAATCATCACCATTCTGCCTCTGTGCTTGACAGCTTGTATGATGTTTTTGTGATGATGTGCTGATGATTTGTTTTTTTCCAAACTTGGAGCTGTGCATTATGGGTAAACATCTCCACTTTGGTCTTATCTGACCAAGTGACATTGTTCTAGAAGTCGTGGTTCATGCTGCCATGTTATTTTAGACAGAATAGGCTGTCTTCTGGCAACCTTTCCAATTAATCCATTCTTCAGTCTTTTTCTAATTGTCCTGTCATGAACTTTAACCTGTTAACCTTGACCTGTAGAGTCTGAGATGGAGCTCTTGGGTCAGTCATCAGTCATTTCTCTAATAACTGCACGGTCTGACCTTCCACTCCTGGGAAGACTGGCAGCTGTCTTAATGTTTTCCACTTGTAAAAAACCTTTCTCATGTTAGACGATGGACGCCAAACAGCTTGGAAATGACCTTTAACCTTTCTCAGATTGATGGGCAGCAACAGCAGCTTCTCTAAAGTGACTGCTGATGTCTTTCCGTCTTGCATTGTGCTAACACAGCAAACTCCAGACCAGCAAACTGCAAAAACCGTGAAACTCCTGCATTTATAGAGGCGATCGCAGTGATGACGATCAGTTAATGAAATGCATCTGACCAGCAGCACCTGGCTGCTACTTTCCCTCTGAAAGCCTATAGAAACAGAAAGATTGGACTCAGTTTTTAACTCACAGCTTTTCCACTTTGGCTTCATTCTTGTTTCATAAATAATGACGTGGTGTAATTTGTTGTGTGTTCTTGTGCACTTGAGGTTAGATATAAATAACTTTAGAACCAGATCAGATCGTTTTCATCATATACTGACATGTAAAACCCCGGAACTGAAAGAGGGTGGACTTTCTTTTCTCAGGTCTGTAACATTTCTCTTCTCATTAACAACAAACTGGGAACCAGAGATACTCCTCAGCGCCGTTTCTCACACCAAAGATGTTTCCTTATTTTTGAAGCAGACTGATGACAGTATGGTGGACCTTCTGTTTCCTCATAATGTGAAAGTTAGCGTGGCTGTAACTGAACACTTCCCCTCTGTCGTCCCCTCTTGTCCCCTCCTCCCACCCTTGCAGATTAAAAAGCAGCAGCAGGATGTCATGGGCTTCCTGGCAGCCAATAAGATCGAGTTTGAGGAGTGTGACATCGCAGCCGACGAGACCAACAGGAAGTGGATGAGGGAGAATATCCCAGAGGATGCAAGACCCGCCACTGGGAACCCTCTCCCCCCACAGATATTCAATGATGAAAAATACTGCGGGGTGAGAACGCCACACACTGAATTAATGGCTAAAACTGTCCATGCAGTTTGTTTGCTTCAGTTATCAGACAGCCTGTATCGAGAACATGTCACGTCTTCAGTACACAAAAATCGTACATTCTGGTTTGTTAATGCTGGGTTTTTTTTTAAATACAAATGTGCAGCAGTGTGCAAATGTTTTAGACAGGCTTAAATGCTTGCACAAATATAAATTCAAATTGTGTGTTTTTATTAGATCCCTATGCAAAGTGAGCTAACAGAAGACGAATCAGAAACAAATCTGTTATTGGCGTGATCTCATGTTGCTTTCAAACAACATCAGTTCTTCTCTGTTTAATTGTTTTTGAAGAAACTCAGCAGGTTGGTTGTTCTAAACATCTTGGAGAACGAGCCACAGACCTTTTGTTTGTGTTTCTGCCTCATATCCTTCTGTCTCTTCATGTTATCCCAGATACCATCGCTGATGTTGAAATCAGGTCTGTGTGGACCAAACCATCACTTGTTCTTCTTTAGGCTGATGACACTTATTACTGGCTGCTTGTTTGGCCAAAGTTATTAAATATATGTTTATTTAAGTTAAGGTTTTATTGGTTTATTTTGTTAAATGCAAAATACATTTAGGCCCAAAATATGTTTTCATAATGGAGAAGATCACCTTTTCCTTCAGAGTACAAAGAGATACATAAAACCCTTAAGGAGCGATTTCATGTGAATCAGATCTACGGTAAAATCCACTCTCATCTCTTTTCTGATATTTTATTTTCAGTACCCTTTGTACTGTGAAATAAACCCACCAAGGTTTTTCTGTTCAGTTTTTGAAACAAATGGTTAAAAAAAAAAAAAATCCAAGAGAGGCAACAAGAATAAGGGCATTCAGTCAGACTTTTTAGTCTCTGTATCTTTCCATTTGGTAACTACTAGATGAACTGACATTACCGACAGGAGCAAATGGAAAATCTGCAATGTCTTTTTAAGTTTTATATGCTGTAAATTGCCTTGATTTGCTTTTCTATAATATAAAAACAGTTGAAAAAAAATGATAAAATATTTATGACTAGAATTTGTGCCCATGGCTTAGTGAACATAAAAAATAAACATCTCTTTAGAGGTGACAGGTCTGCTTTAAGGCATGACTTTTTCGCAGCCATACTACGTATTAATCTTACAATGTAAAGAAAAAAATGAACAAAAATTTAGTTAGAAAAAGAAGTGCCTTATTTTACAACCTATTCCTAAATCTCTTGCCAAAGTCTACATCATTTAATAGCAAGAAAACTAAAATAAATACCCAAAGAAAAGTGAATATCTGGACTGAAAAAAAGGGGAAAATTTTAAAAGAAAGATTATGTTTTTAATTTTTATTAAGGTAGTCTGAAGAGGCTGTGGATTGCAGGTTACAAGATCATCAAATTTGGATAATATTGTATATAAACCAAGTAACCTCACAGATTATCACGATGCGGTTTTAAAATTAAACCTGAAAAGCACTCGGTTCTGTTCTGGTGCTGCTTTGCTACATCTGACACGGGGCGTCTTAAATCTGTGCAGTAAAGTCTAGAGACTATCAAGACATCCTGGAGCTAAATGTGCTGCTCAGAGTCAGAAAGATTGGTCTCAGTCACAGATCATGGGTCCTCCAACAGGATAATGACCCAAAACACAAAACTAAAAACACCAAGAATGGCTCCGAACCAAACATTGGACCATTCTGGAGTGGCCTCTGAGCCCTGATGTAAATCCTGATGAACATCTGTGGAAGGAGCTAAAACATCTGGAGATGGACCCCTTCAGACCTGAGACAGATGGAGCAGTTTGTTCATGAGGAGAGGGACAAAACACCTGAGGACAGGTGGAGGAGACTCAGAGAGAGGGACAGAAATACCTCGATTGACTAAAATGGTTGGGCAACAACATATTAAGTTATGGGTACAACATTTGTGGGTTTTTCTTTAATGAAATGGTGCCAACAAATGCATCCACCTCTGTATATTTATTATATACAGCTGTACATAATGTCACAGCATTGAATATTCAAATTAAATGTAACCACGGCTTCAGATATTCCTACCACTGGATTTGTGTGTGTAGTCTTCTTTCAAACTGTCGTCTCCTCTGTAACAAGTTCTCATTAATTTGTACCTTTGAGTGGAGTGAGTGGTTACTTCATTGTGAATAGCTGCAGGATGTTTCATTAATGAAAGCCTTGCAGTTAATCCTAATTTAGCATTTGCTACATTTGCTGACAGACCCCGTCACTGGGCATTTTCACCACAAACAACTGACAGCTACAGAGTTGTGTTGGAGAAAATTCAGGAATTTGGACTCTGACTTCAGCATTTTTAACATCTACCTACAGCCTCGCTCAGATTTAATCCACCAAATCAAATGGGATTAGCTAATACTCCCATTACGAGCACACGAGGTGTTAGCATGTAGCGTAGCATCATGCTGAGCAGCTGATGGGTGGCAGGAGGATGTATTGAATGTCACAGACAAAGAGCACAGCAATTCCTAGGATTTTTTTTATTTTTCGCAGCTGTAGGGCGTTTTTGAGTGGGAGGGGAAAAAAAGAGGAAATATAAAAGAATGAGAAGGAGTGAGGAATTAGTAATGGGAGCAACTCAGTGACAGCAAAAGGGGGAGTTTGTTGGCGTAATAGCTTTGGTCACATTCTTTAACACAATGCTCTCCTATCAGAGTGTCTACATGCAGAGCTTTCTTTCTGACAGATGATCTTAGCTGCTCAGGTTGCACCTCCAGGACACAGATTCAGTGTTTCACATAATCAATTCTGATTTTAAGACTTAAGTCAGCCGATTGATTGATCTTCTTTCTTTATTGTCTTTTAAATTTCAGAACTATGAGACCTTCTTCGATGCCAGAGAGGATAACGCTGTGTACGCATTTCTGGGTATGACTGCTCCTCCGGGGTCAAAGGTGAGCTCTTCCTGAGCAATAACACGTGATTATATTTGAGCTTTCTTTGAGCCGCGCTCCTTCAGGTGACTTGTATGAGTTAGTGTTGCGTGTTTCATGATAAATGTGTCCTCGCAGTGTTATTTTCATATAGAAAATACACAAATTACACATCTGTGGGCAGGCCTCTTCCCTCCTTTTTCTCCCCCTTTCACACCTGCTTTCCAGCACCTCCTCTCTGTCACAACAGTAACTGCGGGGAGGTGTGCCTGTTACCATGGAAACGCAAGGAGGCGAGGGTGCCTCTAGGCAGTGTCAAATAAATGAATATCCTCCATTTTATTACAACATATTCTCCTTTTTCCCCTTCCTGTTTCCTGTTTGTCACCAGGAGGCTGAGGCCCTAGCAAAGAAAGCGCAGCAGTAGCACCTTAACACGGATTCTACCCAAGACCTCAGGCCTTCCCAAGACCCACACCCGGACCCAGACCGACCCCGAACAGAAACCCCAGAAACGCCTAACTCAGCTCATAAATGCATGGACTGTTTTTTGACTATTCCAAATGTTTTTGATCTTGTGATGTGCCTTTCCGGCTGCAGGTGAAAGGAGGTAGTGGAGCGTCAAACACGACGGGGTGTCTACGTTCACCTCTGCCTCCTCCAGTTGACCTCAGCCTGCGAAGTCTATTGACCTACCGACATGTTTAATCCACCGTTAGCATCAACTTGTAGCTTCCCTTTTGACAGCACATCATCAGGCACAACTAAAATGTTGTAACTTGAGAGTCAGGGCGCCATCCATTTTAACATTAGTTCATTTACTCGTTTATATAATCAGCTGCAGTCTTAAATCCTGGAAACACCAAATCAGATCTGTTGCTCATCATCAAAACTCACGCAGCTTTCTGGAGAAGCTGTCTAATTATGTTTTCTTTTCTTATTCACTTGATAGTCTTAATGCAATTTGAACTGCAATCTTTTTTTCTAATGGGTCAACTTTTAAAATATTGATATATGAAGCCAAAAAGGCCAAATAAGGGATGTTTTTTAATTTTTTTTTTTATTTAGTTGTATTTGTTGTTGGAAGAAGGAATCCTGTTTCAAATTGTTGGTAATTTCTGTACTGAGTCCTCTCTGAAATAAACTAAAAACAAGACAAAAAACTCGACTCTCTATGAGTTAACCTTATCCGTTTTTTTTGTTATTATATACAGGATTCCTCCACAGTTTTGAAATGTATTAAAAAAGAAAACAGACGATAAAAAAGCATTTGCATACAGATTTTATTCAGCCTTTTGACATGTATAAAAAGATAAATAACAGCACTTTTCAGACAAGCAGCGCATATTTCACTCTAATTATATACAAAACATTGACATAGTTATAGTTTAAATAACCAATAAATCACTTGGGTTTTAAAATGTGCTTTGTAAATGTTCATCATTTCTCTTGTTTTGTAAGTTTTTCCCAGAACAAAGCAAATATAGTAGGTTTGCATTTTATTTTAAATGAAAACACACTACTAAGACGCTAAATTAAAATATTGACATAAAAGATTTGAACTGTGGAAACAGGAACAAGAAGGAAAACAGGAACATAATTTCTTTAGTAATAAATATTCTTTAGATGTGTCGTTCCCTGCCATCAATCTTTTGTATACAGTTTGTTTTGTACATTTAAAGTAAATGTTTATATTTAGATTAAAAAAATAGATTAAAAGTTGACAAAGAAATCTGGAAAGTTGAATCTCAAAAAGTTTGAAAATTTGAACTATGTAGGAACCCTGTATGTATACAACAAGTGATTTATAGATTGACAGAATGTGATCAGGCTTTGACTAAATATAATTAGTAAATAAATATAATTAGTAAATAAAAGTAGTAAATATAATTGATTAAATACAATAATAAAGACTTGTATATATTTGGTCCAACAGAAAGTGCACTAATAAATCAGGATAGGTATGTCACAGCTCCATCTATTCCTGCCACGCCTCTTGCCACAGTCAAGTAACTTTCCTCAGTCCCACAGTTCAAGCCACGCCCATGTTGCCATGCCCATGTAATCAGCTTCATCTGTCTCACCTGTTCAGGCCACCATAAATACCCACAGCTCCCAAGATCTCACTGCCAGATTATTGAAAGCCTTGTGCCAGTAAATGTCCAGCGTACTACTCTTGTTCATGCCTGATCTCGACCCATGCCTGTTTCACGACCACCGTCTCTTGCCTGCTCCCTGCCTGATACT
>NC_051438.1:9228960-9305127 GCF_001649575.2 Kryptolebias marmoratus
CTTTCCCTCTCGCCTCTGCCCCTTTCAGACCAGCCGGTCTGCTACGTTAAACCCAGCTAGAGTGGACTTACCAGTTCCGGTCCCGCCACTAGCCGATCACGTAAGTGAGACGATCAAAGACTTTGAGCCTGCTTCCAATCTCCTGGCAATAAAATCCTTAAAACGTTGCTGTGTCGTTGTGAGTTTGAGTTCTGCCAAGCCTCGCCTTGTCAAGGTACTAAAATTATTCCTAAGTCTTTAGGTGTTCCTTCAAGACGTTCTTGCCTCATTTAGTCCGAAATGAGACTTGGAAAGTAAGGGTTCATAAAGCTGAAGCACGGTGGTGGAATTGAAAATGGTTGCAGCTGAAAACTGTGTAAAGACTTCCTAAAACCTGGCCTGGGTCTGTGTGGAAGTGAGGCTGCATATTGGAAAATGGAACTGAGAAAACCTCTGAAAGCCCTGTCCCTCCGTGACCTTAGGTCTACATCTGTGGGGTGACTTTATTACAATAATTCACACATATTTACCATCCAGTATGACGGTACCTCAATAGATGCTTTAAAAGCTCATCCAAGACAATTAAAAACTGCAATATTTTTCAAATTAAACTATTCTGAGTCAGAAGGGCAAGCATTTATACTATTTTAATTCAAATTTAAGATTTATCAATAAAAACACGTCTTCTTAGGGGAATTTAATGAGAAGGTAAACCTGTTTGTTTCATTTCCTAATGAACACGGTCCAGTTTCCTTCCTACTTCAGATGAATATGATTGCCGTATTTATGGCATTTCATAGCAAAGGAAGCCAATGAATGTCTGAATCTTACCTTCATTGTTTTCTCCTGTCCTGAGCAGCGGGCAACAACAGGTGCCTGACTCACTGTTAGCTCGGAGACGTCCAGCTGAACCAGACTGAAGGATCTTCTGCATTGACCCATTCGAGGAGGACAGTGGACAGAACCGAAACACAAACTCATTAAAAACAGTAAAACCTGCTGTGGGAAGAACAAGCCCCCCTCCACAAAGTTAATGACAGCAATAAGAGCACAAAAGGGCACTTTTGCATCCCACTGTACATCTTGCAATCAGCCATATAAATTCTATTTAGTAGTCAGACTATCCTGTTGAGGTTTTACATACACAAATAGTCTGACTCGATTAACATAAAACCGGTGAGATCACTGCAGGAGACAGATTTCTTATAACTTCCTTTGAATGAGAGACACCTGTCTAATATTTCACAACACCCGTACAATACTTTTCTCATTTCCTTGTTATTGATCATTCAACAGGATGCTTCATTTGTCTGTAGATCTGGGCTAAACAACACAAAAAAAACCATCCTAAGATCTGCTCTTACTCCAACTTCATTAGCTTTAACTTTAAAAGTAATTGAGTGAAATGAAATAAGTAGTTTAAAAGTAGTACTGTATGGTCACCTTTTCCATTGGTTTGTAGAAATGCACCCATGTCTTCCTTTACGCCTCGGATTTTCAGCTTCAGTTTTAAAAAGGAAGTAAGTGGTGGAGGGGCCATTTCTGCTCAGAAGTGAAAAAGGGAACTTCAGCTGTACGTCGGCAACCAGACAGAAACACTAGAAATAACTAATAACCATCATTAGAGGCGAAAAGGCGGTAAAAAGAGGCAGACGAAGACACTTCTGAAGTCATGTTAGCGGAAGGATTTCTCAGGTTGTTGTGCTACAGGGAGGAAAGGAAGTTTGCTTCCAAGCAAAAGGGACGACGGACAAGTTCTCAGTGTTCTGGCCCGCTCAGAAGCCCTGCCTCTGACCCAAACTCTGCCGGATCACAGAGGATTTCAGCTGAAGCAGGTAAATAACCAAAGAACTACAAACTACCTGAAAGGATAAAAGCACCGTACGGTGAGCTGATCCCTTTCTGATCATTTGTGTTGGAATTTCTTCCTTCTTCTAGTTGCTTTACATCCCTCTTACTGAAAAACATCCTTTTTTTCCCCAAATATTGTCTCCCCAACCCAAACATGCCGTTTAGGTTAGCTTTGTGGGTATAAAACTAACACAGACAGACAGGTTAGAACAATCAGAACTGAAAGTTGAACTGTTCCGAAATGAGAACTTTGTATTTTAAAGCTTCATGTTTGTAAATTCGACACTAAATGTACAATATTTCAAATGTTGAAGCCACCAGATTACGATGAAACACGTTTCAGTTAAGGTGAGTAATTCACATAATGTTTTTATAATATAGATCTGTAACACAGAGCTGAATTAAGCCAGTCATAAAACCTCCTTCACACTGGATGATGACCTCTCTATCCTCTCCACGACTTACCAACTTATAAGAGTACTACACTCTAAGTGGTTGGTTTATTCAGCTTCGCCATGCTACATCTATATGTTTTGTATACACATTAGGCCAGTGTAGAGTCCTGCATTAAAATCTGAATAACTAAGCTACGGTAATGTGCACAGGCTACACATCATGGAAACACTGCCCGTTTCGACCGGCATGTTTAAAAGCATTGTTGGCTATCACACTCTGTTATGCGTAATGGGAAGCCTTCTGCATTCTTAATGTTCATCTGAGGACCTTGCTGAGACCCTGCACAGATCTTCCATGTTCTGTCACAGTGAGGCTTTTATCCTGTATTAAGGAGTTCATAGAAGAAATGGGCAAAGAGTCAGTCTAAGAGAGCAAAAGTGTTCAAGCAGACTGAATATAATTGAACTTCTGAATAATTCAGTGCATTTTCTTTAATCAGGGCCTAACCAGGAAGTGCTCAGCACCAGCCATGACTGGACACTGAGAGGGGTGCCTCAGGTTCCAGGTCTTCGAATCCCCAGGTGTTCACCTGTAACCACCCTCCACCCTGTCTGTATCGAAGACTGCAGCCTCCTGGAACATTATCCCGACCTGCAGGTGGCTGATTCGGGCCGCATCTCACACAACCTGCTGAGACCCACGGTAAACCCAGAGGAGTTGTACATTCAGCCTGCCGCCCCCGAGCTGGGTCCTCTACCTGGGGCCCATCAAGAGGAAGATTCGGTTTCATCCATCACGGACCAGGGTTATCTGGTAATGGGGGGCAGTGTGGACGTCAGCTTGGATCTGCCCGGCTCGGGCTTGGAGCCCATGTCCAACTCAGTGCTGAACGGGCTGCTGGAGAAGCAGCTGGAGGAGGTTTACATGCAGCATCTGACTGATAACTTGGCTCGGTGCAACTCCCGCCTGGAAAACAGCCTTCTGCGCAGCCTGGTGCCGCCGCCGCAGCCCGGCTGCCAGTCAAAGGGGCTGTACTCGCTGGAGACCAGCTTGGAAAAAGATTCAAGAGCAGACAGCAGCGATAAAATTAGTTATCTGAGTACCCAGAACTTAGTTCCCTGCTCGTCCAACTTTAGCTCCCCAGTGTTGAGGATTTCAGATGTAGATCATCCTCACTTGCCAGGAGACGCCCTGCCAAAGTAACAAACATCCTTTTCAGTTTGATATTTTCACCGCTGTACCTTATATCTAAACTTACACACAAACATCCCTGTAATAAAACTAGCTGCTGTATTAGGTTTTTTTTTAAAATCCAATAACTGGTTTACTTCCTTAATGAAAGAACGCCTCAAACAGAGCTGAATCCATGCGCCATCTGGTGTTCAATTTTAGTACTACACTGTCATGAATTTACCGGACATTCATTTAGTTGTATTTTACTGACAATTGTAGGTGTATAAAATATATTAAATCAAGATCTTTTTAGTCTGATGTTATGTTTCTTGTTCTTGCTTTTTTTTTAAAAGATGTACACATGAACTTCTTTGTATCTAATAGAAGTGAAATGACAACAGGCTGGACGATATTGTCTGGAAGTGTACAGTGTGCAGTGAGCAACGACTGAGGTTAAAGTTTGATTGTTATCGCCTGCTGCAAGAGGTGGAGGCAGAGCGATGATGTTTTAGTTTGTGTCTGTGCATGTGTGTGTTTGCCTGCACGTTAGAAAAATATTTTGTGAATAAATGAATGGATTTTAATCAACCTATCAGAAAATAATCAACGAGTTCACATCTACAGTTGATTAGCTTTAGGAGTCAACTCGGTTCAAGATGGCCACCACAGCAGAACAATCTTAGCAAACAAGAATGACTATAACTCATCCAGTTTTACAGATATTGAACTAAAATTCAGTAGCTGAGACTGATAGCGAGACTTATAGTCTGGGAGGTAACTGATCACACAAGATCTGTGTTTAAATAACTATTACTATTGAAATCAACATTGTCAGTCTGTTAGCAAAATATCTCATGAACCAGTGGACAGATTTTAATGAAATTTTCAGAACGTAATCAATGCACATCTTCAACTGATTAACGTATGGACTGCCACAACTAATCAACTTTAGCCAACAGAAAAAATGGCTATAATGCTGTGAATTATTTTACAGATATTGAGGAACAATATGGTGTGGTAGTAGCTGAGAGTCATTCACAAAACGTATTGCATTTGCTAACAGATCTTGCAAGATTACGGGAGACATTGCAATATCACACAAGATTGCGTATAATGTTATTTGACAAAAATAGCAATAATGAATTTTATAAGACGATCTTAGTCTAAAACTCTGGCATGAAAGGTGGCGGGTGAAATGCATCCCTTCAAGAAATGTGAGGCCTTCCACTACAATGATTCATCCTGGCATCATGAGATAAAAAGCCACATTTGCACTGCTGTGTTTATAATGAAACTTAAAAATGGCCCCTTCAAAAATTATTTTTTAAAAATATTTAGTGATCCAAAATAATGCATGTATAATGTGACGATGCATGATGATGATGGTGATAAAAATGTGGAGATAAAACCACTGCTTCAAGCCTCAAATACCTCTTAAAAGAAAACAGTGAGAGCTGATCTCATATACAGTAGATTCTTCAGATCATGACTGAGAGAATAAGATCCTGGATACAAAACGGCTGAAATAAGCTCCCTCCGTAGGGTGGCCGGGCTCAGCCTTAGAGATGAGGTGAGGAGCTCCATCATCCGAGGGGAGATTGGAGCAGAGCTGCTGCTCCTCCACATTGATAGGAGCCGGCTGAGGAGGTCCAGAGTTCCTCCTGCAGCACCTCCCTCTGGAGGTCTTCCAGTCCCACTAGGAGCAGACTTCAGGAAGGCCAAGACGTCACTGGAGGGATTATATACCCTGTTTGGGCTGGGAACGTCTTGTGGTCCACCAGGAGGAGCTGATAACTTTATGTAGTGGTCGAGTTTCAGTACCTGTGTAATCCTGGGGCTATACTGTGGTAGAGTCTCCCATGGCACACTGGTCTCAGGGTAGGGGTCAGGAAGTGAAGACCTTGTTGAAGGTAGACTACAGCAATAAGGTCTCAAGGTCTCTTCACCCAGTGTAGGCAAACTGTGGCACCCTCACAGAGCCAGGCCTGAGGGTGGGGGCTTGCCAGCAAGCGCCTGGTGGTTGAGCTTTGGTTTCTGAGGCTTGGCTGGGCCAAGCTAGAGGTTGGGTTCAATGTGAGCAGATGGGATGTGGGGCCTTAGGCACCCACATCAGAAACCGGCTTTTTTTGTATGCAGGTTGCCTTTTCCACGATGCGGACTGTTTCTGATTAGCAGCAGTTCATCCAAAACTGCCTGCCGATCACGGTCATTTACACCATCAGCTGACAGAGCTATAGTAAGACTTGTGAAGGATTTGTAACCTGCAGAGCACAAATCCTCGACCAGATTTCTCCCAGTCGGGGAGGGTGTGAGATAGTGATCCATTAACATGCAGTAGCACTCTTTAAAAGCCTAAGGCGCTTTGCTCATGTGCGCGAGAAGATGGAAAACAGGGATTCACTGAGGTTTCCGGTAATTACTGGATTAAAGATGTCAGTCTAATCAGGCTTTGTTACGTATTCTGTCTATCTGGAGATTATGGGAGGGGAATCAGAGGTAATTTAGATCTTGTAATGGAAATATTAAATGCAAAGACAAAGAGAAAGATGTTAAATTTTTTTTTATTTTACCATTTGAAGACAAAAATACCATAAGAACCCAGAAAACTGCTGGTGGTTCATATAGAACATAAAGAAATAACATCATTAAAGATGATTATATCAATATTTGGTTTTAATATAATCAGTATATTTTATACAGTGATCTTATTGTTTCTTTATTTTTTCCTATTAATATTTTTTATTGCACAGCCAAGAACTTTCCAGCAAAGTGAAATATCAGATGGAGTAGAGGAAATATATTTAAGCAAATGTCTTGCACGATGTGTAGTGCCTAATGTATGTCTTGGGGGTAAATCTCAGACTCAAATTTTATTTTAGATCAGTATTTGTAAAATATTTGTAGACACAAAGTCATTTCACCATTTGTCTTCTCAGATTTTTTTTAAAAAGCAGCTAGATACCTACCTATGAAACCATAAATACAAAAAGAGTCTACTTATAAAATATGTAATATTGTATTCCTATGATTTGTGAAAATGTAGGCAGTTTAGGCCTGTAAGCACCACATCTCCTTTCACTTTCAAGTTATTGCAGCAGAAGTTGAAGGTTTAGGTCAGGGTTTAGCAGGTGGAGATTTTAATCAATAATTCTTTGGTAAATAATTGTAAATCAGTGGACGGCCTTCAGTAACGACAGGGACATGACTGTCAGCGTGTCCCACCTGCTGAGCTCTGTACTGTTGGATGGATGTCAGTGCAAGCTCAGGGATTCCTGCTCACATTAGCTGGTGCATGGGTTCTGTTCCGCCTGTTTTTGTGTACATTCATGTGCTGCTGGCCCTCCCTCTTTCTCTCTAACTCCCGTCCTATTCTCTCCTGCTGCCCTTGTCCCTTCATGGCTGCTCTGTGGACTCTCTCTCTGGTCCTCTCCGGGTGCCTGTTCGCATGTTTGGCCCTGAACCCTCCTCAGCTGTACGATCTGCCCCCGTCACTGGGCTCCAACGGCAGCCGTAGTGGTCTCTCCGTGGACCGGCCCATGGTTCTGAGGGTGTTCAGCGTGGACTACCACCATGTCCAGGCTCCATTTGAGATTGTGTTGTGGATCATGCTGGCATCTCTGGCCAAGCTGGGTAAGTTGTATTTCTACTAGTACAGGAGAGGCCACTTTTTGGTTGCAGTAAGTGCTAAAAGTAGTTAAAGGCAATTAAGGGTATTTTTTAAATAAAACACTTGACTACAATTGTGGCTTTTATTCTGGGTTTAAAAAATTACTTTGCTTATCAGCCGTCAGTGAAACAGCCAGATTCATTTAACAACTCAGGTAATTTCAAATCATAAGTTAAATTATTTCAAAATGTCAAACTACAGTACATAACAGTACAAAGAACAAAACAAAGAAAAAAACAATGAAACTAAGAATTACAATGTTTTAAAAGTGTAGCTGACTTTTTAGTTTGATGTTAGCAGTTTTCATTCATTTACATCCACTCATCCAAGGCCAGGTTGCAGAAGCAACACGTCCGAGAGAGAAACCCAGATCTCTTCATTTCCACAGCTACACTCTACAGCTCCTCTTGGGGGAATGCAAAGCATTTGCACATCATAATGAATAATCCCTTCAGCAAATTTGGGATTTTCCCTAGGGTCTTTTCCCAGTGGGATAAGTCCCCCTAAAGACTTCCAATGGAAGACATCCAGGAAGCATCCTAATCAGATGCCGGAACCACCTCTACTAACACCTTCAGGCCCGTATCCTCCTCCATCTTGCCATGAGCAAGAATCCCAGATACTTGGACTTATCCGCTTGAAGCAAATACATCCCTGCCCTGGAGGGAGCAATCCATCTTTCTCCATCAAAGAATCTTGTCTTCAGACTTAGAGGAGCTGTCTCTCATCCTGGCTACTTCATACTCAGTGCACATTGAAAGTCGTGGTTTGTAGATGCTAACAGAATCAGAATCATCTGCAAAAAGCAGAGCTGACACCCTGGAGTTCCCAAACCAGACACCATCCTATCAATCACTACGCCTTGAAATCCTGTCCATGAGCGCCTAACACAGGAATAGAAACAAGAAGCAACCAAGGTGGAGTCCAACCTGAACCTTGAAAGACCTCAACTTTGTACTGAAGATGCAGGCAGCTTAACTTTCAGCTATAAAGGGACTGGGCAGCCTGCAAGAATGACCCTGCCATCCAACATTCCTGCAATAATCTCCACAGAACACCTTGAGAGACAAAAAAGCAAACCTTCTCCAAATCCACAAAACAAACACGGACTGAACAATCAAACACTCATGTCCTTCTTAGCAACTCTGCAAGAGTTAAGATTTGGTTCACTGGACCAGGACAAAAACCACACTGTTCCCCCTAAATCTGAAGTTTGACAATCAGTCAAGGCTTCCTTTCCACTGAAAATCATTATCCTCAAACACAGTTTGTAAATGTATGTAATGCAAGCTAGAACTATACCAACACACCTAAATGTGAAACTTGCTGTCACCTTTGATGTGGAACACTGTCCTACCAAAAGTCTTTTCCAAAATCCTTGAAAAAAACAACAACTATTTGCCAGTAACAATCCAGCACTTATCCTTTGACCAGAAAGTCGGCAGCTTGATCCCCAGCCGCCTAACAAGGCTGGGAAACTGAACTCTGCATTGTCCATATGCATGGTGGAGGAAAACACAGCACGCACAAAGGGCAGCGTACATAATAAAAGAGGCGGCATATCGAGTCTGTTTGTGGTCTCAAATAGATGAATGAGAAACACACTGTGAAGTGTTTTGAATGGCCTTTGAAAGACCATTTTAAAGTATTCAAGATGTTCTCAGGATACATTAGTGCACAGGTAATTGGTGACATGGAAAAGTACCATATCTGCTTTACAATAGTTTAAAAAAAAAGCATGCTTCAGCTAGTGTAGAACACATCTCGGTACAATAAACCACAATGCTCAACACTTTGTTGACAATGAAAAAATTCAGTCTCTGAATTTATTTACAACCAAAACATGTTAGTGTAGGTGTAGCACGCAGCTTACACGACACTCTTCCAATAAATCCAAATGAAACCTTTTTTTTTTGCATTTTCCCCTCTGGGTCTCATCATTGCAGGCTTCCACTGGTCCGGCCGAGTCCCAGCGGTTGTCCCAGAAAGTTGTGTCCTCATCATGGTGGGCCTCCTGGTTGGGGGGGTGATCTACGGCGTCCGCCACTCTGCTCCCCCGACTCTGAGCGCTGATGCGTTCTTCCTATTTCTGCTGCCACCTATCGTTTTAGACGCCGGATATTTTCTGCCGGGGAGGCTGTTTTTTGAGAACCTCGGCACCATTCTCTGGTTGGTGGTTCCTGAATGTTTCCTTTTTAAGTAGGCTATACCTGTACGTATTTTTAATCTGTGGTATGTGTATGTGCAACTGATCAGTAACTCGCGTGTCTGTTGAAATGTGAAACATCTATAAAGAGAAGTAATTAGCCATATGTTTTGACTTTGTGAAAACATTCCAGCTCTTGTAGAAGCTCATAATATGTTGCACATTTCCAGGTATGCATTGCTGGGAACCTTGTGGAACGTTCTGGGCATCGGCCTGTCGCTGTACGGTGTTTGCCTGCTGGCTCCGAGCTCTCTGGGAGATATATCCCTGCTCCACTGCCTGTTGTTTGGCTCTTTGATCGCTGCCGTGGACCCAGTGGCTGTGCTCTCCGTGTTCCAGGAGATGCAGGTCAACGAGCAGCTGCACATCTTGGTGTTTGGAGAGTCTTTGCTGAACGACGCCGTTACAGTGGTCAGGCTGGAATTGGTGTGAGCGTCCCGTCGGGTTGTCTTTAGCGCGACGAAACTTTAGGATGTGCTTCTCTTCCCGTCAGGTCCTCTACAAGTTGTTCGAGTCGTTCCTGCGGCTGCCGTCGGTGACAGGGCTGGATGTGTTGCTGGGGGGCTGCAGGGTGGTGTTGGTGGGGCTGGGAGGCTTGTTTGTAGGTCTGTTCTTCGGCCTGTTGGCGGCCCTCACCTCACGGTTTGCCTCCAGAGCCCAGGTCATCGCTCCCCTGTTTGTCTTCCTCTATTCCTACTTGTCTTACCTGACGTCAGAGATGCTTCACCTCTCTGGAATCACAGCGTGAGTGCTGCTGAGTATCAGCCCAACTCTTGTACCGGTTCTAGAAAGCTGCATCGGAGGTGTAACTGTTCCCCCCCCCCAGTATTGTGACCTGTGCTGTGACCATGAAACAGTACGTGGAAGCCAACGTGTCCGAGCGCAGCAACGCCAGCATCCAGTACTTCCTGAAAATGTGGAGCAGCGTTAGTGAAACGCTAATCTTCATCTTCCTGGGGGTGTCCACCATACAGGACATCCATATGTGGAGCTGGCCTTTTGTCTGTTCCACTCTGCTGCTCTGCCTCGTCTGGAGGGCGACAGGTATTTATCACCTGGGCAAAAATGTGTTTGCCTCTGTGTGCCTATGTGTCTGTTCGCAAAATCTCAAGAACCAGTTGGTTGATTTCAATGAAATTTTCAGAAAATAATAACTGGATGTACATCCACAACTGATTAACCTTTGGAGTCAGTTTGATTCACAGTTAATCAAATTTGGCAAACACAAAATTGTCTATAACTTAGTTGATTTTATGGATATCAAGGTAACGTTTGGTATGGCAGTAGTTGAGAGTAATCCCCAACACATAATCGTAGCGCTAACAGATCACATGAGATCTTTCTTTATGGGGTGAGGTGTTATTTTTGAGGCCTGACCAGAATTGTTACAAACTCCATCATTTCTCAACAAAAGATGATTTTAGTTTAAAACTCTGGCATAAAAGTTGGTGGCCAAGGAATGCTAGGTCTTTAATTTCAAAAAGTCTTTCTTGTTCTTTGTATCAACAAGTTTCCCACCATTATTCTCACTCCCTTTGAGGCGTTCTCCTGCTCACCGCTGTGGTGAACAAGCTCCGGAGGAACACTGTGACGTTCCGGGACCAGTTCATCATCGCCTACGGTGGCCTGAGAGGAGCGATCTGCTTCTCCCTGGTCTTCCTGATCGATGACTTCCCAAAGAAAAGGCTCTTCATCACCACTACCATCGTGGTCATTCTCTTTACTGTCTTTGTACAGGTGGGAAAGTCAAGCAAATGACAATAAGAAACGTTTTTTTCATTAGTCAAAGGGTTACTTTATTGATTTCATTTGCTGAGCTTGGGTTTCAGGGAATGACCATAAAACCTTTGGTCGAGCTTCTGGATGTGAAGAGGAAGAAGAGAGCCTTGCCTACCGTCAGTGAGGAGATCCACAGCAGGGTGAGAAATTACCAGCAAGGGTTCCCTTCTCAGTAAGCCTAAATAATTCCTCAATCTATCTATCTATCTATCTATCTATCTATCTATCTATCTATCTATCTATCTATCTATCTATCTATCTATCTATCTATCTATCTATCTATCTATCTATCTATCTATCTATCTATCTATCTATCTATCTATCTATCTATCTATCTATCTATCTATCTATCTATCTATTATAGAAAAGTAAAATAACATCACAACAATATGTTAAAGTTTATTTTTTATGACACTAAGAATGTGACATAAACATCGGGCTTTTAAAACCATCATGGACTGTAGAACTCCATCATGGCACAGTGTACAGATAAATGTGTAAAATTTTAATATTTCAACAAGTAAGTAACTGATAAAGGAATACATTACACTTAAAATCTCATAGAATAACACAATGTGAGGATTTATAAATAAAATACAACATGATGATGACATGTTTGCTGTCAGCTCATAGATCACCTGCTGGCAGGGATAGAAGATGTGGTGGGCTACTGGGGGCAGCACTACTGGAAAGACAAGTTGGTTTTACTTTTACGGTTCTACAGAAATATGACAGAAGATACCCAGTAGAGGGCAGCAAAGGATTTATTATCTTGTCCTCTGTATGTCTGTGTGTGTGTGTGTGAGGTTTGAGCAGTTTAACAAGAAATACCTTCGCCGGTTCCTGATTGGAGAGGAGCGTCAGGCTCGCTCCAGCATCCTCAGAGTCTACCAGGAGCTGAAGAGGAGGGAGCAGCGGGGCGATGAGGAGGCCCCTCCAGCGTAAGCAGAACTAAATGCTCCTTAAAGGGGTAGTTCAGAGCCTTTCTGTGGAAAGGGTACGAGCATATCAATTAATGACAAATAATTAACAATTATTAATATAACAGGTAAGAACTTGTTGTAGATAGCTCTTTCAATACCTTAAATTTGGAGAAATAAGAGTTTAATTCTGACACGATCGAACAGTTAACGGCTAGTCTGAGGAGGGTCAATAACAAAGTGGACTACTGCCTCCAAAGTTTCATAGCAGTTTTAATCAAACTGTATTTTAGAAACATTTACATCATTTTCAGTTTCACATTACACAGTTATATTATGATATTCCTGCAGAAGCTGCCCTGGAAGAGCTATAGTTAGCTGTTGCTGCTACCGCTATTTGTGTTTCCAAACATTAGTAGAGTTAAATGTAAATAATACAATACACTTCAAATCTCATAGAATATCTGAAGTGCTTTATCACTTCAGTTTAAGTTTATTAAATTATTTTCACCACAATATGTTTAAAAGGGTGGAAGATACACAATAGATATTAGGTCTATTTGTCACGACGGAGCATGCCAAACCCAGAGCGCAGAGGAAAAAAAAAAATATATTTTTAAATAAAAGAACAAAAGCAAACGGCTGACGGGGCAGCAAAACAAACTATAACAAAAATCCGGGGATGAGAGGGCATGAGAACAAAACAATCTGGAAACAAGAGACAACGAACCAGCGAGGAAGTGTAGAAAGTGACGAGGTTTTAAAGCTGAGGGTAATTAGGGGAAGTGGGCACAGGTGAGTGATTACAATTAGGATCAGGTGAAGATGGGTATGGCAGGAAGACAAGAGACAAACAGAGGGGAAGTGAATGATGACAGGAAACACAGACACAAGGAACAAAATAAATGAATAACAAAATAAAATGAAACTCAAACAGAAGCATTATTCAGAAACAAGAAAACATAACCCTTGAAAACAGAAAAACAAAGAACCAAGAACCAAAGCCAAAAACAAACCTAAAAATACTTGAATTCATGACATTATTGTCACTTTTATGTAAAATCTAACGGTTTTGAAAAATGAAAACACACCTGCTTGAATATTTAAACTCTGCTTTTAGGGTGGATCCTCGTCCCACCAGCCGTCCCCTCCTGCCAGAGGAGATGGAGAGCATCAGGCACATTCTCTCCAGAAACCTACAGCATTTTAACAACAAGGTACTTAAAAAACCCCCATCTGTTAGGATTCCAACCAATGCACCAAACAGATACGTACATCTGTTAAGTGAACACAAATTGAACTCCAGCAGACACCAGCGTACAGCAGACACACCCTGCACCAGGACGTCACCACGGACAGGACCAGGAAGCCACTGCAGCGACACCTGAGCCTCGGAGAGAGACGCAGATATAACACGATCACACACTGGCCACAGGTACTGCATGCAGTTTTACAAGTACACACATCCAAGTCAGGCGCCGTCTCTAAGGCGCTTCCTTTCCCTCCTTTAGATGGCAAATAAAACTGACACATTTTTGTATCGGACAGAGTTTATTCAAAATCTAACCAATTTAAGCATTTAATCTAAACGTTCAATCCAAAAGGAAGGATTGAAAAAGTTATTTGATCGTGTAGATTATTATTATGGTGTGATCGCAAATAAAAAAGCTATTTTTTAAGAGAAGCTGTCAACAAGCTGAGGTGACTTGACAGATAAAAAGGATTTTTTAACCTATGCCAGTTCAAACTCAGAGTCCTGTTTGCTCCTTTAACTTGTATCTTTATTGTCAGGGGGAGAATGGAGAGTTTAGTGAGACTCACAGAGGGAGAGCGGGACTCAGCAGATCTCATACAGGTAAGCAGGAAATCAGCTCAGGGCTTAATATAAAATCAAATGTTATTGGAGAGCTCAATCTTTTAGCACACGGAGTATGTGTTGGGGATAACTCTCTGCTACTACCACACCAGGTTTGAGCACAACATCTCTAAATTTGACTGAGTTATAGCAACTTATGGGATTGTTAAGGTTGATTAGCTGTGGCTGCCATCTTAAATCGAGTTGACACCAATAATTAATCAGTTGTAGCTATACCTCTAATAAATACTTTGTGAGAGTTTCATTAAAAACTGTCCTCTAATTCATGAGATATTTTGCTAACAGACAGACAAGGTTGACTTCAACAGTTTTAAACAAAGATTTTATTAAATCTGTTGGCTCTCTGTATATGTGTTGGAGATGATTCCCAGTTATAGCCACATTCAGTATCTGTGAAGTTGTCTGAGTCACAGACATTTTTGTGTTTGCTAAGGCTGATTAGCTGTGGCGGCCATCTTGAATTGAGCTGACTCCAAAAGGTAATTAGTTGTGCATGAGATACTTTGCTAACAGACAGACGAATGAACACAAAGACAATTACATTTTTTGCCTACCTTTTGTAATGCTCTCAAACAACCAAACAAACGAAACAATAAAAATACAGAATAAGAGGATAGAAACTTTTTTTTCATCAGACTCTGAATCTTCTCCCCTCCTGGCAGTATGCTCCATTAGCCCGAGACGGACTCTGTCAGACTCTTCAGCCTCAACTCAGACTCAGCCCGTGGATCCAAAACGGGCTGAGGAGGACCAGGTTTCTCCACAGCAACAATCACCCGCAGAGAGAGCCCTGAAGAAACAACTCAGCTTCATTTTGGAGAATGAGAATCAACAATAAAGACAAAGCATGATGTGAATCAGTACTTTGTTATTTTATTTATTTTAGCCATAGATGTATGAGACAGAAAGCTCCATGGCTCCCATTTAAAGCCGTTAACCTGGATGAGGTGGTCGTGTTATCTTGAGTGTTTGCCGGTTGTACAATAAAGCTTTCTGAATGGCCTTGTGGGAGGTTAAAGTGTCATTTACATCTACAGGCTAATTCACTTTCAAAGTGGCGCTCCAAGGGTAACACCTAGTTTAGAAATACCTTGCAGCCATAAATGCTAACACCCACTGTCCACAAAATGAGTGCACACACACCTACACACACACACACACGCACACACAGACAGACAGACAGACAGACACAGAGTCCTGCGTGTCCTTCTTTCTTTCACAAAAGCACAACATGCCCGCTGGTAATCTGACAAGGATAGATTTACTGCCTCCCAAAATAACTCCTGTCCCCCCGTCTGACCCCCCTCAGTCACCGAAGCTTCTTCTCCTCCCAGCGTGCCAGGGTGTGGCTGGGACATTCCCTGTCTTTTCTGTTGGACTGGGGCAGGGCAGACGATTCAAGTGGACACCAGTGAGGACCCGAAGACTTCAGATTGGGGACAAGGACACAACTGAGTGTTCTTAAAGGCAAAATTATGAGAGTAGGAGCCTCAGCCTTGGCCGGGGGGATTTTTGGGGTGTTGGGGACCCTGTGTTTTCTCGTAGGCTTTGCTACAGACTACTGGCTGCTAGCCAGTGACGACTGTGAGACACACACCAGTCAAACTACGCCGACATGGGACACAGATGCCAACGTTACAGAGGTAGGACAGATAATTTCATTCACAAACTGTCTGTGTTCGCTAAGACAAATACGTACGGTGAATTTTATTTTTCTGGTCCTGTTGTGGGTACTTTTTTACTTCATAATTAAATGAAAGACTCAGAGATGAGAGCTGGAAGATTTATTTGAACAATCAAAGCTTTACACAGTTCTGACACTCTTGCAATCTGGACCTCTTCCATTGAGAGTAGTAACCATAATACTTGGTTATCTCTATGATAATAGGAAGGCAAAACATTACACTCTTGGACAGGCGATACACAATTCAACACTGGTAGATATTCTGACAAAGTAAAGTTTCTCCAGGGCAGCATGGAACTGACTAAACAAAGCATTAATTTTTATTTAAACTAAGTAACATTTTGATATATTTTGCAATTTTCCAGGCCTACAGTACAACTAGTTACAGACCACCACCAAAACAAATAAAAGCAACAGCACTTTTATTGTGGAAGGCCATGGGATAACTACAAAAATACTAGTCTGGAACCTGATCGGATGTTGTGTACACGTTGGAGTGCAAAACATGCCTCTATGTGATATTTAAAGCTGTACTGATGTGAGTTAGTGTTGATGGGAGAGATGTGAGAAGCAGACCATTGACTGGACATGAGACAGACTACAATCACTGCAACCGAGGTTCAGGCATCCTGATTTAAAGTCATGTTCCAAAAAGCAGGAAGTTATATCCTTACAGTAATGCAGCCAAAACATCATCTCAGCTTGGATATGGATTTTGTCAGAATGAAGTCTTTGTAAATGTTAGCTGCTTAAATATGTTCATTTTGGCTTTTTAATTATTACCTCCTCTTACTGATCATGTTATATTTGCTCTGTCAAAGTCAGTATTCAAGTTTGAAACATATTTTATGACACTGACAAAAGCTGTAAAAGCTCTGAAGGAGCAGCAGCACTTTGAGCTAAATGCATCCAGAAATATTGTAACTTGACACAAGACCAGAAGCTGGAAGTTGAAGCCACAAAGGACTCCAAGTGAGCAGGTGTCGCCCTTTGTGCGGGTCTGCTGCACAGCATTTTTGTTCTTGTCCCACCCACATCATACCTGAACCAGACCCTGATGCTCATTTCTACAGTTAATGAATGGTGAATGGTGCCACATCAATGCACATGTGGGTCAAGTTCAGGCTAAGTCACTGTCTTTAGGGCCTAGCAACAAAAATAAACTGCTTGTGAAAATTTCATTGAAATATAAAAAACAACTTGTGGATGCATGAGCCAGCATCATTAGCACTTGGCTGAGTTTGGTTGTGGTTAAATTGTGGGTTCATAAGAGGCCAGGTAGTTGTACCTTGCAGTTCTCTGTATGTAGGGAGTACAAACATCAAAGTAGCCCAATATTGAAAACAATGGACACCCATACTGGTGAGAAGTATGGTCACTCAAAACAGACCAACAAATTGTGCTTCATGCATTACATGGCATATGCATCTTGTTACTGGGCTTTTAAAACACTGAGTGTCAACCTGCATCATGGCTCAACAACTGGCATCAGCAGGATTACAGGTTCATCGTTCAGTGTGTAAGATTCCATTAATATCAGAGACGTATTTGGTGTGGTGCTCTAACTGAGTGGCTTTATGTTCATGTCCACCAGTGAATCATGGTTCTGCATCACCATGGGTGACCATCAGAAAGTGCCTGTATGGTGGCACTGAGGGGAGAGGACCAATCCTGCTGTTTTAAAAAGACTCACAGGTGTCACTCCTGGCATCATGGTGTGGGGAGTCATAAAATATGACTTCAGGGTACCTCTGGTAGTTGGCACAGCAGCGCAGTGGTTGGAGCTGTCGCCCCCCAGCAAGAAGGTTGCAGGATCGCTTCCCGACCTGAGGCCCTTCTGGGTGGAGTTTACATGTTCTCTCCGTGCTCATGTGGGTTTACTCCGGGTACTCTGGTTTCCTCCCCTACGTATGAGTGAGAGCATACATGGTTGTTTGTCTCGTTTGTCTCTTTGTGGTCCCTGTGATGGACGTGTCCAGGGTGTCCTCAGCCTCTGGCAGTGACTGCAGGACAGGCACTAGCTCCCCTGCGACCCAGAAAGGAGAAGCTGGTAGAGAAAATGGATGGATGGATGGTACCTCTGGTTGGTACCACTGGCGGAACGTCAGTGGTATCCTGACATGTCTTACCTTTCCTGAGACAGGATGCTGGTACAGTCTTTCAACCAGACATGACACATCTGTCTATGAACTGCCTGCCTTTGTGTAGAAGTCCTGTGAGCCCCCAATCAAACGTGTGGGATCAGCTCAAACATCCACTCTGACCCAGTGCTGATCTGCTGGATCTCAAGGGATTACTACAGCAGATGGGTCGACTTGCTGTAGGAGAGGATACAACAGCTGTATGACTCTGAAATCGCTGCTTGCATCCAGAGTTGAGGGTTTGCTACTTCATACTGACATGAGACCAGCTGTTACCCATACGACTAACTCTGTTCTCCATTTGATCTGACATTATAATCACTGAAGCACAGTCACATGATCTTTCAGTGTGCTGTTTCATTTCATTTCCACCAAGCAGCTCAGGCAAAAACACCTTCAAGATTCAATTCAGCAAAGCTCCTGAAGAGCCATAATGTACAAGTACTTTCACAAACTGAGTCAGAATCCCTGGTTTGATCTTTGTATGAAAAAATCACTGGAGTACCGCTTTAATCTTCCAGTTTATTCTTCCATGCAGAATTAGGGAAAATGCACATATTGGTGGTTATATTTATAAAGCTAATCCTCCTGTGAACTCCTCCGAAACATCACAGCCTAACGAAGTCTTTCATTTTCAATAAAAGAGGATGATTAAAGTTGTTGTGCTTATAGGGCCTCATCAATCAAATTTTTGACAAGCAGCTGGAGCAAATCGCTCATGCGTGTTCAAAAAGTTCCCTGTAGGAGACTTCGCAGACCAGCGGGCCGTAATCAGAACCACGTTTGAACCTGAATCACACGGAGCTGCTTTTACAGACACGTGTTGACAATGATGACAGCAAATAAGAAAAACCACACGCATCTTTAGAGTTTCACTGCTTATTTCTGTGATTTGCCCTCATTTCTTTTTTAGATCCCAACACAAAACACAGTGACTGTCTGGCCTCAGTCCCTCAATCTGCACCATGAAGGGTTTTTCTGGCGCTGTGGGTTTCAGGTGGAGCCCTCGACACATGAAATCCTGGCCACGCTCTTCAGTATGTAGACACATCTTGCTTCTTCTGAGTTCACAAAACACTGTCGTTTTAGGGTTTGCATTGTGTTTCCTGCTCACCAGCAATGGTTATTTTACCGTTTAATAATTTATTAAATTTTTGTTTTACACCAACAAAACGTTTTTAGGTTTTTAAAGGTTCTTATGTAACTTTTTTTTAACTTTACTTTAAATTTTCAACTGTAGCAAATCAACCGGGGCATAAGGTGTGTATTCAGGGCTACCTCTTCCCGCTGCCTGTTGCACTTGGACACGTTCCTCATCAGAAATATGATGCTACTGCAGGTAAAACCACAATTTTGTGTCATCTGCACACACATGCATGCAATTACACAAAGAAAGGATTCACACGTTGTCCCTTTTTACATTGATTTTCAAGCCCGTGTCTCAATGGGCTGTGATTATTGGTGACAAATTTGAGAATTTGTTAGGGAGTCTCCAAAATGTCTTGAAATGTGTTCTCAGTGACTAAATTTAGAAAAAAAAGGAATTTGGAGTAATTTTGTGCGACTGTTGCAGGTTATTCTCAGGTATGTAACATAAGAACACAAACGTGTCCTAGGTACCAACTCAGTGAGCAAGTTAAAAAAAATAGCATTTTTCCTTGCAACTGTGCCTCTCTAACTAATCTCCAACAGCTGCAGCTCAGTGAGATACTGGGCTTTAGAAAAACAGGCTTCAAAACTTTCTTCCTCATACATAAATGTTGTTTCTTAGTTGATATTTGTCTTTTGGATAGCCATAATATCTTCTTTTGTTTCACTGTTCACATGACTTTCCCCCACTGCCATAAATGTCAGGTAATAATGGAATTGCCTGTGTCTGGGTGGGTTTGTTTGTCTGATTGTTGACAAAATATTTCATGAACCACTGGATGAATTTTAATGAAAATCTGGTGTGATAATAGCTGAGAGTCATCCCCAATGCATACTCCAAGCAGTAACTGATCGAGATGAGATCTTTGTTTGAAACCTTAGCATGCAGAGGAAACGGGCGGTATGCATCCCTTTGAGAAATGTTCGTGTCATCCTTTTTTTAGTTAAATACCTCCCCACGACAATAGCTAAAACCCTAAAAGTCCTGCTGAACATTTAAAAGGTGTGTAAAGTTATGAAGAATGAATATCTTACCTGTTGTAGATAGCTTTTTAAATGATGAAATAGAATTTACATGCAACTGCTGGTCAAAGATCAAAATAGACTAATGTTGGCTTAAAACAACTATAATTTCAATAGTAACATAGAATTTCATGTGAGCAATATTTAATAAACATTTTACATCACCATCAGTTTCCCATAACTTGGTTATTTATATATAATTCTATTGTTATTTGAAAGTTCAAATGGCAGAAGCAGCTAGTTATTCCTGCCATACACGCAGTCCAGGGCACATCATAATATTTCTGCCTAAACAACCATGTAATGAAAAGGTTATTGGTGACATAAAAAGTTTACATAACACCATTTGCTTAAACCTCTGTAAGATGGTAGATATTAAAGTGGCAGCAGTTCACTTTGGCCTTGAGTGCTCAGACTTGTCAGTCCTGTCAAACTCTGTTCCTTCAAGCTGATGTTGTTCAAAGAACTTTCTGCAACCTTTCGACGCTGCGCTGTGTTTTCTCTTGAAGTGTTTCGGGGGTTTTGGACAGTTCTGATCATTCTCGGACTGGTTTGTGCTCTGGTGGGGGGCTTCTTCCTGGTCTGTGGCGTTCCCTTCATCAGTCACAAGCTATACAAGCTGGGCGGAGCCTTCCTCATCACAGCTGGTAAATATAAACTACTGTAAGCGAGAGTCCATGTAGCGTGAGTTCATACAGTGTAAAATATGGCCTGTCAGCAGGGGAACGGAGAATGTTCACACACAAACACGTGTCGCAGCCTCGGCTGCTGTCAGCTGTTTATTCTGGTCACGTGACGAGCAGCAGGTGTCACTCTGCAGCGAAGTTTGACAGCAGCAGGTGTAAACATTGCTACCATGGCAACAGCAGAGACGAGCAGGAGCTGCATGCCTTGTGATGATCTCTGTATGTCCCCTGCAGCCTGCCTGTTCCTGTTCATGCTTCTGCTCTACGTGCTGTGGATGGAGATGGTGGATGTGAAGCGCTACATCCTGCAGGAGAGGGGAGAACTGTGCCCAGACGCACAGGTCTCTGTGCTCTATGGTCTGTCGTTCATGGTGGCGGCGGCAGGCGTGCCTCTGGAGGTCATCTCTGGATTGGTCTTCATGCTGGTGGGCCGAGCGCTGAGTGCCAGGAAATGAGCTGGTCGTGCAGCCAGCGTTAAAGGAAGGGACTGACCGATTTATGGACTCATCAGCACATTTGGAAAACATATCGCTTCTGCAGGAAGTTGTTCACATACACTCACACACTTTGTTTGTGTCCTAAATAATGCTGGCAAACAATTCTTCGGACAATTACAAGTTCTCAAATCTGGGTTTAGGTATTAGACTTTTGAACAAGCGATGTATTAAATAAAGTTAATATAATGTTACATTCACTCCTCGACAGAAGTAGTGATAAGAAAAAACTAGAGCTTTAACATGAAGGAAAACATCCTAAAACTACAGTTGAGATGCTTTAAAGTGGGCTAATTTAGAATAATTCTGAACTTTTAACATGTTACCTGTTGTAGACATCTCTTTGAATGACCTCAGTTTGAAGAAATAGTTTAATTCTGCACAAACTAACGAGCTAACAGCTAGTCTGAACACCGTCAAGAGCAAAGTAGATTGCTGCTGTCTTAAAACCCTTCTAATTTTATATTATTTTATAGCTATACATACAATCGCTGTTTTATAAACCTTTAAAAAAATGTCCATTTTTCATAACATGCCTATTTATGATTATTTCCAAGCACAAGTAGCAGCAGCAGCAACTAGCTGTAGCATTTCCAGGGCAGTCTGAGGCACATTATGCAGTAATATGAAATTTCTACCAGACTGATCGTGAAATGTGTAACTGATGCTGATATAAAGGTTTATAAAATGTTGTTCCTATGGATAAAATTTTTAGATTGGAGTTGTTTTAATGCATCAATGATCCACTTTAATGAAGGAGTCACTCAGGCTAACTATTAGCTTGTCAGTCTCACCAGAATTAAACTCTTTCTCCAAACCGAGGTCACTCACGAAACCATTTACAACAGGTAAGATATTATTTGTTCATGACTTTTCAACAGGACTGAGCCCCATTAAAAACATCAGAATTATCCCTTTAAAACAATGGCAAAACAAAGGTAGTATTTTATACAATGTAAAAGACAGCTTCACAGCTACTCTATCAACATGCATGAATGTCTTTTCCCTCATATTTAGCAGAATACTACATATTTGCAGTAAATCTATAGTTACCACAACAATCAGTAATTTGAATGGTAAATCTGTGGAATATTAGGAGATTAATGGTGGTCCGGCTTTGTCACCTGTCCTGATTTGGGCATAAAATCAAAGCGCAGGGGAGACTGAGATGGAGCCGGAGAGGGATGGATCTGATGATCTGTTCAGGGCGATTTTTCGTGTTGAGTGAGAGACAGGACACAAGGGGGCTACAGTAAATTATCAGCTGCTGCCTCCTTCAAACCATCACATTTCACAGCCCTCCACGCTTTATTTCTTCTTGTCTTGCACTGTTATGTTTTTGGTTGACACTGTTACACAAAGCTTTATTTGCGAACACTGACAGCCGTTTGCATTTTAAATCTGAATGCAGCAAAAGATGAAATTTAAACATAGGGTGTGCTGCAAGGTTATGAACAGTTAATATCTTACCTGTTGTTGATAGCTTTTTGAATGTCCTCAGTTTGAACAAGTAGAGCTTAATTTTGACCAGTCTCAAAACAGTTTCAGTTTTACATTAGGTGCTACAGCTAGCTGCTTCTGCCACTATTTCTGCTAGCAAATAACCATTGGATTCTACTGTATGTAAATTACTGCAATGCAAAACTGAAGGCAACTTATAGGTTTATAAAACAGTGTGTGCCTGAACCACAGTAGATGTTTTGAGAGTGAACTTGTTTTAAAACAGCAGCAATCCACTTTGGTTTTGCTCTGACTAGTCATTAGCTCATCAGTCTAGTTAGAATTAAATTGTTTTTCACCAAACTGAGTTCATTCAGAGACCTCAAACAGATTAGATATTAATTGTTAAAACCCCTTTCACAGAACCCCTCTTCAAAAAGTCCAAATTGTTGTTTTAATTTGGTACATTGTGGTTGTAATGTTTGAAGTTGCTGTTATGTTTTAAGAAAACCTGTTAATTCATGTATACCTGAAATACATTTTGTCATTTTCACCCAAAGTGTAATTGGTGTCTGTCTTGGTTTATTTGTCTAGGAAAGAACAATATCTGACCTCAAGATCTTGTATAGAAAAAGATTAATGTGGATTTTTTTTTTTTTTTTTTTAGTATAAACAATACTCACTCAACTTTGTGAAAATAAAATACTGCATTGGTCTGACCGAGATGTTATAGAACAATTCATCTGCAACAAAAAGGCATAAAAACCTGCTGCCTCTGTTGGAAATATCTTACATGCAGCAGACAGCTCTTTGGACAACCCCAGTTTGGAAAATGAGGGTTTAATTCTGACATGACTAATGAGAGAAAAGTTCTTAATAATTCACTTTTTAATAGTCCCATTCAAAAATAAATTGACTGATGAAAAATTTGATTCGTGGCACCATTTTAGTGCCTTAGAGTGGTCTACGACTTCACATTTCTTTGCTGAGCCGAGAGATTCAGGCACCAATGTTTTTTTCTGTGGTACTGGCAAACAAAGAAGATGAAATAATGAAGAAGGAAGTCTACCTCCAAAATCTTCAACTTGATCTCAAATTAACAGCTAGGCAGCTGAAACCTGAACACATTTGGGTGTTTCAACCATAGACTAAATATACATATATAGAGATCAAATGTCCCCATATTCACTTGTTGTTGGGAACTGAAGCCAGCAGTCCCAGGTTTAAGGGAGCTGCCATGTTGTGTTTTTGGGAGTTAGGATGTGGGGCTTCTTGCTGCCTCCCCCGACACACAATCATGGTGTTACATGATATTATTTTTAGGCATGAAATAACTATTTACAGGTAAACCTATAAGAAAAATTAAGATTTGAACATACAGCAGCAAGGTAATAACAACATAAATAAACAAGAGCTAACATCTGAAAACAAAACAAAAAAATATATATCTGAGGGTTATTATTATTATTATTATTTATTTTCTAAGGGTTCTGTTCAATTTTGTGTTAATGGAGAAGCTTAAAACTTGTATTGGGACCAGCTGAGAAAGAAGTCCCATCCCTATCCAGGTTTAATTTCCTGGTTCTGGTCAGAGATCTAAATATATACAGTCTTTGGTTCCAACAAAAAAAAAAAAGATCCCAAACACACAATAAAGCTGGTTTTTGACTGCATAAAGCAGGCAAACATTAGGCTTCTGGACTGGCCTTCTCAAAGTCTCAACCTTAGTGAAAATTTGTGGAATATGCTTAAAATCTGGGTCTGTCAGAAAACCAGCCAGTTTAAAAGAACTTTACCAATTCTGCCAAGACAAGCAGTGAAATATCCGGCAGAAGATTGTTGACACAAAAAAGTGTGAGGTCAAGGTGCATCTTACTGAGGGACATTTAACCAGATACTAGCGGTGGTGTATGTATATCTCTGAGCCTGTATGTATGGTTTGGAGCATGTGTGAATTCACACTTGTAATCCCAAAAATCAGTGAAGTTGACATTATATAATTTTTTTTCTTCACCTACTATAGTGAGTCAATGTGCAGTGTGACATTCAATGGACTCAAGAACCGAGACCAGCCAGCAGAGGGCGCTCCAGCTCAATTCATAAAAAGACTTCCTGCTCACTGATGAATGCTCCAAGGAAGAAATATATGGAAACAGTTAGTGGAAAGCAGAGGACAGTGAAGGGAAGGATGGATAAGGAAAAGGAAGTAATTACTGAGTGGAGCTATACTCTGGTTTGTTCAGTGACTGTAGCTCTTCCTAATCATTGCTAATTAACTCCTCCTCTGTCATCCACAACAATGGAAACACACTATCACTTCATTTAAGGAAGACACGATTGTGCACATGAAGTGGCAGCAATTATGGTATATTAATGGCTAACATTATGCATATCATGTGACTAAATGCATGATAATAAAGTAACAAATGCTTTTCAGACAGACAGATCCTGAACAGTGTGTGTTTTTAATTTGACTCGCGCTAACGAGGATGTTTTCATGTAGATATATTTCCAGGCACAACAGCAGGTTGGGAGGGGGAATTAAAGTTTCTACGTGCGCGATCTGTCAGACAGCAAACAGCAGGCTTCAGTCTCACGCTGCAGGGAAAATTAACCCTGCGCCGACCCCTCGCCCCTTCATCCTTCAGAGCACCTGGACTGAACACTGGTGGGCTCTAATCCAGTCAAAAGGGGGATACACTCAGCGAGAGCACTTTCCTTCCAGTCTCTGACCCCCCCCCCCACACACACACACACAGCTCTACGAGTGAGCAGATTACCTGCTCTGTGTGTGTTAGTGCGAGCCCTGGTCTACACAGGCCCAGACGGACACAGTTTCTTTCAGATAAAGGCCTTTTCTCCTGTCAAAAATGACTGCCCTGATAAGAGCTGATATGAGAGAAAAGCAAGCCTTATGGCATCACTTTTGCTTTTTTGTCTCTTTTGTGAACCCCTAAATCCCCAGGAACACACCCACTCACCCTTACACCCCCCCTACACACCCATGCAAACACACACACACAGCTAATCTCTGTTGGGGGGTTATAGTTGAGGTAGAGAAGGAGCAGGTGGAGGGATAAAGAAGAGATGTGTGTGTTTTTGAATAAAGGGGGGGAAAAAAACTGGAGTTGTCACGTTAAAGATGTCCCTTCTTTCAAACTCCTCACACACACACACACACAAACGCACACACACCGCTTCATGCAGACAGATTATGTCTGAGACAGTCAGCGCTCCTGCCTTCAATTAACCTCACAAAGACAGGATCACTAACACACACATGACAGTGATAGCAGGAGGGAGACAGTGAGGACGATGAGTGTGTGTGTGTGTGTGGAAACATCTGCAGCCTCGACTACACAGCATAGATAGAAAAGATAACTTATTGGTGAAAGCCGTCATGTCCTGCGCTTTGTTTTCTGAGAGATCTTATGTATCGCCCACTGCATCTTCTCAGAACAACATATGCTGCTGGAAGGAGACATGACGGCAAAGATTTAAATTCACTGACAAGTAAACTTGCAAAAAAATAAATAAGTCTGGGATGTAAAACGAAGATAAACCTTCTTTTTTAATATTTGCAGAGAAATACTACAAAAAAAGCTCTCAAAGTAGCGTTACAGTTTGTTTTTTTAATTAGTTGGCACTCTCTGCATTTAGAGGGGGCGTTGCATTAGTTGAACTTTGGAGCTATAAACGGTCTATAGCTTGTAGTTCTACTTCTGTGGAGGACTGACAAATTTTCAGCATTTTTAAATCTCTGCAAAAGATTTATGTACCTATATAAAAAAGAACCACCAGCCCATTGTATAAGAATAAACTTAACAGCACCATGATCTGTGGGAGAATAGCCGGCTACTTTGTGTTGACAGTGACTACATCCTTAGTTTTCCATCATCTCTGCAAGTATTGTGTTTAATCAGATATTTTATTTTGTAAACTTATTCAAATAACTAGTGCATGTGTAAAATAAAAGAAAGGGGGAAAAAAGAAAGTACTTGCCACTATCACAGCACACCCTGAGTCCTGACCTGGCACGAGTCTCTCATCACATCTAGACCAGTATGTTTTCATACATTTTCTCTATACGTTAGTGTAAAAAACAAAATATTTACTGAGGTTTTGCTTGTTACCTTACTATTAGCCTCATCATCAGGGAGGTACAGCTTTTTTTTGGCTAGCAGCTAAAGAGCTAAGGATGACAACACACGTCCCTTCATAAAACTTGATTTTTCAAGCTTTATGCAGAGTATAATTCATATAAATAGTGAAGTGAAAAGTTCATGAATTTAAACAGAAATGAAATTCATTCTTAGCAACGAATGCACGTCACCCGCTGCCTTTCATCCAAGAGTTTTAGACTAACATCATCATGTGCTGAGAAATGATTTTGTTATTTTGAAGGCCACCACTCAGTGGCCTTCAAAATAACAAAATGCACAATGTCATGCTAAGAGTACGTGGTGTGAATGACTCTCAGCTACCACCGCATCAGACTTTAGGTCAACATCTGTAACTATAGCAACTTTTTCATGTCTTCTAAGATCATGGCAGCCATGTTGATTTGATGCCAACAGTTAATGCAAAGGTTTTAAAAAAAAATCTTGCGTGTTGAGCAGTGCTTGGGATATGCATTGGGGATGATTCTCAGCCACTGTGATATCAAATATGAGCACAATATCAGTAACAATGTTTGAGCTAAAACCATTTTTGTGTTTCCTAAGGTCAGTTGGCTGTGGTGGCTGTCAGGAATAGAGTTAACTCCAAACATTCAATCAGCTGTAGATGTACGTCCAGTGATGACGTTCTGAGAGTTTCATTAAATTCCAATCAGTGGTTCATGAGATATTTTGCTAACAGACAAACAAGGCTGACTCAAAGAATTAATGCTAAAGTTTTAAGCAAAGAGCTCGTGCAATGAGTAGCACCTGGAATATGTGTTGTGAGTGACTCTCAGCTTCAACCAAACCAAGTTTTAGCACAATATCTGTAAAATTGACAACATTATAGTCCTTTATGTGTTTTGTAAGGTCAGTTGACTGTGGAGGCCATTTTGAACTACACTGAGTCCAATTGTTTACCAGTTATAGAAGGCCATCCAATGATTATTTCCTGAAAGTTTCATCAAAATCCGTCCAGTTATTTGTGAGATATTTTTGGGGAGAGACAGTCACACAAACACAAGCACATAAACAAGGGCAAAAACATTATCTTCTACTTTTGGCTTTTGGTGACGGGCGATAACAAAAAAAAAAGTTTCGAGTGGACCAACAAAACAGACAAAATACTGCTTTATACTTGTGTCTAAACCTGGCTTTTCTATTTGACATCTTTTATTTAACTGACTCCTGTACACACAAACACAGACGTATAGATGCACAAACATTCTTCTCCCCTGGTCTATTATTTCTGCTGAAGGAGAGGAAGAGGAGAGGAAGAGGAGAGGGGGGGTTGTGCGATTAGTTTCAGGGTTGTAGGCCACTTGATTGGCAGCTGGCAGCATATGGAGCAGCGAGGAAGGTTTGCCCACGCTCACTTCTGAGGAAACAAATATTTGCCTGAAGGGGAGCGAGAACGAGGGAGAGAAAAAAAAAATATTAATTAGTTTGCAGACGCACTGAGAGATAAAAGTCAGCAAGACGTACCCATCAAAAGGCTGCGGAGTTAGCTGCAAAATGGAAATTTTCCCCAAGTTGACAGATCCAGTGGGCTGCTAACAGAGCTGAGGGTAAGAACACATGTGAGCTGGGGAGGTGCACAAACAAAAGAAGCCAACATGGAGTCGACATTAACATCTGTGCATGAGTTAACACATTCGGAGTAAAATTAACATTTAGATTTAAATCTTTCACACTTTTATACCCGCTCAAATTATTTCCTAAATGCATTCTCCACATCAAAACAACTGATCGGAGAAGGAGTTCACACATTTCTGCTCACACTCGACGTAAACACTGACGGACCATATTCACAAAAAATATGAGGATGAGAAGGAAAATTACATTTACCTGAACATTTACCTTGGAGTTAAATAAACACCTAAATAAGATAATACACACAGTTTCCTTGCTAAGTTGATAGAATATAATATAGAGATTGGATCAATTAGTTGTTTTTGGGACAGATTTGCAAAACACAATCATCCAATTTGTAACTTTCACAACAAAACAGTTGGGACGTTGTGTAAAATCTACGAAAAAACAAAATAATGTGCAAATCTCATTTATTTCACAATGCACCTGGACTCTTCTGCTGTGAAGCCATGATGTTATGGATGGATGCAGTCTGTGCTTTAACACTGTCTTGCTGAAATATGAAAATCCTTCCCTAAGAAAATGATGTTCTAAAACCTGTATATACTTTTTTGCATCGATGGAGCTTTTCTAGATGTGTAAGCTGCTCATGCCAGAGATACTAATGCACCCCCATACCATCAGAGAGGCAGGCTTTTGAACTGTGCGCTGGTAACAGACTGGATTCTTTAAATCGTTTGATAATATTATGAACTGTAGATGGTGTAATATTCAACATATTTCTATTTTGACATTGAGGGACATTATTCTGAAATTCTTCTACTATTTTAGATACAGTTTTTTTTCAGCTCATCTGTACTTCTACAAGATTCAGCCTCTAAAATGTTATTTTTGCACCCAGTCCTCTTACTGACCTGTTGTCAATTAACCTAATTAGTTGCAAAATGTTCCTCTAACTTTCTTTTTTGTATCACTTACTTTTCTTTTTGCCCCCGTAGTCACTTTCTTAAGATGCGCTGCCCTAAAATTCAAGATGACATTAATTTTGTCTTTAAAAAATGTACAGTTTCTTGGTTTAAACATTTGGTATGTTTATGTTCTACTGTGAATAAAATATGGGTTTCTGAAATGTACACTTTATTGAATTCTATTTTTATTTGCATTTTACATGATGTACCAACTTTTTCAGAACTGAAGCAGTGATTCGAAGTGTAGAATTTCATTTCATTTCATTTAACGGATTACAAACCTTTCAATTTAGGTTCCTGTACACATTTAGGTTTTTTCATTTACCCACAAACTTAAGAATAGTGTAGAAACAATAAACTAAACTAAAAATCTTCAGTCAGCCTACATTTAAATCATTCTCACAGGCCCTGTGACTAGTTTTCAAAACTGAAGTTTGTTTTTAAATTTTTTGTCTACATGCAAACAGGAGTTTTGAGACAGTAAAATGCAAATTTTTTTTAAAAAAAAGGGTTGCATAGAGAAACTTGAGAAACGATGATGGAGCAGCCTGTTTCACGCTCCCCCACCATTACTTGGTGCTCTAGAAACCAAAACAACAATGAGACTGTTTTTACTGTTTTTTATGTCTAGCTTGGTTTACCTTGAAATAAAATTTTCCTCCTGTGATAAAATAAAACGAAGATCATCCCCGAAGCCAGGGGGATTTGGGGGTTTGCTTAAAAAAATCAGCCTATAGTTGAAGCCGGTTTGACGCAAAAGACAAAAAGTGCACAGAGACACATTTTAATGTTCTTTAGAAGCTGTTTGAATATGTTCAGACCGGACTTCTCTGGTGCCTCACAGCTTTAAGGCTGCAGGTTTCGGTGGGGAGTTTACATGTTCTCCTGGTGCATGCGTGAATTTTCTCTCACCAACTAAAACATGTCTGTCTCGTTTGTCTCTATGTGTCCCTGTGATGGACTGGTGACCTGTCCAGGGTATCCCCCGACTCTCGCACAGTGACTGCCGGAGATAGACACCAGCTGCTCCCATGACACTGAATGGCAAAGTGAGTAAGAGAAGCAATGGATAAATTAAATTTTATGTTCCGTACTCAAATTTGTTTGCTTCACTTTCAAACAACTTTCCACTTTGGCACCAGATTTAGCTTCATTTCTTGTTCTATTTTATGTAGCTTGTCCTGCTTGTAAATTCTGTCGACTTCCTGCCATTTTTTGAACATCTGGTCTCGAGTTGTTGTTGTGCTGTGTAAGACGTAGCCCCAGGTTTCAGTTGTGCCGTACTAATTCCTCACCGTTCTCGTGTCTTTGAGTCCTCACCGTGTCATATTCTGTTTCCTGCCTCCACCTCTTCTTGTTTGCTAAAGTCAGAACCACCTGCCATAGGAGGTAGGAAGGTCATCTTCCCAAGGATCAGGGTGTTCGATCCCCAGCCCCCCCACAGTGAGCTGAAGTGCTCCCTTGGGCAACACACTGACCCCCTCATTCCCCTTCATATGTTTATTATATATAGAGAGTGTAACTTCTATAATCAAAGCGCTGTATGAGTAATGGGTGAAATAAGAAACATTGCAAAGTGCTTTGCAGAACTTCTTTTACCTGAACTCATTCATATTTCCAACAAGTTAAAGGTTGCCATGTTCGTGTGAACCATTAACTACACAGCAGCATCTTAGTCTGTTTTGTTTGGAAGTAAATACCATTGATTTATTTTCCAGACACGCCTTCTGTCTTTACTAGAATCCTTTAACCTCAACACACAACTTTGACTCTTGAACTTGAACTCTTATTAGCCTAAAGATGTCCAAAAATAAGAAGACGTGTAACAGACACTCCAAATGGTTCCACGAGTGACACGAATAAATCCCATAAACACCATCAGACACTTTCATAAAGACAATCCCATTAATGGTGCCAATCACTTTAAATAGTTATATGTATATTGCCAGAAACTACTCGTATAAAGCAACATTTTAGAAAAAGTAGATGTCTGTTTTCCACATGTTGTCAGAGTGGTAACAATCAGTCACATGTGATTAATCGCACACAGTCAAAGAGTCCTGGTAGCAATTTGTTGCCAGCTTCTTTTGGTTTAAACAGATTTTTAAAACACTTTTTGGATGCTGCGCTGCCTGTAAGTGATTTCTGCTGGTAATACTGGCACTGGTTTCACATCTTTTATGAGGCTGTCAACAGAATCCTTGCTTTCATGCAGGACCACCTAACGTGGCTAACCAAAGTTCAACTAATGTCTGAAATAAGATCTCATGCTTATGACCTCAATACTCTGAAAATGGCAGTCTGACACTCTTCTTCTATTGTTTTTTTAAAATGTTTATTATTTTGTTAATAGGTTTTAATCCAATATATATGCTAAAGAAACATGATTGCCCTTTAACTTTAAAGTATCGCTCAATTCCGTTCATTAAATTGTGTTAATTCGTAAACACAGTGGTTTATGACGACACAAGGCTTTGTTCGACAAATAGAACAACACGCCATTTCATATGACTTGGTTCAGAAGTGCATAGACTCATAGACTCGGGAAAATAAAAGCAAAAAGGCCAATGAACATAAAACAGTCCCATTACCATAAAATAAATACACCGGGCTTGGTTGGTTTTTATTATTCATACGACAAAGCCGAAATCTCAGGGGCAACAATTAGAATAAGCAATTAGAGCACAAACCCACTAAACAAACAAAATTACACAAACACACCTTTTTGGTATATATATATATTCTCCTCGAGACATTAATTGTAAGTAAAAATAACTGACTCCATCTGCAATTTCACAAACCACTGAATTCACTAATCAGGACCCAAAAACACAAATAAAAAAGGAAGCACATAAAAGAGAGCCGCTTTGCTTTGATACACGGCGCTGAGACGCTGACCATGGGATTATGCAGCACTGATAAGGTAATTAACAGACTATGATAGTGTAATTAAGCAACATCTGAGAAGAAAGGCTGTTGGAGTGGCGCGTTGGTGTGGGTGCACATCAAAGCCCGTGGCACCGCTTTAAAGGCTGCGCAGAACATTTGGTTCAGCGTGGCCCCCTCTGCGAAAGGTACCGACAAATGCAGAAGCTTGTGGCGCCACGGAAAAATTAGCTGACAACACCAAATAACTTCATTGTGATGGAAATAAAATGCTCCTTTTGGATCTTTCTGACTGCATAAAACGGACAGAGATCGTATCGCCGACACACAGAGGCAATAACGGATAGCTGCATTGTTACGGAGTCAAACGGCGTTTCTCTCTATCAGCTCACGGTCTCGACAGATTTTCCCGAATAAATGGAACTTGCATGAATTCACTTAGGTGTTTGCCTTGCTTTTTGCTTTATTGAGAATGCATCTCGTCGCCAGGCCTCGCAGAGTGCACTTCCTCCAACCCTCTCCTCCCCTCTCCCTCTGTGCGCACTGAACCAGCACAAATTCGGTTTTATTGTATTTATTTGTTTATTTACTCTTATCTCTTTTCCATTTCAGAGGCTTCCTATCAGAGACCTGCAAACCTCAGAAGCCGAGTGGCTCGGGAGCTGTGGGTTTACGTTCGTGTGTGGGTGTGTGTGTGTGTGTGTGTGTTTTGGGATGAAATTAAAATACAAATAGAAAGGAAACATTGGAATCATCACTTTTGTTATCGTCAGCTCTACGCTTTACGGTTCCCTCTGTTAACAAACTCCTCCGGGGTGCAGAAACAGAGAGCACCAGGATGTACTCACTTCATCACTCACAACAATATCTTTTAAAGTAATTTTATAAACACTAGGCGAGTTTTACTGCAACGCCTGTGAAACTCATTTTACGCGCTCCGCCTACAAACAGTATACTTACAGTTGTTACATCTGAGAGACAGAATGCTACATTACAGACAGGAAACTGTTTCTTCTGTACAGCTGTTTTGCCCCTTATGTCATATTGATGTAGTAACGTCAACATGTCAGTCAAATACAGAAAATCTGCCTTTTATGTGACATGGTTCTAAAATGAAAACTTAAACAGATAGTTCAGATCTGTTGAAGTAAGGTTTGTGAACATTAATATCTTACCTGTTGTAGGTAGCTCTTTGGAAAAATCGAGTTTAATTCTGGCTGGATTGACGAGCTTAACGACCAGTTTGAGTGTGGAAAAGACCAAAGGGGATTGATGCCAAATGTCAAACATTTCTTAGCAATTTACATGAATGCTGTTTTAAATAAAGGTTCAGCGTGCATTGAAGGAATGTATGTCGCCTGCTGAGTTTTAAGCTAAACTCATCTTTTGATGGGAAGGAGTGGAGTTGTAGCCGTTT
The DNA here is from genome assembly GCF_001649575.2 of Kryptolebias marmoratus. Taxonomy (NCBI): domain Eukaryota; kingdom Metazoa; phylum Chordata; class Actinopteri; order Cyprinodontiformes; family Rivulidae; genus Kryptolebias; species Kryptolebias marmoratus. Next base: position 9,262,449 of record NC_051438.1, read on the forward strand.
TGGTTAAACTTTGTAAATAATGATGTTCACTGCTTCTTGCTATAATGTTAAATCTTGCAAGATTTTTGCTCAAGTATCTGAAATTTAGCTCAGTATCTGTAAAATTGACTGGGTGCAGCAGCTCAGAGGTCCGTGCCGTGGTGTTGTAATCCTGTTGCTGCTGGTTTAAACCCAGGTTGGATCTGGTGTAAAACACTTGCCAAATCCTTTATGCAAGTTGCTTGCTGTGGCAACCCCTGAAGAAGAGAACAACAACATCAGTAAAACTGACCTTTTTGTGTTGGCTAATAATAATTAGCAGTGGTGGCCATCTTTAATACAGTTGACAATAAATATTAATGAGTTTTAGATGAACAGGCAGTGATTACTTTCACTAAGATGTGCCTAGTGGTTCAAAGATATTTTGCTAACAGTGTTAGTTGTATTAGTTATTGCTTAGTTTTCAGGCAGAGGTTTCAAAATGGGTACCACTTAGAGACTGTGTTGAGGATGACTCTCAGCTACTACCGCACCAGATTTTAATTCAATATCTGTTAAATTGTCTGAGTTGGATCCATTTATGTGTTTGCTAATGTTGGTTAGGTGTCTTAAATCGGGTTGACTCCAAAAGTTAATCAGTTACAGATGCACCTTCGGGGAGTTTCATTAAAATTCGTCCACTGGTTCATGAAATGTTTTGCTAACTCTACAGACAAACAAGCACACACAGACACAGGCAAACACATCGTCTCCTTTGGGCAATAAAAGAATCACAGCCAAACTTTACACAGCCTTCAATTTATCATGAAATGGTTATTTCGACAGAAATAATTTAATATTGAAAAATAAAAACAGGGTTTATCATGACAATAAGCTAAAACACAATAAATAAAACTGACACATTCCAAGGAATAACCTGTAGTCAACCCATAATGCACAGCCATCATATATTTACTGTATAAAGATGGCAGAGAAGTGTGTGTTGTTGGAGAGCGGTCCACTTTATTAGAACTGTCTTGTGACACAACTGTTACAGGTCAACTCTTTAATATGTAAAAACTGTGGAAAAGTGACCTAATTTATTCCGAAACACTGGAACAGTCAAATACATTGGAAATAGTGAAGGGTTCTAGTCACTGGAAATCTCAAAATGTTCTCCAGTTCAAGAGTTTACGGTTCCAAAGGTCAAACAGAGCCCTGTGGGCTACGAGGCCAGTGTGTGGCACGTGTCGTATCCATGACGACGTCCCTGGAACCGACCCAGGAAGTCCTGGAAAATCACAGAGTCCAAGTCCTGAAAAATGACCCTGTTTAAAAGGGGTCAGAGTTCCATCTGATGAGAAATTAGGTTAGTTGGGATGTCATTTTTTCTGTCTAAATAAAATAATTTTTTTTTTCAGAATGTCGGCAGAATCGTTGTGTTGAACTGGGAGTCCAGAAACTTTAGTGCTCTCAGGAGCTCTCAGGTTTGTTTCTTTAATGAATAAACAGGATCGTTTTGGACTTTTATGATTACATTCCTCAATGTAGGTCAAAAATGCTTTGAGTCTAAAACTGGCCTGGAACTGAACAATAATTGACATCACAATATTCCTGCTGGAAGTGCTACAGCTAGCAGCTGCTACAGCTGTTTGGTAAATAACTATAGAAATCAATGCAAATAACTGCATAATGTGAGATATGTATGGGTTTATAAAAAATAAAAAAATTAACACAAACTACTTTGAGATTTTGGTGACTGGAGCTGTTTTAGGATGGCAGTAATCTACTTTGGTCCTGGCCCTGCTCAGACTAGCCTTAAGCTCATCAAACAGAAGTCGTTCACAAAGCTATCTCCCCAGAACCCCTCTTCAGAGGATCTGAAATAATGTTTCATTTCTTTCTTATCACTAGCTCTGTCTAAGAGAGCTGTATTTAAATGATTGAATTAAACATTATATGGACTTCATCCTTTCTCGTCTCTTGTACAAAGTGCTAATCGTTAAACCCAAACAAGAGAGCTGGTAATTGCCTAAACAATTCACTGCAAGCATTATTTAGGTTGAGGAAATTTCTATCATGTAGTTGAGGCAAAACTCCTTTAGGAGAAACCTCCTGTGAGGCAGAAGAGTTAGATGAGGAAGATGACAAAAGTGTGCAGCTAAAAAAAAGCACAAGCTCATCAGTATTTTGGGGTAACGGTGAATCTGTTTGCTTTTTCTGATCTGTTGTCCTTTTTTTATTGTCGTTCTTTAAGTTTTAAAGCTTTAACATCATCTAAATGGATTACAATACTAAACCAAATGTCACCACAGCCTCCTGCTGGTAAAAATTGAACCAACAGGATCCCGTTTGTAGGAGCTGCCATGTTACATTTTTGAAGCAGAGTCCAGTGTTGTCAGCCCTTCAGTAAGGAAAGTAGTCACTGGCTGTCCTAAAAGTCACTAAATGATGTCCTCAGCTAATCTGCATAACTGAGCAAAGAGGAATCATGTTGTAAGAGAGATCAACTTGAATACAATGCACTTCAAAATATTTTTAAAACTACAAATGAACGTTCTTCTGTCAATTCTTGTTTTTTTCTAATGTCACCATTCCAACCCTCCTTCTCTATCTGGGCTAAGGTCTGGTAAAAGTGACCCAAGAGTTCAGGGATTTCATTTAGACAAAAGCATCTTCACATTTACATCCCGCCTTGTATCAGTCAGTGGCAACTTTGCACAATTTATCTTCAGTCCTGACAGGAAGTGGTGAACGTCTCCTGACTGACTGCAGCTGGGAGAGGACTGAGGACTGGGACACCTGTGAGTCCTTTGGGACAGGGGAGGGGCCCACAGCAGCACCTGCTGTCCGTTGAGGAGAGAAAGAATTGCTAGACTTGTCACTAGTTTTTTGTTTTAGTTTTTTTGAAAAAGAGTCACAAGAGTGGTCTGAATAGTCGCTAAGTCTGAGTCTGTTTAGTAGGAACATGCAAGTTTTAAGCCCCGCCTACTCCCCCTCCTCACAATCATGGTGTCACCTGAGCAGGACTTAAAACTTTTACTGGAACCAACCTGTGGGGATGCTGCTCCCCTTCAGGCTTCAACTTCCTGGATCCTGCATTATAGTAATATTTGTTGACGAGGTGGATTTATTTAAGAGCACAACTGTTTCTATAGATTCACTCTGTAGATTATGGAGAGAATGACGCCACTTGGTTTGTCTGATTGGTAAAACTTTTAACAAGCTTATTTTATGTATATTTCAGGCCTATTAGTGTAGTTTGGCCGGGTAGCCAGGAGCTGAGTGGAGAAGATAGCATCAAAGTGTTAAAGCAATGGCCTTGAGCCACCAGTATACTTAAATCAAAATTGCATTTTGTGTGTTCACAAACTTTTGATAAATGCAAATAACTCATATAGACGCAAGATGAAAAAGCTTCTGAGGCACAGCAGGACCCCACTGGAGCAAGACATTGTGTAACTACAAAAGAAAAACAACTTTTTGTAAAAAAAAAACAAAAACATTGTATATATTTATAGAAGCTGTTGTTTAGTTTTTAGTTCCTGTATTAGCCACACTTTTATTTTTCTCTACACAAAGATTTGGTTTTCTTTGCCCCAGAATTAACACATTCCTTTGAGATACCATAAAGTTTCATCAGACAGTGCCTCATTACTACCACTGTCCTCACCCTAAGTGTGTGTGTGTGTATGTGTGTCCACTGCAAAGGGGAGCCTGAGCGATCTCGCCACAGAATCCGAACCATCGCTTTGATCTCCCAAAGCCAAACAGGGAGAGAAACGCTCGCTCCTCGCAGAGAGGATTAAATATCCCTGAGTCGGGACATCGCATCTCCTCCGCTCCTTCCTCTCACCCTGGTTATCACTGAGTCTCCAGAGAGGCTGGAGGGGAACGGAGAACTGAAGAGGACAAGAGCAGGAGAAAAGAAAGTAAAGGTGCAGCCGTGTGCTTTTCAAAGCCAAAAGGACATGTGACAGTTTTTACCCACACAAGTCCCAGCTTGGATTGGTCACGGCTCTCTGTCCTGGGATTCCTTGTGTTGCATTCAGAGGGGTATTGTTCGGATCATACGAGAACAGCTGGGAACTCCCATCCAGCAGGATTTATTTAAGAGTTTGTAGGTTGTCAGAAAGGAAGGGAGAGGATTTGTTTAAGAGAGTGGGGGTGACGGTGGTGGAGGGGACTGGGGGATGTTGAAACAGCCAGATGAAAGAGTGCAGGAGGTCCGAGTTGTTGTGCTAACCCCCAAACTCTCAGAGGTGCCCCTTCTCACTTCCGAATCGCACAAATCTCTGAGAAAGGCTTTCCTTTCCGACCGAATGGGCCCAGCAGTTCGGGGTTCTGCAACATGAAACAAAGGCGTTATCTGTTACAATGCAAGAAAACATTTGTTGCCTCTTCATTTTGCTTTTAATTTGTTCCTGTTTAGGCGTCTGGTTTAAAAATATTCTGACAAGATGCCAAAAGCAGTAAGTCGCTGGTGAAAGCTCTCCTTTCAACCTGAAAATAAGCCCTTTGAGAAAGTTACTGAGAGAGTTGGGGCTCCTCAGTCAGCGGTTGGTTGTTTTTTCAGCGGAGACAGGTGCAGCACATTAACCCTGAAAGGAATGCACGAGAGCACTATTTTTAATTTTTATATGTGGGAAAATCTCACAAATAATTTAAAAAAGCATATGAGGTGTGACATGCTTTTTCAAAATGATGCTAGGTGGACCAAAGACAACTGTAGCACATTTTCATCTAAACTTGTGTTAATAAACATCTAGCAATGTCAAAAATTAAAGAAACTTAAAAAACAGCAAAAGTTTCAAAGTGAAATTCTGTAGTCTTTGAAAGTAATACAAACATACTTTTAATAATAATTTCCTAAAGTTTTACCTTATTGGGCTTGTTGTAGTGGCAGAGCAAAATGCTTCAGGTTCAGCTGATCAGATTATTAGGATATTTAGATTATGTTTGTTGGAGAAAATAATCAGAATTATCTACATATCAGCCCCTGAAAGCACTGGTGGGTTTTTTCTGAAAGCTAAGAGAAGGAACTTCAGTCCTTCCTTTAGTGCAAACACGGGAAAAATAAGGCCCGAGGGCAAGAAGTGGACCTTTGACCTTCCTAATTATCCCTTATAAAACAACTTGACATAAATGAATGAAAGCCAGAATTCTGTTTTTAAAAAATAATCTTGAGGAGAAGCATAAATCACGTCTTCACCTTATAAAACAGTTCCGCAAAATGGCTGCGAAGACGAGTCCACCTTTATGCCACCTCTAGTTGTTCATAAACTACAGACGGAGCCGACCACATCCTGCACAGATGTGAGCTTTCAGAAATGAAGCGAGCATCGCGGAACCAAAAGGAACATGAAGCAGAACTCAGCTGAAACGAAGTGGAGCGCAGCGCATTAAACGTGCGACGGATGCCATTTTCAGAACTTGACTCATTTTAGTGATTTTCTTTGCGGTGACTTATTTTTTAAACTAAATTCTAAGTTGCTGTGTGTTATCGTTGATCGTCCCTTGGCAATAAATCTGTTTGTCGTTCTTTAATCCTGTGACCGGGTGGTTACACAGATCATACATCATCACTTTATCACATTATTGAGCCGCAAAGCCAGCTTACCTTCTTACACGGGGGCCGTTTCACCTCTGTTACTACCTCGCTTCGTGGCACAAAGACACATCAGGGGTGGGTTGGCTTCAGCCCCTCTCGCTGCCTCAGTCCTTTCAGAAATCACACCGAGGTGGCCAGAAGGCGTCTTCGCCCAGCCTAAAGTGTTTTGTGAAAGAGCCTTGTGTTTTCACTTTGCAACACCGACTGTTTTTGAGAAACATGCGTCTAAACTTTTCTTTGCTTGGTTTGTGGGGTCAAAGGTTGTGCTAATAGACATAAACCAAGAATTATTGAAAAAATAAAAACTAATTGTTGCATTTTCTTTAACAGAGTTGATGTCTTAATAACTGTCACTGGTTTTCATTGACAGCCAGTGTGTTTAGCTTTGTTAAACTGAAAACAAAAGAGCTTAAAAAAGTCTTCTGATTTAGCTGTCTAAAAAAAAGACAAAATATTCATCAGTCTACAAATCTGCTTCACATGTTAACTACACATTGTCATGTGAAAAAGAGAGTGAGGCTTTCAGTGTGTAATTTTGCAAATGACCTGACTTTATGCATGGAATTAATCTGAAGAATGTCTGTAACGGCACAGGTCCAACCAAATAATGGTCATGAATCATACGAGTGTCTTTCAAACCTTTTATTTTTTAATTTTTTGCTCCCTCTCTTCTTCTTTCAACACCGTAAAAACTAAATAAAAAACATGTTGCTCAAGTATGACATATTATAGTTCTCTGTTAAGTACCTTCTGCTAATGTCTACCCATAAACAGTCTCAAGTACCTTTTTACACACGATAATACAGTGAAATGAATAAAGTTCACAACAAATGGCTATATTGAACTCTTGTAGATGTATAAAATAAAACAGTAAAATCTAAGAAATGAACAGTTACTGTGTGCGCCTCTTGGACCACATGCAGATTAAGTTTTTTTAGTGTCCACTTGTTCTTTCTGTCTGTGTCCATTAGGGTCAATAACCCATAATGCAACTGTGATGCGTTCAAGGGAACCGTGGTCAATAGGAAATCACATTATGTACCGCTTTTACAAGTACGTATTTCTTTTTATGCATTTGCTTCCTACACCAGTTTCACATTTTTTAACCTTTCTGTTATAATATTTTAATGACTTTTAATTTAATTGTGAGCACACAGTAATACCTCAAACAGTTACAACATCTTTTTTCTGTAGTCCTTACAAACCTCTCCTACAATCTTTCTTTAATGGCATTTTTTACATTGTGCTCAACAGTTATTGTTTTAAAAAACAGCTGAATATTTTTTTTACTATTTGACTGTCCCCTTTCAGAATAAGCAGGGACTTTACTGTCTGCTGCCTGCCATCAGTTTCACATTACACGATTATCCTGGCAGAAAAACTATGATTTTCCTGCAGTGCCCTAAGGTTGGATAAAAGTGCTATTGCTAGCTGCTACTGCTGCAGTTTGTGTAAATAACTAAATAACGCAAAACTGACTGCAATGAGACGGTTTATTACACAGAGTTTGTGACACATTTAGTTGAAATCAGTCGTCTGATGCCTAAAAAAACACCACGACTGTGTGTTGGGGGAGTAGCCGGGACTTTCTGCCCCACATCTCCAGGGCACAGACTCTGGCTCCAGAAATACAACATGGGAGCGCCCATAAATCGAATATATACTCCACTTTTGAACAACAAAATGAGGCAGAGAAGCTTCACACATTTATTTATTTATTTTTCTGTCAGTGGTCTAAATATACTTTATTTTGCCAAACTGAGGTCATTGACGAGTTATCTATGACAGGTAAGATATTTATTGATGCTAACCTTTTTACAGAACTCCTCTTTAAAAGATCTGAACTTAATTAAATAAAACTACATATTAGAACTGGATTTTCTTAAAAATACAATAACACGTATTGGGGAAAAGTCAGTTGGAACGGAGTCAGTTTTTTCAGATTAAGGCTCATACGTAAGTTTATTTAAATCACTTTACTCTCAATTAAGTATCCTCTTAGTTTAATGTCTTCATGTCACCTCGCCTTCTCCTCGTTTGTTATTGTTCGCTCATTAGCAGAGTCAGACTCTGAAAACACACATTACAGAGCAGTCAAAAGATCATGTTACACAATTTGAATAACTACAAGGCAATTTGTCATTGTCATCCCAGCGCTGGCCCATTCTCTGTCTGCCTCTCTCATCCTCCTCCCTGCCCCGTACACCCCCCCCACACACACACACACACACACACACGCACACACACCCTGCCTCCTGTGCCCCGGCACGGCAGCAGGAAGCAGGAGTGGTGATTGTATTAACCTCTTGCAGAAAACACTGACCTCTGCTTCTGTGCAGCTGAAGGTAAAAGTAGAAGAACACGAACCCAAACATCCTTTGGTCTCTCCACGAACACAACAGGAATTCTCATAAACTTGTTGTTTTTGGGAAAGTTTTACCTTGAAATTCTCCAGTTTAATCAAACTAGTGACTGAAAAGAACAGCTTCAATAAAAAAGGAAAGTTTTGAAATTTTGACCTAAAACTTCACCTCCCACTTTTTTATCTTTCAACTCAACAGCAGTTTTAGTGCGTGTGTGATTCAAAAACACAATGTTTGCAGCTTTACGAATCAGTGTGAAGTTTAAGACCATTCAGCAGCTGCACTGCAGCATTCTGATGGTTGACACTTTCATTAGTTATTAGTGACTGAAAGGATAAAGGATATGAAGAAGAGGTTTTTAGTGACTTTGCAGTGTCTTGTCTCGTAGCAAGAGGAAACACTGCATATGAACTGGAGCGACCAGATGGGAAATTTCTGTTCACTGTCTGTAATCAGACACATCGGCACAAATCAGATCAGAGCTTTGTGACAATAATCAGAATAGTTTAAGTTTCTAGTTTAAGTTTAGAAGTTTTTAATCCCAAAAACAGCAGAAAACATGTCTGTCATCTTTTATCGTTTCATTCTTAGAATGTCTTAAAAAAAATTAAAAATCACAAATTTGACCCCAAATGGCATAATTTATTAGATTATGATTCTGGCTTTGTAAAATATAGATTAACAAATTGCTTCAGATGTTACTGAGGCAAAGGGAATTCCAGTAAAACTGAGTGTCTGGTAAACTGGGGGTAATTTAGGTTTGACTTGTTCTTATGTTGATTCTTGTACACTGTTCCTTTGGTAAATGAAGAACAAAATAAAGATGCAGTTTTTAGATTTACCTTTATGGAAAAACAACATGAATTTAATGTGTTTTTCCACATGTGATCTCATGTGGGAAAACGGGACCACATAGAATCACATGAACATGTTGAAAGTTTTCGAAAATCACATGTGAAACATGTGCTGAACATGTGTAATGAAGCTTAGGTGTAAATTCAAACTGGAAGACCTGCTTCAGCCTCACCTGCACCATCCAATCGCTGCATCGTGCACTTCTACCGCAGCCTATCAGCATCAGACCGCGCCTCGTCTTAACCAATCATCGAGCAAGCCTTCGTTTAAAAGGACCATCAGTCATGGCTTCATCATTCACCAGCTGAACTTCAACCCACCTCTGCCCCTTCACCCAGCTCCCTCAAGCTTCCTTCCTCTCTTCGACCTCCACCACCAGTGTCCGGTCCAGGGAAGACACCTCTAATCCTCACCCTAAGATTCTCATCCAAGCTTATTGCAACACCCTTGTCTTCTGCCAGGGTCCGAGCTCCAAAACATTATTTCTTTCATGTCTAATAAAATGATCTAATTGCAGTTTTTCTCTGTGTGAGTCTCTCCAGGTTCAATTACATGTTAATTTACAAATAAAAATGGGATTTTAGTACATGTGTTCATGGTTTTTGTTCCAAATTTACACTGAAATGTGCAAATGTGTGTCACATTATTTTAACATGTTTTCATATGGGAAAAACCGTATGACCATCCATCCATCCATCCATCCATCCATCCATCCATCCATCCATCCATCCATCCATCCATCCTCTGCTGCTTCTTCTGGAGTCGGGTCACGGGGGCAGTAGCTTGAGCAGGGAGGGCCAGACATCCCTCTTCACCGACACTTCTTCCAGCTCTTCCACCTCTTCCAGCTCTTCCAGGAGGATTCCAAGCCATTCACAGATCATGTGAAAGACAGTCTCTCCAGCGTGTCCTGGGTCCTCCTTTGAGTCTCCTTCCTGGAACACCTCTCTAAGGAGGCGTACAGGGAGCATCCTTACCAGACGCCTGAACCACGTCAGCTGGCTCCTCTTGATGTGAAGGACTCTACTCTGAGTCCCTCCTGGATAACCAAACTTCTCACCCTGTCTCTTAGGGAGAAAACTCATTTTGACCACCCGTATCCACAATCTTGTTGTTTTAGTTACTACGTAGAGTTCATGACCAGAGCTAAGGGTAGGAACGTAGACCGACCGGTAAACAGAGAGTTTTGCCTTACAGCTCAGCTCCCTCTTCACCACAACAGACAGGTACGGAGTACACAACACTGCAGAAGCCGCACCGATCCACCTGTCGATCTCATTCTCCGTTCTTCCCTCATTTGTGAACAAAACCCCGAGACACTTAAACTCCTCCAGTCGAGGCAGCGCCTCACTCCCAAACTCATTTCTGATTTTTAGTCAGGAACACAGAATTACAAATGTATAAATAACACCTGAGCAAAGTAATAAGATTGGTTTTCCATCATACAGAGATTTGCTCTGGGTGCTGCCAACATAAAATAATCTGGCTTATGATAAAAACTAATGGACAGTTTCCAGAGCATTTCTTCAGTGCTGGACTTCCACAAGCAAATGTTATCTGAGAAAAATGAAGACTCCAAACACAGACAGAGTATGAGATTAAAGGTTTGACCCCTATGGTGTGAATTACTACACAGTTGGCTGAACTTCTCAGTACCTGTCTGAAGACATTAATATTCACAAGTCAAGATACAAAGTAAGCAAGAGCAAATATTTTAATTCATGCACTTCTCAGTTTCTTTCAAAGTTTCTGAAATAAACTGTGTGTCATGTCTGAAGGGGAATGTCATCATTTTTGTTTGGACGGGCATTGTGGAATTTTAACTTTCTTGTCAATTTTGCTTCAAGTTAAAGATCCAACTCTGAGCTGAAGCATCCCAGATGAGAGTCCGCTGTGGTTCAATCTCAACCTCAGAAGAAACAAAACCAAACATCTCAATGTGCGTCAGATCCTTCAGCAATACAACAAAAAAGATAACCTTTAATGACAACCAAGTACCTAAGATCAGGATCACTGAGTGTAGTTACATCACATGAGGTGAGGAGTGAGTCTATCAGGAGCTTGGGCATAACTTTGGCTTCAGTGCCAAAGGTCAATGGCTCTGGAAAGGAGGCTGGTGCTGGAGCAGCATCCCTCCTGGTTTTTAATCACAGCTGCCCACAAAGTCCCTCAGACATTTTAGTTGTTCACGTTGGAGGCAACGATTTGCGATTTGCGTCTGCTGCAGAGCTCGCTTCTGTAAACTGAGTGAGCTGAGCTGGTGAGGTATGGCTGGAGAGACCTGTCTCTTCACCTGGAACTTGATAATTACTGAGTTGGAGGCAGCTGCTACTCGTTGGCAGTTTGAAAACACACCAGTGACTCCACCAAGACCATCTGAAAGAAGAGAAAAATGAGACAAAAACAAATAAGGGAATGTGTAGCTGCCAGCAGATGACTGAGTATCCTGATTAATTAAAAAAAAAAGTTACAGAGTTGTGTAGATGGAGCCAAAGACATTGGTGAGAAAAACTGAGATTTTTAATTGTTTTTTTTTAATGTATTAGAGTGGGCTTTAAATGTGGAGCTTTTCATAGCAGGCTATTTTGTGCATGCACACTATCCCTTTTTACCCTCGAAACCCAACAACACAGGAGTTGTTTTTACTGTTTGTGTGTGTGTGTGTGTGTGTGTGGGTGTGTTTTAAGCTCATCATATTTTATCCTGATTCTGTCAATCTTTATGCTGAAATGGTTAATAACTGAGAGGAAATTGTAAGGGGAAAAAATGAATTTTTTAAGCCAAACGAAGAATGTTCTTTCTCTGTATTTTGACATGTTTTTAATTCAGACTTTCTCTCCCCCTAGGAGCACAGAACAAGTGTTTCTTTATTTTTGTTAAATTGATGTGGACAGAATTATTTTCATAAATTTATTAAAAAGAAATTTCAGTTTAGAAAAAAATACCTGGATCAGTGTAGACGGGGCCTAAGACAAGCGAACAGGACGTATCGATGAAACACCTGAAGTCTCTTGGTTCTCCTCGCTCTGCCTTTCAGATTATTGACCCAGACACCTGTCGGGATCTGGGAAGTCGACACACACCGATGAAAGCAGCCAACACAGACAATCACGGCACACTACAGTGTGAGTCATGCAGAGCTGAGGTCAGTAATTCAGACATTCATGAAGAAAGAAAGGAAGCACCTGCTGGAAACGAGCTGCAGGGAGAGCGACTGGCTGACACAGAGCAGCATGGATGAACTGCAGAAGACAGTGACTTTAGGTTTAAGGCGTAAACTTTGTTAATTAAAATCTTCTCATGCAGCATTTTGTAGCTGGTGTATTTATACTCACTCACTTGCCCATTCTAAAACCCTCCAAAAAGTAAATTTATTAATTTTTCGATGTGTAAAAAAAAAAAAAAAAGGGATTTATGCTTTAACAGCATAAAGAACGGGACTCTTGTGAATCTCTGATGACCTCAACAAAAAACAAAACTAAAATTGATTCTTATTCAACATTGTTCAAAAATGATGGCATTAAAATGTAATTTTATTGTAAAATTACTTTTTAATGAGCATTTTCCTTTCGTTGACCAAAGTCTTTGTACAGTTAAAAAAGAGACTTTAAATCAAATTAACGTTGTTGAAGTACTGCAGTATTTTTTTTTCATTTAAGTCTTGATTTTACAAGATAAACTGTCCTGAGACATGAAGCAAATTTTATCACATGGATCCTTAATTCTTTTCAAATTAAAATTGCACCTTTTTAACACTACATTTAGTAATGTGAAGCTTTTCACAGCATTGTTCATTTACTGCTGAAACTTTGTCTTTCATACATGTTTGTCTGTTTCTGTGTTATTATTTGATCCACAGCCATTTATTCTGAGCTCAAAATTATCAGTAGTTTATGGAGCCCCTTAGGGGAAGCTGGTGAAAAAAAGCAATATTCAGAGTAGGTTTCTCGTGAGCACGGGAAAATATCTGGTGTTCATGGGGAAACGTTCTCACGGGCACACAGTATTATCTGGTGCGCCCAAGAAACTATTTGGTGTGTAGATAATCTTCTCAGTAGCCTATCGAACCAAATGCCCTTTAATTCTGACTCCTGTGGAGAATGTCTTCAAAAGAATATGAATCCTGAAAACGCAAAATGTTCCTGATAATGTCATCCAAAAACTCAATCGCGATGCTGGTAATCATAAAGGCTAACTGATTAACGGTGATGAAGCACAGTCGTCCTTATAGGCAAGTCTAAGATCAAACTATAGCTCAGCTAAATCTCTCATTTCTTTTCCTGAATTACACTAGATATTCTCTTATGCTCAACAATTGTGCGCATGTCTAACACTTTTCTGGTGTGAAAAAGATGACATTATGAGCACATCAGGATTATTTCTATGAGAAACATGAATTTTTTTTTTCACATTAAAACAGCTGGCTTAAAGCAGGGGAAAGTTACCAATATACCGATACACACATATATATATATATATATATATATATATATATATGTATATGTGTGTGTGTATAATACCAATATACAGTTGACAGACAACCAAAGAAACCCCCACACTGTGTTTGGCCTCTCATTAAAAGGAATTTAAACTGCTAAAACGGTGTGACGCAAAGCTTTTATGGTTTCGACACAGTGACTTTTTAACTTTGTGGTACACCTTGAAACCTGGAATTGTTCCATGCCAAGGGAACACATTGTACAGCCAAGGTGGTTCTGTGCTTTCTGCAACCTTTGTTCAAGAAATGTTCATTTAGCTGCTTATTTGGGGGGCTTGTTTTCATTCTTGTGCATCACGTAAAGTGATTTTCCCCTTTCAGTTTAACAAAATATTTTCCTCTTTATATCCGTCTTCTTACCCTTCCGCTCTCACTCCCCCTCTCCTCTTAGTGAGTCCTTATCAGTGCTTCAGGGACTGACTGACATTCACACGGACGCTAATGACACCACAAGATTTGAGGCGCTCAGCTCTCCCCTCTCGCCTCGCTCTCCCTATCTGTTTCTGCTTCTCATTTGTGCTACTTTTCCTCTTGTTCTCGCTTCCTGGGCAATTAGACAGAGGGAGAAGTCCCAGCTGGTTAGCCGTGGTAATCAAACATCTTTTTCTTGTCCATTTAACATTGGGATTAATTTCCTACAAGGTTAATTAAAGAGGCCCATCAGATAGAGCTGATTACTGCAAAGGTTACTGTGGCACCGCAGCTCACTGTTTCCACGCTCGTGTCTGAACACACATAATTGTATGTGCAGACAGAGTTAGGGAACTAATGTTTGAGGTGTCCGACGGTCAAAATGTACTGAATAAAATAAGGAAAATATTATTTTGAGCTCATGAAATGTTCCTCAAGTCAGCACAAGAATTTTATTTATCATTAATATTAATAGAAATATAGATCTTTCTCCTGTTTTTTGTTGTTGTTCGCTTTAGTAAAAAAGATCACTTTTCTTACACCGTTGGAAAGAGTGTCTGCTGGTGTTCTGAGCAAAGGTTCAGTTTTAACGCTTCAGTTTTGCATTTATTTCCCCTTGTTGGCTTGGTAGATACTTTCTAAGATTCACAAAATAACAATAATATTTGAATGTATTTAGTTAGGTTTCAAGCTACAGTCTGGGAGACAGGAGCCGTACGAGTTTCCATCCCATATTACCACCATCTTGATAAGTTTCAGAGAAAAGAGAAAGGAAAAACTCAAAAACCCAAACCTGTGTCGCAGGCGTCGCTCCATTAATCACTTGGTGCATTTTGAATAAATGGAAAGGCCAATTGGTTTAATAGAAATTGCTGATGTTAAATATAGTTTGGCTGCTCATCTTTACATCTGAATAGTAGCTGAGAACAAAGGTTGTCACAACAGACGCCACAAATCAAGTTATTTCTGTTTCCCCAAACTCCAAAACTATGATCTCATTCCATAACGCACAAAAACACACACAGTCTCAGTAAGCTGAGCAGCAGTCACTCCTCTAAATGCCAGCCTATTTCTGTTTATACTGCACAGTGAGACAGAGAACCTCAGGTGACACACACACACACATTTCTAAATACACACACACATGCGCAGGTTCATTAGCATGCTAATTGGAGGTGAGGACAGTGTGGTGTGGAGGTGGCAGAGAGCAGCTCCAGTGTATTAATCACAGGCTCAGTGTGACCAGCTGACTTCCCAAAACAGTCTCTGGTGGGGGAGGAGCAGCACAGACCTGATTCTGTCGATGTAAAGGTGTGAAAGGTTGGGGTTTGCAACGCTGGGACCATCCAACGTCTTTTTTGGATGATCTGTAAAGTTCACTCCACACTTCCTTCCACCCACTCCGTCCCACTGTCTATTCTCTCGCTCTTCGGCCAGCTGGGCGGCGGGGATGGGGCGCACAAGGAGCGCTGTGTTCACATGGGATCAGCATTCAAACACCCATTCACTTTATCTTGGTGCAAAACATATGGTCCGCCAAAGTATTTTTACAGTTCAAAGTCCATTTGTCACAGCTAATTCACAGTGTAAAGCATGACTGAAACAGAAGAAAACACTGTATTAAAATATATACACAAATTGTTTTCATCTTATTATTGGTAAAAGAGAGAACTGTAGCAGCTGACTCTTTGGCTCCTTGGAGGCAGATGGAAAAAGCTGTAAATTTATTCTCAAAGGCTTGTCATTGTGAGCTTTTAAGGGAAAACATTTTTTTAATACATGTGCTGTGATGAAGGAATGAACAGTTGTGTTTCCGTTTACTTTTCAGTTTGAAGCAAAGCCATGGAATACTGCTGAAATTAAATCAGCCGTCAGGCATATTTCCATCATTTGGTTTTGAAAGAATAAACTCTGGCCATCAGGTTGTGGTAGTATAGTCTGGCACATCCACAAAATGTGTTCACTGTGTTATATAATGGGAAAAAAGCGGTATTGCTCAGTTTTGGGGGTTTTTTTGCCTATAAATATTGTGATTTTTCTTTGTAAATCAGTGGGTCTGCTTCTATTGTATAATCAAAGCTTGGCTCGGCTAGAGGTGATGAAGAGCTCCAGGAAGGTGTTTATCTCTTAAATAAAGAGTAAAAAAACCTTTAAAAGCTGTCAAAATAAAACAGAGCTATTCTGTCAGAACAATCACAATTAACAGTCATATTCAGTCCAAAACTCATCATAATCCGCATATTTAAAAATATTTTAAATTTTTTTTAAGGGAATTTGATGTTTTTATTGAATAAACCCTCTTGTTTGATTCAGACTTATTGTTGAGGTTGAGAACGCCATTCACAGCTGCTTCTGATGGAGACCATCAGGTAACAAACAGTATTAAATCCACTCAATCATAGAAGCCTAGAAATAAAATCTTTAATATTAAAGATGAATACTTCTGTGAAAAAAGTGCACTGCGAAATATGTTGGAGTTTAAATGATGGAAACCCAGTGAATATTGGATTTGTTTAATTGGTGGTTGCAGAGCTCACCAAAGGGTCATGTGATCAGCTATGAGTAACAGAACTCTCTCGTAACATATATCTTTCATTTAAGTGGTATTTGGCTTCCTTTTGTTAAGAAAAGGTAACTACCTCTTAAAGCGAGCTAAAACATTTGCCTCGCTGAACTGAAATATCTTTTTCCACACCTAAGATCAAAAGCCCAGTGTTCGCCTGCTCTCCTAGCACCAGGCAGAGAAGACATTAACAATTACCACACATAATAATTTACAAACACTCAGTGCGGTGAAAAGAAAGGAGCCGACCGGCAGCTGGAATCACCCTCACCTGCCACCATGAGCTGAGCCAAAACCAAACACTGGTGGAGAAATGGAGCCTGTGCTGGAAGGACCCACAAACACAGGCAGACAGGATGGCAGGTCTGATATCCAATCCAGTCTTTAAAGCTTGAACCAAATGTAGGAGTCCAAAGAGCAAAAACTAAATCCTGACAGACACCAAGATGTCAAGAAAGTGGAGGGTTTTACAAGGAGGGACTGATAACTGAGTACATACTAAAGAGCATGAGAGACAGGTGTGAACTAAAGGAACAACGGTGTACAAAGGAAAGGGTGCTACAGTATCAATAGAACAGATTACGGTACAAGAGACAGGGACAAAGCTACAGGAAATCAAGACAAATTGAGCAGAACAAGAAAAGAGTATAAATCTATCACATTTCAAGCCAAAGACCCAAACCCAGACTGGAAACACAACATGAACACAAATGAAATGAAAACTCAGCCAAATGCTACCGATGTCTATCCTTGTTTTATCTGCAGAAAATCTTCCATATAAAGATTTCTGTCTGGGGTTCTTCGGTTGTGTTGAAATTACATTTGCATGATCCAGCTCCTTATCCAATCAAGGTACTGATTAGTGGCGCCCACTAAAAAGTGCTAAAAAAAAAATTAGCCACTGGGACTATGTGTATTAGCAAGGCACAAACGTTGACACTCAGTCATTCAGTTCTGTGGCGGTCCTGGATTTACTTTAAATTTATTGTTGCTTCCTTCTCTGAAAACAGCTGCTCTGCTTAACCGGAGAACCGAGGCTGCCAAAGCAAAGAGCTGAAACCACAAGCAGATAGGAGGAAAATTGCTCCCACTAATGTTTCATCAACAGATTATTGTTACATAAAACACCTTTATTAATGTTAAATGCCAATAAAATGCAGCCCAAGTTCAGCTTCATGACATTTGAGCTTCGGTTTGTTTTTATGAGACTCTTTACTGTGCCAAGTGGCTAACAGTGAGGGAGCTGACTGACATAAATAAGTCAAAAGATCTGGTGTGAGATGCAGAAAAAGCAAGTAAAAAAAAAAAGAAAAGAAAAGCCAATGTAGCAGCCAGAAGTAACCTGCTGTTACTGTAACAAGGGACCCCGATAACACGGTAATAACGGGCTAATCGTATTTGGGTTCAGAAACCACAACATGCTAATTCAATTAGCTTAATAAGCCCCTGCAGATAAAGGGCTTGTTTCAGCTGTCGTGATTGGCTCAAGGTCCCAGGGAGGCTGTCCTCTGGGGTAGTTTGTCTCAGCGTTTGTCGCCACCAGTAAAGAGAGGTAACCACCAGTCTGTCTGAATGTGTGTGAGTTACCGTTTTTCTGATTTTAAACACATGTGGACATACCTTTGGGAAATTTGCATTGTCGGTGTTGGAGTTGTTTCCATGGTTATCCAGACAGATACCAGTCTTATCAACAGATGCCACCTAGAGGACAATTCATGCAGGAAGTGCTTAAATATATATATATATATAATTAGTTATATTCCAAATGTGACTTCAAGTAGAGTGACTTAACCACAGAAGTGCTTCACATGGGTTCAACCAACAGACTCACAGCGCCTCTTAAAGTTTCAACAATGAGATGGGGGGGAAAAAAGTTGCTCGTCCTTTGGAACTTTCTTTATTGTTTGTCTTCACAAACACGCAACACAATGCTGAACAAAACGGTTCTTAGTCTATTGTCCTGGTGCTGTGTCTCAGTCCGCTCTGAGCGTCTGTCTCAGTGCGAGGCTCTTTGTGTGGAGATGCGCCGAAAAGCACGGACACATTGTTTCACCGGCTGAGGAGGAGAATGGAACTGTTACAGTGCCGAGAATTGGCAGCTGAGCCCAGCGAGGAGATTCTCCACACAGTATTAGGGGAGAAGGATCACAACGCTCCACCGCCACGCTGGCCCCCGCTCACCCTTCACACACACACATACCAAAACTACAGCTTCTGCTCCCTCCCTTTTCTCTGTGAAATTTGCAATCTCTCTTAACCCTTTGTTTCTCTGCAGACGAGCTAATCTGTTTATGGGTGTTTGCGAGGGTGCCTTTGTTTGTACATATGCATGCACACACACATTAATCTGCAGGCCAGGAGCCAGCTGACACCAGCAGAATATAACATCTATCCCCAGAGATTTCCCCTACACACACACAAATAAACACACATACGGTGTTTATTTCTTGCTTGCTTTTCATGTTTCTTCTCCTGTAGTCCCTAACGTACATGCGTGTGTACGTGTCCAGCTACATGCATATTCCACCTAGCTATAGAAAGTGGGGGGATGGTGCCTCTGATCAGCAGTATGCCTAGCAGATAAGAGCGGAGGCAGTGTCAAATGAGCAGAAGCAGTCAGTGTAGGCAGCGAGCGCATGGTGTCTGGAGGCAGAGAACTGCTGTAAACAACACAGCTTGTATTTAAAGAAGGATTTGTTTAGGGCTGAAGGGTGGGGAACGGGGGAAGCGCAGTTGAATCTTTGCCGTACACTTCAGCAAAGTAAAAAAAAAAATTCTCAGTCTAACTGGGCCCATTTCTCTCCTCGCATCAGCTCGATCCTCCACCCCCCCCGCTTCATCAAACGTCACAGCAATTTGAGAGATTAGACGGCGCGGATTAGACACCACAAGGCTGCTTTTTTTTTTCTTTCTTTTTTTTTTTAAGCGTTGGATGCCATTGTGCTCCGTTCTTTCCAGCCTTTTCATTTCATAAGACGATATTATATCAAGTGGTGGTAAGACTCTCACATTCACAATAACCGCCGTCGCGGTTGATTCATTGACTGTAGGATATGTGGCAGTAATTATGTAAGAAGTAAACACCCTCCTCTGGCTGCTTATTCCACCTTGCAGTGGCAGAACTTGTTTATTAGTTGGCCTTACCAGATTTCTCCACCTCTACTTCTTCTCTGATTAATGAGATACGCACACAAACTCATGCAAACACACACACGCACACACACTCTCTCTCAGGCACGTGCTCTCAACACCAACTTAGCGGTGCTATTAGTAATGATTGAACCCTATCCAGTGGATGTAATATATTAGCAGGGAGATTATTCTGACGTTAAAACATGTTCCCTGCGCTGACAGCATCATCAATCACCCTCACGCCGCCTGTAGAAGACTCACACACTGGACATAATTGCTTCAGCATGGGGTTGACGGGGGGGAGGAGGAGGAAGAGGGGGGAGCGGCGGGAGAATGTTTGAGATTTTGAGCGACTATTTGTGTATTCAAACAGGCAAGTGCAGAGCTGTGGAAACTGGCCTTTGATGGTGATTCAGATAGGACTGAAATGAGCTCTAATTTGAGCCACAAAGGACACCAAGAATTATGGGCGAAAGCGATTGTGGAAGAAGCGAAATGTGTCTAATGGGCTGTCCACACAGGGATGGGGATTTTGTGAATATGCAAAAGTGGTTCTAGCGTTTCAGCCTTGAGTCTACACGCAAACGGCATTTTGGAATCCCCAAAAGGGTGTTTTTTTGTTTGTTTGTTTTTTAAAGAAAGGATTCCAGAGTTAAGACTTCTTTAAACGCCACCCTTGTATTTTTGTAGAGACGGCTAAAAGTCAGCCTTTTGAAACGATGATGTCATAACTCCACCTCTAATCTAATTTACAATCCGAAGGTGTCCTCTTCTTCTTGCTGTGTTTACGTTTCGCGCCCACCGTGTAAGCTTCACGTGCACCACTCCTCATTTCCTGTTCATGGCGTCATTCCATGGCAGCGTTACAGCTCCACGTACGGGCCTGGCATCGTCACATGGTTACAGAATTTTGGGCGTTTCCGTGCGCGTTAGGGCATTTCTGGAAACAGCGCCATGTTTATGAGGAAATTTTAAGAAATGCCAAATAAAAACGATTGTTTTAGAAAAACAAGCTTCTCAACAAACGTGGAGAAAACTATACCTACTTAAACCTACTTTTGATTAGCAACAGGTAAAAAGACAGTTTGGCCATTCGGGTGCTCTTCATTTTCAGATTTTGCCCTCATGTTTTTGATGTGGTTAATTTGTTTTTAGACATTTCATTTAAATCTTTGGACTCAACTCGTTAGCGTAACTTTACATTACCTAAAAGCAATAGTTTTGATCCTTCAAAGTAAAGTTCTGTGGAAAGGTTCTTAATAATTTATGTCTTACCCGTTGTAGGTAGCTCTGTGAAAGTTTAATTCTGACTGACGACTAGTCTGAGCAGAGCTAGGAGCGCCCTAAAATGATTCCAGTCTCAAATGTTTCCCAGTGCTTCATGCAAAACGATATTTTATAAACCTTTACGTCTCTTTCAGTTGTGAATTACTGTGCACGGTTATTTTAGCAATAAACTCTTTTTCTCCAAACTGATGTTATTCAAAGAGCTATCTACAACAGGTAAGATATTCTTTGCTCATACAGAACCCCGCTTCTAAAAATCTGAACTATCACTTTCAAAGTCTTTGTAATGTTCCTGTTTTATTTCATTGAAAATTTCAGCAAAATGCTTTTAGTTTTTAAGTTATCTACTTAAATATTTTAGCATCATTATCGCTAATTCAATACAACCCATATATAACAATTATAATGCTGATGGTGGCCTTACTGACCAAATACATAATACATAAAGAGTTATAAATAATTGACCTAAACAGCATAACTGCTTAATAATAATAATAATAATAATAATAATAATAATAATAATATGTGTGGAAATGTGGTAAATGTAATTTTACCTTCATTCAGCAGCTCATTTTAGAAGTGTTTGTTTCACACAAGCTCAACAAGAATAAATGATTTAACAAACATTATGTTTATGTTAGGGAAAATGATTTATATTTAGGGCTAAGTCGTCTTTTTTTTTCTTTTTTGGGAGCAAACTTTGACCTGAAGGCAACAAAGCTCAGTTAACTGAGTTTGGTTACACAGTATCTTTAATTTGTGTCAAAAGCGAGCCGCTCATGGGTAGAAAACCTCAACAATAGATTTTCTCATTTAATGTTTCACTGCTACTTCAGTGTTTTGCTCAGTTGTACTGTTAAGTCAAACTTTATTTATACTTAAATAGTGCATTTTAAGCAGAAAGCAACCCAGTAGTAATGAAGATAAATAATTCTGTCAGAAAATATATATAAAAGAAGAACTCTATGGACACATAAACAGACAGACAGACATATCTTAATACAAATACCGACAAATACAATAAAAACGTCACCATATGCTTGTGTAAAGGAAAGTTTTGAACCTGCTTTTAAAAAATATTAACTGTGTTTAAGTTAATAGCTCCATTTTTTTTTCTATTACTAGCTTTCTGTTTTGTGAGCAACTTTTATAAATGATATTATTTTCTTTTTGATCCGTCTGTATTTCTGGTATTTTTCCAACCCTGCGGTTTAGCTTTGCTCCCACCTGCACGGGACTTTATCATCTCTGAGCCGCAGTATTCTCATGCTGCTCACAGGAAGGTGTAGATGCCAGCCTCACCACGGTGTGTGACGCAGACCTTTATGTTTCTGTTATCTGATATAATTCACGCTTTTCCATGCCTCTTCTCGTCTCTTTTTTTTTTTTTTGTCAGTAGCAGAGACCTCTCTAGCTCTCTCTGTAATGTGATCCAGTGATTAGTATTCAGCTCAGGTGTCAGGATGGAAAGCAGAGTGGCTGCCGAGAGGTGTGTTGAATCACATCACTCATATTCCACTCTGTGTGTGTGTGTGTGTGTGTGTGTGTGTGTGTGTGTGTGTGTGTGTGTGTGTGTGTGTGTGCGTTAGAGAGAAAGGACCCAAATCAATCTTTTATCATTGACCGGCCACTAAGCGTTGTGCGTGCAAGCGTCACTCTGCTTTGTTTAAACACACATTTACCATCTAAGTGAGCTGCTGTGCCGCCATTTGTCAGTTTCGCCCTGCATGGCATGTGTGTGTGTGTGTGGGTGCATTTGTGAGCATGCGTTCACACACACACATGCCAAGGTCAACTGCACCTGATCGGTGTTCTCTGGTAAATGCAGACAGTTTTTTTACTGAATAAATGAAATGCTGGCGTTCCCACAGAGGAACCCCTTGCAAAATAATAAATCCAAATAAGGAAAGTCATATTTGTTAGACATTTCTAATTCTAATTAGACCAATTTCTTGTGCAGACTACTAATTGTTTACATGACTGGATTAATTGCTGCTAAACATATTTACAATGTTTCACAGGCTTTCAGCTTGTTAGTATAGTTTTAATATAAGCAGCATTATGAGAATAATGGTTCGGTTCTAGCATAAAATACGAGAACCAAGGATAAAATATTTATGGACCAAAAAGCAACAGTGTGAAACACATATAGGCATAAGTTGTCAAACATCCTGGCAGTCCAAAAACATATGAACTAGGTCCACCTGCTGTGATGTACAGCACGAAAGTGTTTTCCAAGGAGCAAACTCAGCGAGGTCGAGAATAAACTCTTTTAGGCAACGCCACAGAAATCTTTCCAAAGCTGCACCCAGCTACACAAATGTATGCATTAGTCTCAATTCATGGACACACTGCTGAGCACTGGGAAACTGCAAAAAAATGAGCCAACACACAAATTTGTTTCACATATTTTTAAAACCTATACAATACCAATCTGGTCGGCCATTAAAAATGTATGACTATAAATGTGAAAAATGACTAATGATCATGAAACCGAACAAGGTTTTTTTTTTTCTGAAAAGTCTAACACCTAAACCAAAGGCCAGGATGTAAGTTCTGCTGTACCAGAAGCCACAGTCACACATAGAGAAAGACAAACAGGAAGCTGCTCAAATAATATCATTACACTGGTCTATATAAAGTTGGCAGAGTTGTAGCTAAAGCAGAATATTCAATTTTTAACAGTGCAGATGAATTCTTGGGAAAGATTCCTCAAGTTTTGTACCGATAAAGAGCATCACCCAGATTGTGAACAGTTACTTCTTGTTTATTTTATTAGACTGACTTTAAATGGACTTCTTGGAGCTAAAATAATAAGTCAGGAAAAGGAAGACTTCATTAGTGGTCCTACAGTAACTGACTTTATGAACAATACTGGAAACATTCACAGCATTCAAACCTCCACCGAGGCCATAGTGTCAATAAAACAAAGTGCAACCATGATCATGATCTGAATCACCATCAAAATTTAAGCAACTGTTTTAACCTTTGACCCCATGAACCTTGAAATCAACAGGCATCATCTTTGACCCATGAGGTGTCCAGCTGTGCAGTTTAACATTCCTACGCTACGCTGTTGTAGAGTTTGCTTGGGGTCACCAGTGATCTTGACATTTGACCTGATCAGCACCAAAATGCCATCACTTGTTCCTCGTACGACGTTTGATGTGTCCTGAAAACTTCATGAAAATCCATTCATAGGTTTTTGAGTAATCCTCTGCACGGACAGACAAACAAACAAACACTACCGAAAAAAACCTAACCTCCTTGGCAGAGGTAATCATTTACTTTGTACGGTAAGACTTTTTTTTTGGTGCCACAGTGATCTAAACATCCGTCTTTTTGTCTCTCAGTAACAGACTTCTTAGCTACACACCGTTGGACCGGGCCTGCAGGAGATGCTCTAATCATTTTCATCTTGTCGATTTTCTTACAGAGCTTTGAATATTTTGCTGCATTTTTTGACATTTTGAGTCTCGAAGCATCCAACTGGTGATGATTCAGAGAAAACCAAACATGGTCACCAACTAGTTTCCTAACATATCAGGTGTGCCTCAGGTGATTTGGTCCTTCAAATTAAAATTTAGAATAGAATAGATAAGAATAAAATAGAATAGAAAGATACTTTATCGATCCCCTGAGGGAAATTGGTCTGTCACAGCAGCAGACAAATTCAAAATTAAAAGCATTAAAAACACCACTCAAAATAATAAACAATGCAAACAGCAACCATTGAGTACAAAATAAGACAGAGGCAGTACAATGATGGCAGGGTACATATAATTTTAATATTTACTATAGCACTGTGCAATGATGGCAGAGTATACAGAAGAACAGTTTTACAGTAGTTGTGTTCAGGTACGAGTTTACTGGTGCTTATCTGTTTGACACAAATGAGCTGGCATAAAGTGAAAGTGCAAATGGCATGAATGATGTCCTGCAGCATTCGCTGTGGCAGCAGAGCTGAGTGACTCTGTTAGGAAAGGAGCTTCGCTGCCTTTGTAGGGTGTCATGAAGAGGATGGGACGGATTGCCCATGATGGAGAGCAGATTGTTCACTGACCTTATGTTCCTCACTGACACAAATGTCAGGTAGTTTTAGCTAAAAGTAAAGTAGTTTCCCAGTTTTAATTCAGGAGGTAAAAATGGAGTTTACCATAGACTGTAATTTGTTTGTAATGCTGTAACATTGCAGGTATTTATACCAAACATCAGGGTCCGGTACATGCAACCATAGGAAGAATACTTTTGTCATGACTTTTATCTAACAGAGGACAACAGAAAAGGAAACTGAAAACCACCACAATGGAAAAGGGCTAAAGGAACATACAATCTAAAGCACTTTGCATCAATGCAAAGCAAGAATGACTGATTCAGATGAAACACAGGAGCTTAAAGGGATAGTCTAGTCCAGTGGTCCCCAAAGTTGGGGTCGGGACCCCTCTTTGGGTCATGAAACATCAACTGAGGGTCCCCAGAAAATCTTCAGAAACCAAGTTAAATGTAAAAAAAAAGCTGGTAATAGCAACTGAACAACATCCGTGTTGCTACATAAAGTATGTGAGCTCTGAGCATAGACCGTGTATTTGCTGATGGTGCAGAGGCTGTGAGTGACAGGTGTAGCGCCGCAGTCAGATCCCCACCCACCGCCTTCCCTGGAGCGGGTCACACCAGCTTGAGCTGCCGGCCTGACACCACTCCGGCCTCACCTCACCTGATAAATGAAAAAAAAAAAACACAAAAAAAAACGATAGGAGTAAATGATAAGAGTGGTGGCATTTTACAGCAGCTGACTGAGCCAAAACAGAGGGGTACAGGGTTGCACCCAGGCCACACTAATTAAAATTTGTTTATTTTTGTCCAGCTCCTGCTATTGTTCCTCTCAGTGCAGATATATTGAAGCAGATGCTGCTTGCAAAGAAAGCACAACCTACCCTGCTTGTGTTTAAGTAAAGTGAAGTAAACGTTAACGTGTTTTTAAATTTCCTTATTCAGAAAACATCTGAGGCTACAGCCCTGCATGTCCAGGTCTAACCCCACCAAGAATAAATAATACTACAACATAATTTTAAAAAAACTGGTTCAAAGCTGCCTTTCTTCATTATTAAAGTGTACTCCAGTAGATTAAATCATAAACATGGAGGTGGCTGCCAAGGTGGGTACAAAGTGGGCATGATGGCAGCTCACTGACGATGTTAAATATATAAATTAAAGAGGATGTCTTTGAGCGCTCCGTTTTCTCACAAGTTTCTTGCAGTTTTGCGTCTCCCAGCAGTCACAGCCCGGTGAGATACTGGTTTAAATACGCCAGTACGGGAGATTAATAAGCACCACCCGTGTTTGAGCAACGCCCCAGCACTCTCCAAGCTCTACAAAACCTCAGCGGGAGTGTTTAACATGTTTTGCTTTTTTATTTAGACCTGGGGAGATGGTATTAAGTTATCACCTTTGCGTAAAGCCAAGGTCAAATTAATTGGCTTTAATTTGTATTGTTTTCTTAACAAGAGAACATACCTTCCAGTTTCATATTTATCAGACTTTCTGTTTGACACACAGTCTATACAACACTGTTTACTGTTCGGACTGGATGAAAAAAACAGTACAGTATGAGTTAGATTTATTTTTTACTTTTTAAAGTAAAGGCACCGTTTGAGAAATCCTCCCAACATGACCGGCTACTTTAGAGTCTTAATGCTAACAAAAGGTGGTTTGTTTTTCTGCTCTGCTTCTGAGTGAATTATTGTCTGTTTAAAAGAAGCAGGAAAAAAGAACGAATTTGGTCCTCTTTTTTGTGTGTGTTTTCTTGTTGTACCAAATCTGTATCAAACTGTGACCCTAAAGCCGAGGAGCATACAGGACTACAAATTACCGTGTCTCGAACTACCAAAATATCAAGAATGAATGCTAAATTAGATCTCCAGCTGCAGCTTACGCCTGCAAAAATAAAAAAAAATCAGCATAAAGAAATTTGCATTACTTTTGTGTGGGGCTACATCTCCAGTACCTAATAATAAACAGTCAGATAAAGATTTTATTCAAAAAGCTTTGGGGGGACAGTGGGAAATTAACATTAGGAAACAGATATTATATCTAACAATTTGTTTAAGTAATACTATGTCCCTGGCGGCTGTTTATGTACATTATGTCATCCAAAGGAAAAATACAATACGTACAACATGTCACAATAATCAGTCCATAACCCAGAAAATACCTTAACAGCCTTTTTTTTTAATGCTGCAACTTGCCAAGCGCAGAAACCTCAACTTTAAACCTTGTTTTCTTTAATTTAAATCCTGCTTTTCTACTCCCAGCCTTCGGAGGGGATCGTATCGGTTTGTGTAACACATTGTATTAACAGTTTTAGTTTGTAAAAGTGTGCAATTTACACCCTGAAACCCACCACCTCTTAGAAAACATCTCAAAGTCTGAAGCTGAAAAGGAAAAAAGGAAAATCTGAAAAACATTCTGATTTTTTTGTTGTTGTTATAATAAGACATTTTCAGCAATATCTCCTGTCTGATTATGTTTTCGTACTTTAAATGGACCGCAACATAGTTTAGTTGGCAGTCTGGTTCTTGTGCTGACAAAAGGTTGAATTTATTTTATTACAGTATAAATTTCTAGAAACACAAGCCGGCTGTAAAAATATTACCATAACAAATATCACAAATGTGTACAAAGCATGCTTTTCTGAAAGGTAAAGCTGCTGCGCGCAGGTACACAGGGGGATAAAAGGAGAAGTCGTGTGTGCGTCTGAATCCTGAGTGTGTAAGTGTGTGTGGCCGGCGGCTGAAAGAGACGTGTGTGCATGCATTAAAATCGGGGATTTTCTTGTCAGAGTAGCAGGGTTGGGGATTAGTTTAGGATCTGACTGAGATGTATGAGAGGAGGGCTGATGACTTTAGCCACATAAAGAGATGACTGAGCAAATGTGGGCACATACATCAATATCAGTGGCGAGCGCATTATAGAGACGCGTAGCAGGGTGAAAAAAAAACGCACACACACACACACACACACTCAGGAGGCAACTGTGGAGGTTTTATTTCTTTATGCATCACTGGAGAGAAGGAAATTAATATTGAAACCGTTCCTATGGAAGATCTTTATGCTTCCCTTAACTCCAGAGTCACAAAATAGATGCCAGTGGCACACATACACCCATCCTGCTGAGAGACAGGCACTAAAATAACCTCTGTTCCAGCTGGTGGGCCACTGAGGCTCCTGCTGTGTTGTTTTAATGGGGAAAATTAGCCAAGCAGAAAGGTGGATCCTGTTTGTTATGCTCCACTGTCCCCCATCCGTGCAGTCGGCCGAGGAGCCATCCTCTGTTGTCCTCTCTGCCTGTGTCTCCGAGCTCTCCTGACTCTGTGTATCTGCAGCTGCTCCTGCCTCCACACTCTGCCAGGGACAGATACATACAGGACAGAGGAGATCCAGGAAACACACACACCAACATGTGTGTGTATGCTTGCATCTGAGACTAAAGCTGGAGAAGGATTTTTTTTTTTCTTTAATATTCCACTGGTCCATCGTTTTATTTATCAGTTTCGGCTTGTGCTCACCTGCAGGAAGGCCAGAGCAGGAAAACAGCGAGACGAGAGGCGCCTGCGTGTGATTTCAGGATAAACAGGGGAGAAAATGGAAGGACAAGAGAGTGGGAGATGAGGGCTGAAAAGCATCTCTGTTCTGGACGGCCTTCAGACAGCTGACATGGTCACAATGAGACCTTCTTTCACAGCCAAGCAGACGAGGAAGACTGTGGGGTTTAGTACTTCTGGCATGCTGGTTTGGTCATATAAGAGACATGCATCATTCAATGCATACGCTGAAGAAAGTCCTGATTTAAAAAAAAAAAAAATTCATGTTTTAATCACTGTGACCTTTTCAAAATAATAATGTTACCAATCTGGCTTTGTCCCATAAAAATGTTGTCCCCTCTGAGGAAGACGACATCATCTCCTTTCAGATCAGATCATCAGCAGAGCTAAAAACGCTTAACGATTTAAATACCACATTTTTTAAAAAAACAACGAAAGATGGGAGATAATGTGATTGCCTGAGTCATAATGTGTCTGTCTCTTCGCAAAATATTTTATTCACCACTGGACAAATTTTAATGAAACTTTCAGAAAGTATTCATTTAATGAACATAACTCAGTCAGTTTTACAGATTGGAGCTAACATCTGGTGTGGTAGTTGTTGAGAGTCTTCCTCCTGACCTGTCACATCTCACATCCTGTCCTTTAAGAAATCCTGGCCAATAATTGGTTTTAAATTCAGCCGTATTTTCCACCTGTGTGTTTTATGGCTTGATTGTCTGCTTCTGAAATCAAATTCTACATGAAAATCTGTAGTTTCTTTTGTCATTATCACATTTTACATAGACATAGGATTCTGACCTTTTTAAATTTCATTAATTTACACTGTGTAAAGTTTTAAATGGACTTGCTCCTCCACCTCTCTGAGAACAATTTAAGAACCTGAAGAACTGAGGCGGATCTACTAGATCAACTTTATCCGGCGGTGTTACCGTAAGACTTGTTTTTTACAACAGCATATTCTGTAAAGGAGCTGATCTGGAACACATTATTTGTTCATTTAAAACCTACTCTTTATTGTAAATCTTGGTTGATGCAGCACCAAACTCATTTAGCTTTTAAATATTGTGTTTCTTGAACTTACTCCATTTTATTGTTCGTATTGTAACAACTTTTAAACCCGTTTGCTTTTATCTCTTTATGTTTTGATCAACTTTTCTTTTTTGAGGCCCTTCCAGAGAAACTATGATATTCACATTGGAGAGATTAAACAAACTTGAATGAATAAATGAACTAAAGTATTCACAGAAGGAAAGCACATCACACTCCACCGTTAATGCCTGAGTTTAACACTTTATATATGACAATGATGGAATTATTTCCATTTTGGTCACATCGTGAAAATAACATCAGGGTTAGATCTCACGTAACATCACAGGTTTTCACACAGTTTGTTAGCACTCAGACTATGTGTTGTAAACTACTCTCAGCTACTACCACGTCAAGTTTTACTCCAATTTTAGCTAAACTGACTGAGTTATAGTCATTTTTGTGTTCAATTAATTAGCCATGGCCACCATTTTACACTGGGTTGACTCCAAAAGTCAATTAGCTGTAGATTTTCATAAAATCCATCCAGTTGTTCCTGACATATTTTGCTAACAGGCAGACAAACAACACACATACAGGCAAAAACATATTTGCCTTTATTTAAACCTGTCTGTGATAAATATCCTTGAATAGAAAGACATCAGGAAAAAAACAAGCATCCAACAGAAACACAAAGTAGTTTGATGATCGTATGTCTCACACAGTTTTGTAAATAAACCTCCACAATGGTCATCAGACACGGAGTATAAAACATTATTGGCTGTTTCTCTGTTAAAGTCATTTAGTGTCACAGCCGTAAGTGCTTCTTTAGACATAACAGAATCATTAAGGGAAGACAGAATGCTGTGCCGTGCATCTGTGATGGATTTTTAAACTTATAAGGCCCATTATTTCTTAATTTATGATCAGCCTGAGTAAGAGACGCACTTACTCCTTTTGTTCAAAGTGGATTTAAACAAAAGGAAAAAATGTAGCAAATCAAGTCTGATGCCTGTTTTATGTATTCAGAGGTGGAGCAAAATCATACTGAAGTTGGCAAGAAAAATGCAATAAGGGAGTTTTTCCCTGAATAAAAAGGAATTCTGACACTAAATCCACTTCATTTGGAGACAAATAAATAACCTAAAGTGTGGCTTTAACTGAAACTTTGTTTTATAATATGTTTGTTAATCACTAAAGTCTGAAACGTTCTTTTTACTTTCTTTGAGCTTGCACAAAACAATATACTGAAACATAAATGCTTAAACTTTTAGGATTTATCTCTTTTTTTGTAAGGTTCAAAACACATTGCTTCGCTCTGTGAGACACTAACTTTTGCTTTTTCAGATACAAACCATCATTTAAGAAGCCTGTTTTCATCAACAGTCACCAGCCTGTGCCTTTTTCTTTTTATTTTATCTGTACATACTGTACACCCCAATATTTCCTAGACAACAAAATCTCTTTCTCATGAAAAACACATGAATTGATCGTGTTTTTCTCGTGATCCCATGTGGAAAACCATGTGATCACATGAGTTCACATGTGAAGTTCATGTTTTAATGTAAGAGGCTGCTCAGCTGGACTGACCGTCACACCTGGTGGTTGTTCAGTAGGTGTACCTGTCTGAGAGACACAGCTGCAGATTCACTAAGATGGTGCTGTTCCTGCCTGTTATCATCTGCTCCAGTTTTACTTCTTCATTAGCTCCACCTAACTGCTTCACAAAGCAAACAGTGCTGATTACATGCTGTCGCATCAAGTTCAACAGCAATTTGTGCTCTTTTAGTGTCAGAACGCAGCGGATCTGCATTGTCCTTGCTGCACGTTTTAAATCTGACCGTCTGTCACAAACACATCAGCTGCAAAAGCAACAGAAAGAAAAATAAAAAAAGTTTCAGGATTTAACAGATGAACTACAGAGACAGTAGTTATCTGATTGTATCGAAGAGGAATCATGTTCACGATGGCATTTTTAAACAAATAAGTGACAGTTTGGGCTTCAATGTTCATTTTGCATCCTGGTTTTTCCTTAATGTATTAAAAGAGGATACATTCGGACACTCTCCCCTGCAGGGCGGGTCAGACCTCCATCTCTTTGCCTTCAGAGCACCTGCAGACTGGGGGAGGCACTTATGACAGGCAATGGAGAGGGTGGGAGGTAAGTTGTGAAAATGTTTCAAAACTAACAACAGATTTTACACAATTTATATATAGGTGCTATAGTGTCTGTTCTCATCAAGGCAGTTTGAAGTAGAGAACGCAAACCTCCTCCAAGGCCACAGTGTGATTATAGAATAGTGCGATCTGGATCATAATCTGGATCACCAAAAACAAATAAAACCATTGTTTTTTGTAACAACCTCAACATTTCCTGAACATTTCCTCCAAATCTGTTCTTTAGTTTTTACCTGATCGTTGCTAACAGACAGGCAGACAAACCAACGGACACGACCAGAAACAGAACCTCATTGGTGGAGGAAACAAAAGGGTCACATGTAGGAGCAGAGATGAGGTTTTAACAAAGGGGTTACCTGTGACCTTTGACCTCATGAACCTTGAAATCAACAGGCATCTATCTTTAACCAATGAGGTGTCCAGCTGTGCAGTTTGACCTTCCTAAATGACACTGTTGCACAGATAGAGCACTAGGTCAACTGTGATGTTGACCTTTGACCCCATGACCTTGAAATCAGTGGTGATCACCCTTGACCCATGAGGTGTCCAGCTGTGTAATTTAATATTCCTGTTTTACAGCTGCAGAGTTATTGCACGGGCTGATCTGTGACCTTGACCTTTGACCTTGGACTTTGACCGGATCACCACCAACAGTTATTCACATGGTCCTTGTACCATGTTTGACCTTTCCTGAAAATGTCATGAAAAATGGTTCATAACTGAAAACGGCACCTCCTTGGTGGAGGTAATGACTCCATTTTTCCTCATAGACCTCCTGTCCTCGTTTTGTAATTGCAGCAGTGCAACAAGTTGCTAACCTGCTGCACGTTTTTACTCGGAGACACAGTTACCATCTGTAGACTTTTTTTTTTTTTTGAAAACCAAACACTTTTTTACCTTTACCTTTACCTTTTTTACCATATTTTACAAAATATGGGCAGGGTTTCCTTTAAAACTATGCATGTTATTGCATCTAAACGTGGGCAAATTTCTCCGGCACAAAGAGGCGCTGCCTGGTTGTGCTTATTTCCTTATAAAACTCCCTCTGTGAAGGTTTTGGGAATTAGACCGATGCACAAAATCTGACCTTGCTCCTGCAAAGGTCACGCAAATGGTTGATGAATCTGAGCCCAAGATGTTTGTTCTCTTGTTTCTGTTGCATAACAGGTTAGATGTAGGATATTATTTCATTTGCATGATTTTATTTTGTGGATAAAAGCGTGAGTCAAAGTGCGTTACAGAACTCACAAGGAAGAAAACTCGATGTCTCAGCGAAGCAGCAGGGATGTGTTAGAGCTTATGTTCTTCTACCATTCGCTGATCTAGTTTTATTTTTTATCATATTTTAGTGTCAGTTCAATTTGCTTTCAACTCTGACCAGAATGGCAATCAAATAATCCAAAAGGGTTTTTTTACATTTTTATACACCGATGTACTAAATCTAAAATAGTTTTGTCTCTTTTCCTTTGTTCATAATTGCTGTAAGTGTATATTAAAGAGAAAATCCAAAGACAAATTTACCCGGCAGCACTGCACAAGGCCAATGCAGCAGATTTATTTTCTGCATCAACTTCTGTCAATAAACATGGAAATCAGAACAAAATATATTCCAGTTTTCTCACATCTGTAAGCTCAGCAAACATTTGTGTAAACAACTACAGTAAAGGAAATACTACATTCAACACATTTACAGTAACTGTACGAGGGAAAAGTCTGGAAGCATCGTCTCTTCACCCAGATCTGGTTGTATTCTTATTTGTAAGGCAACATGGGAAGAACCTCCTCCTGTGCCATAATAAATAAATCCATTCCTGCACAGACGCTGCCTCAACTTAGTGCTTATACCTGATAGGTGTGTTTACAATTAGGCACAAATGTGTTTGCACACCTGGCAGATGTGTTTTACCAAGTGGTTCACAGGAGCGGCCATTTGGAAACCCGGGGCTTTGAAACGGCAAGGAAGTGACATCATGATATCCTTCTGTGTCTAAAACATCAACATGAATAAAGATGGAAGCAACTCCACGGCTCAAAACTGGAGCCAAAAGGTCTGTTTTAAGGGTGCTGACATGTTGTGTTTTTGGAGCCAGAGTCTGCAGACCAGGGACCCTTTATACAGAAGCCCCACCTACACCCCCTCCCAGGCCAGTGCAGCATGACACTTGATTTTAAGCCCTAAATAACTAATTGAAACTTAACATATCAAAAATGCTTATTTAACCATACAGCAGCAAAATAAAGACTGTGTGAATCAACAAAACTCAACAGTGGGAAGAAATTATCTGAAGTGTAGTCAGATAGTATCCCAATTGTTTACATTAAAAAATGTACTGCAGTCAGCCACTGGGGAAAGGGGNCTTTGTGGCTTCAACTTCCATCTGTTGGTGCTGTCTCTAGTTATGATTTATCTGAATGGTCTAAAAAAGGTAAATGTATTTGTTTGGCAAAAGTGTGAGGCTCACATTGTGCATTCTGTTGTGCAGATCTGGGCTGATGTTTTAGTTTCAACACAATATTCAGGTAAAATGGCCTCATAAAAAAAGAACGTCATTACAGCTGAAATCTTTATAATCACAGCCACAGATGCCCATATTTTACTGTAAGTTTCACTTATTTTTCTTTCTTCTTTTTTACTGTACTGTGTCATACATTACCAGTGGAGTTTTCACAGTGAAATTCTGTCAACCACAGCTGCTGGTAAGTTCCTGGAAATTTTTAACAAATGACATAAATAAGATTTACAGTTGCATTGTGTTTATTTTTACTGAAAGACTTATTAGATTTATGGTATTTCTGTTGTTTAAAGGTTGTATACCATAAATAGATTAAAAGAAATTAACAGTGTAGGCACAATGTATGTTTTCACTAATAATTTTACCATAAACAAAGAAAAGTATGTATATATATATATATATATATATATATATATATATATATATATATATATAAAGGAGATACATTGTCTGTAAATTTTTATGGTGAACTTTCACCACCACAGCTGCTGTAATTTTACCTTAAATTCCACTTCTTTCTTACAGTGTCTCAACTGATCTTTATGCTATTAGCAGAAAAGCTACTTTTATTCAAACATTTATTAGTTAAAAGTTCACAACAGTTTTTGTTCAGCAGCTTCATCACATTTTGCTAAATATAGGTAACAAAGTTTCCAAATTAAAACCCTGTAAGAGGAACCACAGAAGAGCTTAGAAAGATTGAAAATATTTATTTTTTTCTTGCAAAACAGGCAAAAAAAACATTCTGAGGTAAACACTTTAGGTCATATGTTTAAAGCTTTTACAAAACTGTCAGCCTCTAGGCTCCTACACACCAAAGTTCCCACTTTGGAAATCTGAGAGTATGTTGGACCTCTCTTCCTCTGTACCCATAGTTCCTGGCCTCAGGGAGTGGAGTCTCTTCACCCGTCTCACACATCCAACTTAAACACACACACACTGGCAGCAGACCACATCAGAGGGGGTCCGTTCCTTCCCGAGTCCACAGATCTCTGGATAAACATATTATTCTGGATTAAATGTTTCCCGTATTTGTTATTCTTTGCTCTGAGACTCCAGGTGGAATTGGTATGAAACCAAAAATCATATGTACATTTCTTTGAAAGACAGAACAGGCTGAGGGGAACGATCTGAACGGGGAACAAGAATTCCCTTTCGGAGCGAGAACTTGTAACAACATTTGTGCAGATTTTGCGATCGGCCCAGATTCTTTCGAACACATCTAACAAAGACTACGCTGTGTTCCTGAGAAGTGCTCTTTTCCCTCGGCAACCTAGGCCGCACCACCACTCAGCATTCTGTCCAAAACCAGGAAGTGTCTGTGTGTGCTCCGTGGAGGTCCACCGCTGGCTCTGAATCAGATCCAACCGAGGCACTGATCCTCTCAGGGAAGCAGCGGTATGTGGGAGCATTTTACCCTCATGGGTTATCAGTTTGAATTCAGATAGGAGGTGACAGCTGAGCAGCAGCTCCAGCCCAAATTAAAGACTTTGGAGGCCTGACGGTGATGACGGTGGTGTCTTGCTCACTTATGCAATTATGTTCAAATTACTGCCAGAGTTTCTGACTTTGTCTGGGCCCAGGTCGTAGCCTGGAGCGGACCAGTCTGAGAGGTGATGATGTGTGCTGAGAGATCACAGGCTGCCTACCTCCAACCCCAATAGCAGTGGTAATACTATCTGAGCATGGATGGATGGATGGATGGATGGATGGATGGACGGACGGATGGATGGATGGATGTTAAACTAGATGGTACTCTCATAAATTATGCCAGTGTTTTAGCACTGACCCTGAACTCCCCCTCCCATGCCACAAATACAACTCTGCGCTTTTTCTTGTGTTTTTTCTTTTTTTTTCACTATTCCTTCCTCAGCTTTGGGGAAAACATGCAGCTTTATCGAGAATTATGTGCCATGACTTTTGGTTGCAGCACATCACGCAGCACAGTTGCAAAGGAATGCCAACCCTTTCCACACAGACCAATAAAAGGATTTTGGTAAAACAAGTAAGAAAACCCAGCCCTGTTTGGAGCTCTGCAGCTCAGACATACTTCACTGTATTAAAAACATTTAAAGTTTGAACAAGTCATAAAAAGTTTAAATGTACCTGACTTAACAGACATTTTAATATTTGTATTACTTTTTACACAATCACAGTTTAGGTTTTGTGATTTTTGGACATTTTTTTAATAAATGTTCAGCTCAGAATGTGATGAAGTCACATAATACCTTCTGAACTGTATAAACTTTTAGCGAATAGCTTCTTCTTATTTTCACAGTCGTTACACTTCCTTCACAGTTTACACATTAAAATGTTGCCATTTTTGTCTGTTTTCACTCAGTATGTCTCTCACTGCTATAAGACATGATATTCTCTAAAATTTGTGCTGAGTATGCACGTCCAAACTCTCATTGAATCTCATTGTATCAAAACCTGAAGTTGAGGGTCTCTTTAACTTGTTATAGCTCGAACATAAATCATGGTAGATGAAAAAAATATACACATATGGTTGTCAAAAGTTGTCGCCACTCACTGTTCAAAAGTATATTTTTTACACAAATTATAGGTTTTGTACAGGGATGGATTTCTTTAGGCTCGGTTTCTTGTTTGCATTTCTGTCTGGCTGTCTGATAAAGAGTGCTGTGTGTGCCCATCTCGGTGATTACCAGAAACGACCTTTTGGCAACCAGTGACTCAGCAGAATCTTATATTACTCAGCAGATCCATCATGGGTGCCTCCATAAATCCTGTATGATTTCATCAATTTTGTTGTGATTTGAACTTAAAAATTTAAAGAGAATTGAATTTAAAAAATCTCTGCGGATTTGATCATTTAAAGCTCATAGATGATCAAACAAAGCGTTGTCATATCTTAGACCATCACAACAGGAAGTCCTGAATTACTAAAACGCTTCATAGAAGAAAGCTGACGGATGTTGGAATCTCAGGCAGCAGCTGCATTGGTAACCTTCAAAAATGTCTCCAGAAATTTCCCAGATTCGTCAAAAATTCAACCACTTTCTCCATATTTTGGAGCAAGGTGACGACGCGTCCTGATCAAATATTCACAGCCAGTTGCGAGCAGAATATCAGGCACAATCAGATGCTCTTGAATGAACTCCAGCTCAGCTTCCTGCATGTTAATTCGACCAACTGAGGAGCAACACGACAGCCTGAAACCCCTATCAGAGCGTTTGTTTCTTCCTAACGTGTTTATTTTTGAAGAGAGAAAAAAAAAAAAAGCACAGCCCCAATTTTTCTCGGCGGTGGGACGTGTGTTGTGGACAGAGCGTTTTCCACCGCAGACTGTTTCATGTCTCTCTTCCTCTCTTTTTGGACCCCGGAGACGTTGCTCGTGTGCATAACTGCTGTCTGAGTGTGTTTCTGATCTGCTGCTGGTGATGGTGCACAGACTCCTAAATTAGAGGCAACCGAAACGCAACTTATCTGCCTGAAAGTGGAAACTGAATGAAGCAAACGAAGCCCGTGAGGGGTCTGTGACATTTATGGAGGAGACATAAGCACTAAAACAATGCAACTAAACACAATATTACAAACAGAGTTTCATTCAGAGCGACAAAACCATCGTCCTTCAGCTCGTATCTCATTGGGCTGCGGCTGATAGCGACCAGTCAGAGACCAGAACTGCAAGAAAATATGAAAATTTTCATTTGGAATCGCACTGAATTGGTACTTAAGTTACATTTGCGTATGTAGCTGCAACTAAATTGTGATTCTCTGGCAACAGCCCTATAAATGCAGTGCAGTTTTTAGTTTCAATTTACTCACAATTTGTACTCCTATGTTTAATTTTTTCCTTTCCAATCAGTCAAAATTTGGTTTCAAAGGTCGTCAACCTCTCTCAGGGTCACTTCTCGCACCTTCTGACTCACATGGAGAAAGCTTCCAAACACTTGTTTTTCCCCCCCAGAAAAATGGTCCCAAAACCGTTTTGAACATGTTCAAAACTCCTGCGACGCCAGAGCGAGGCTCTGCGACTCGGGCAAGGAAACTGAGAACGTTTCGTTGACTTTTTGGAAGCTCTTTTGCCAGTCCCACTCACACTT
Organism: Kryptolebias marmoratus; assembly: GCF_001649575.2. Classification (NCBI taxonomy): domain Eukaryota; kingdom Metazoa; phylum Chordata; class Actinopteri; order Cyprinodontiformes; family Rivulidae; genus Kryptolebias; species Kryptolebias marmoratus. Next base: position 9,300,515 of record NC_051438.1, read on the forward strand.
CAATGTTCTATTAAACATTGAAGGGATATTTTTCTGTCAAGAGTATTGCAGAAAGAGGGAAAAGTCCACTTAAGAGTCAGGCTAACAGCTTGCCAGACGGATCCACGTTTTATAGTGTTTATGCTAATAAAACATCTCCTGCTCAGAAATGTCATACTGGCGTGACACGACGCTGTATTAGTTAATAATAAACCTCTACACTTTTGCATGAGGCTGTTTGTTTAGCATGTTGCTGCTTTCTCAACCAAACAACGTCCGTCTTGCTACGTAAATGTAGGTTTCCCTACGCTGCTGGATGTATTTAGGCACTTATGTGCCTAGGAAATGCTATAAAGCAGGGATTGGTGTAGGTAGCTATAAGCCGGGTTCGTTGGTGGACTTTTTTCTCATTCTTCTGTCTCTTATTGAGGACAGACTGATCAGGAAGTATTGATAAACTATCTGACAAAATGAAATCTTTTTTACAATTGGACGGAGGAAAGCAACGCTCCTCCATGGCTCGGTATTCTGATGAGGACTCTCGAACTGTAGAGGGGGCAAAGGGGTCATGAAGTGTGTCTATGTTTGTGTGTAGGTGTGTGTGTGTGTGTGTGTGTGAGAGAGAGAGAGAGAGCGAGAGAGAGAGATGGCAGCATCACCAGTCCTCCAGGGCTCAGCAGGCTAATTAATAATGAATCCCAGAGAGTCTGTGTTTGAAATGCAGATGTGCAACTGCCGGCTCCGCCTGCTCCTTCACAGGGACCTGTGTGTGTGTGTGTGTGGGTGTGTGTGTGAGCCACAGGGGAAAGTATGTTGGCTGGTTGTTCAGCAGTGGCAGAGAACTTGCTCACACCCCTACATGAAATCCACCCAGCCCATTCATTAAACATGGACCGCATTTGACTTTCGAGCGAGATTTGAAGACGAGAACCACGGGAGGAAAAAAGATGGTTTCATTTCCGCAGCAACTCTGGCCTCTTCTCTGCTCCAGAGCTCGCCGGTGCCATCAGAGGCCCGAGCCACGAGCCCTCCTCGGCTCTCAGCACAGAAGAGGAGAAGACGAAAGGAGGATGGAGAGGCGCTGAAGAGTTCCAGTCCTGCAGACGTTCTCCTCCTCTTCACTGCTCTCTGCGCTCCCGTGTGTGTTTGTGCAGTTTGAAGTTTAACAGATGGTAATGTTATGTAGATTTTTCCTCCTTTTTTCAACCAGCCGTGACTCCTTCAGTGACCCAGCAGCAAAACACAAGCCTCTTCTGCAAACAGCACCTGTAACACACGACAAACCCACATGGAGCGGTCAATAATCCCTTCGATAAATGGTACCGTTGTTTAAAGGAGGGCAGCGTGGAACCGGTTCAGTTCAAATCCTTCCAAATGAAAAATAGAAGAACCGATATTAAAAGACTCCATGCCCGAGTGTTGCTCCGACTAAAGTCATCAATTAGAAACCAAAACTCCATTCTTACTTAGATTTAGCTCTTATTTTCACATTTAATTTAATGACATCATATAAAAATTACTTTGTTTCATTGCCATAAAAAATATGGTATTAGGCTCAAAATACTGCCAGTGTAAAAAAACAAGCTAAATTATTGAAAAAAATCAAAAATAAAATAAATATAATATATAATTTTTAATTAATTATATACTCTTAAACTTAAATATATATTTATATTATTTTCCCCAGATCAGCTGCACAAACATAGCAATACAACATTTGTGTTTGTTTCAAATTAAAATGAAAGCAACATTCTTTAACACTTTATTTACTCATTATTATTATTATTATTATTATTATTATTATTATTATTATTATTATTATTATTATTATTATTATTACATTAAAAACTTGCAGGTAAATGCTCATTAAGATTAATAGAATTGTTTTGTTTTTGTTCATTTTTACTTTTTTAACTGGCTGGAAAATGTTTTCAAATAAAATAACGAAGTAACAAATGAGACATCCTAGCAACATCACGGCCTAATATTTATTATCTATTTAGTTACCTGTCTGTGGTGCTCCATTTAGGCTTAGGAGTTCACAGGTCATAGGTGCAATAAAGGAAGTCAATATTTCTGGGTTTTCAACACCATTTTTTAAAAAATGGAATATATATATATCAGAAGCTTGTTTTATGGACCTCCTGATGTGTATTTTCGTATTTCCTATTTTAAATGAGAATTTGTCTGGAATCAGTGACAGGAAAGACGCAACAGAACCACACACACACCCAGACACACAAGTCCAAAGAGAGCTGATTGTTGTGTTTGACAGCCCTCACTTTTTCCTTCAACTCCTTCCCTTTAAATGAGTCCAAATGAATCACGAGAACAAAGAAGTTGCCGCCTAAATGATCTGGGATCAGCTTTGTTTTGTCTGGACATAGTGTCCTTTATTTGCCACGTCACGGGTTAATGGGAATATTGATTTTTCTGTCTGGGCGCTCAGTGAACAACTTAGTTTCCACTGAGAGATGACATGAACGCCTTTCTCCCATAAACAAATAAAAGCTCTGCGGAAAACCCCTAAAACGAAATGTGTTTTTTTTTCTTTCTTTCTTTAAAGTAAGAAAGTATTGGTGTTCTTTGTGTTTTTAATTCACAGCAGTTGTAACACACACACACACACACACACACACACACACAAATAGCCTTTTGTCTCCTTGTAAATAAATAAATCAGTGGTGGCCACTGTTGGCAGCAGGAGCGGAGGAGCGGAGGATTTTAGGCTCCGTGGGGGGAAAAGTTTCCAAAAGGTCATGACACCAAAAGTGACAAGTCCTGCCCTGCGCGAGACATGAGGCGGTCTCAGACTAAAACCTGCTTCATCTGCAGCCCGGAGCTCCAACCTGAAGGGTGCAACATTAAAAAAAAAAAAAAACAAGCATCGACCCATTTTTAGATTCCTCCTTAAAACAGAAACCTGGCTGAATTAGTTTGAGGTTTAATAGAAATCACAGCACAGAACCTGCTGTTTTTCCTCTTTTTTTAAAAGCAAGAATAATCCGTTTTATTAAAGCCCAGCAGAATGTTAAAGGGGGCAGTTTGGTTTGACATGCAGCTTCATATCAACGAATAACTCTTTTGTCTAAACTTTTATCATTTCATTTTTAAAAAAGGCAAAACAAAACAAAACCGTTTCGTCTTTCAGTCCAACCCCTTATCATTGTCCCTCTTTAGCCATAACCGTTTCTCCCGGAACTGTTTTGCAGACAGATGTGTTTATTTACTCTGCTGTTCGCGCAGTAAACAAACGCAAACAAAACGTGACGAGATAAAACGTAAAAAAAAAAAAATAAAATAAAAAAAAAAAAAAAAAGGAGCCGGTGTGTGATTAGTTGTCTGCTTGTGGAGCGGTAATGTGCAGCCTCTGTGTGTGTGTGTGTGCAGAGTGGTGTCAGTGTAGCAGAGCTGTACGGCTCGGCCCGCGCGCTCTCAATGGGCTCTTTATTGGAGGCGCGGAGCGGGGATTTGCCTTTTATTCGCCTCGCTATGGAAACGAGCTCAGCGGCGGAAAAATGTCGACGCGAATAAAGGGGAATCGGCACAAGGAGCGTTTCCAGAGAAGCATCTGTTACACTTAGAAACTTAGACTATGGAGGGAGCGATACAAACCACCCCCTTCTCTCTCTCTCTCTCTCTCTTCTCTCTCTCTCGCCTAACTACTTTATGCGCCACTAAAACACACACACACACACAGTTTTAATCTTTGGAACGAGACTAAATCAGGTGCTCCGGATTCTGTTGGTTATCTGTAAAAAAAAAAGCTAGTCAACTTTAAAAATCAATCAACTTGTATTTAAAAGGAGAGCGTTGGGCCCAAAATAATCCATTCGCCGAGGCGCGTCATTCAGTGTGACATCTACCTCCATTGCGCGCAACTTTACAACAACAATGTCAGGTTTTAGTTTCCATCCCAAAACGACTCAAACGAAAGAATTCACCAAACAAGACCTTTGAAGCTCTATCGTATCAAACAGTTAGCCATAAGTCAAATAATTTACCTGCATAAACCTATCCAGCTAAAGATTTCCCGTCTCAGATTTATTTTCAAGCTTTAAAGCTACAGAGGATGTCCCACCACCATCATCGTCATCACCGTCATTGCTTCTATCTTGTTCCTCACGGTCCCCCCACCCTCACCCTGTCCCGCCTCCAGCCAGCGGCTTAGCCCGCTCCTGCAGCCCCCGGCGGTCAGCTCACCTGCTCCGGCCCGCTCCTCTCCGCGTCCCCGGCGCTGCTCCGGGCTCTGCCCAGGCGCGCTCTAATGACTCTCCGCTGGCTGCTGCCCTTCTTTTTATTTCTCCTAAATGTATGAAAATGTATGCAAATTTAAATCAAGCTTAACCTGCGCCGCCGCTCGGGCAATACGTTTAATGGAATTTCGAACCAATAAAAGGAGCGGAACCGCGGCGCATGCCTTTCTGGGGGACAAAACGTGAGAGTCGGGAGAAGGAGGGACCGTTTATGAAACTTTAACACGTCGGCTCGGAGCAATAAAGATGTGACGCTGACCTCCAAGCGAAAGTCTTTATTTTAGACCCTAAGCTACTTTGTGTTTGGACAGACGTGATTTGGGGGACGACAAAATGAGCCGTGCGTAAAAGAGTTTGCGTAAAGTTGCGCCTTCTCCC
>NC_051438.1:9305166-9309149 GCF_001649575.2 Kryptolebias marmoratus
CCCCCCCCCCCCCCCCCCCCTCACAATCACCTCAAAAAAAATTTCTCTTAAGTTAATAATTAGTAGTGAGAACAGCTCTTAGTCTGATTGGATCCCCCTCTAATTTAAGTGCTGGCACGTTTAAGAAATGCCATTGCTGCTTTAATCTGTTTCTCCGCGCGCGCTCGGGGGTGACGGGAGCAGCAATAAAGCCGTGCGTAAATCAGCTGGAAACTTTAATTAATAAACAGGAACAGCGCGCGCCTCGCGCTCACATCGTTGACCAGCACACTTCCGGTTCGACTGCCTGTACAGTAACCCAGCCACCCCTCTTCTCTCCCCCTAGCTCTCCCTGCGCTCAGCTCAAAGAGGCGGGGGTTCGTGGGGGGGAGGGGGGATCCTGCGCCCTCGTTGGTGGAGGCCCGCGGAGAGGCGCGCTGTGATTGGCTCTGGAAGCTGTTCGTCACCAGCAGGCTGCGGCCGAGGCTCCGGAGAGAGGTAGAGATGTCAGAGGCTGAGCCGCTGCCTCCCTTCAGTAGCATCAGTGGGGTACAGCAGCCAGCATGGCCACAGCTGCCTCCAGCCCCTACACCCTGCTCACCTCCGGCTCCATGATCCACGCGGACAGCCAGGCCATGCAGCCCGCGAGCCTCTACAGAGGGCACCAGAAACTCCTGCAGAGCGACTACCTGCAGAGCAACGGCCACCCCCTCGGGCACCAGTGGGAGGGCAGCCCCTGGTCCACCATGGAGCAGCAGGACGTGAAGCCGTGCAGGGAGGACCTGCAGCTCGTCCACCACCGCTCCCCGCACGTCGCGCACCACTCCCCGCACCACAACAACAACAACCACCCGGGCGCCTGGGGCACGCCGGTGTCCCACAGCTCGTCCCTCAGCGGCGCGCAGCAGATCAACCTCTACTCCCAGGCGGGCTTCACTGTCAACGGCATGCTGGAGCACGGCGGCCTCACCCCGCCGCCTCCGCCGCCCAGCGGCAACCCGCAGGGCCAGGGCATGCACCCGGGCCTCGGGGACGCGCTCAGCCCCGAGCACGGGGACCTGGGCGGCCACCACTGCCACGACCACTCGGACGAGGAGACGCCCACCTCGGACGAGCTGGAGCACTTCGCCAAGCAGTTCAAACAGAGGCGGATCAAGCTGGGCTTCACGCAGGCGGACGTGGGGCTGGCGCTGGGCACGCTCTACGGGAACGTGTTCTCCCAGACCACCATCTGCCGGTTCGAGGCGCTGCAGCTCAGCTTTAAGAACATGTGCAAACTCAAGCCGCTGCTGAACAAGTGGCTGGAGGAGGCCGACTCGTCCACGGGCAGCTCCAGCAGCATCGACAAGATCGCCGCGCAGGGCAGGAAGAGGAAGAAGAGGACGTCCATCGAGGTGAGCGTCAAGGGGGTCCTGGAGACGCACTTCCTCAAGTGTCCCAAGCCGTCCGCGCAGGAGATCACGTCGCTCGCGGACTCGCTGCAGCTGGAGAAGGAGGTGGTGCGCGTGTGGTTCTGCAACCGGCGGCAGAAGGAGAAGAGGATGACGCCGCCCGGGGAGCCGCCGCCGCCGCAGCACGAGGGACCGTATTCTCACAGCGGGAGCGCGGGCGGGGACGCGTCCTCGTGCCACGATCTCTGACCCCGACCGCGGAGGGAGGATTTCTGCAGACTGTCCCGGTCCAAGAACAGACTCCTCCAGCAGGAGCCTCCAGAACAAAAAGCAGCCTTTTTCCTTTTTTTTTTTTTTTTTCGTTTTTCTTTTTTCTTTCTAACTCTGAGGGCATTACTCTGCTCCTGACCTCTCTGTTGGATCACGTTGCTTTCAATCTTCATCACGGATATATAAAAAAACAACAACAAAAAAAACAAAAAAACAAAAATGTGCCTATTGAATAAACCCGCAGCGCCTTTGGTTTGTTTCACATCAGCTCCTGATGGGACTCCTGTTCTGTTCTCATTGTGTTTTATTTTTTTAGGGGGTGGGAGAATTCATCAAACAAACGATTGGCTCATTTTATTTTATTTTACCTGACTAGTTGCAGCACCCTCCGTGCTCCAACTCCTCATCAATCGTTTTCAAACACGATTCCAGATGTTCTGCAGCGTGATGGAGGATTGGTTTTTGGTTTTGTTTTTGTTTTTGTTGTTCTGTTTTAACTCATGGCGGCCTTTAAGAAGCTGCACACCTACAGCTATTTATGAATTCACGTGTTTGATTTCAATCACCTTCGACCACAGAAACTGTGTGGACTCTGCCACAGAGCCGAGAATTATTTAAAAAAATAAAAAATAAAAATAAACTAAAAAAACAAAACAAAAAAAAAAAACAAAGAAGAAAGATGAGCTGAACACCTGCCTATAATTTTAACTCAATATCCAAAATTTTATAACCACAAATACTCCTGTTATTTGGTTTCTTTCCTATAAGTATTTTTCTCCGATATTGTACAGTTTTATATATATATAAATATTACCCTTTTTCAAGTCATTAATTTAAACAAATTACATTAGTTATTCACGCACTTAATTAGCAAATGTTTGAAATACAACAAAAAGAAAAAAAAACATATTTTCCAGTAAAACTGAACTGTTTTGGTTTGATTCCAAATTTTGATGACAGCTCGAGTAATTATTTATTTTCAGTATAAAGCTTGTATTATGTTTTGAAATAAACAATGTATGTTGGAATAAACACTTTCTTGATACAATTTGTTTACTGTCTATAAAAGAAACTTAAACACCTGAAGAATAAATGTTAAATATTGAGAAGTTTAAAGCTTGGTTAAATTCACTTATAATCTTATTCAGTTATTCTTATTATTGTTATTTATTCAATTTAGTCAAACTTTTATTCTTCTTCATTGTTCTTATTTTTATTTTATTCGCTCTTCCTATTTTTCATTCTTGTTTGGTATTCTTATTTTTATTCTAATTACTTATTCATGTTCAATAATCTTATTTTTATTCATATTTTTCTAATTTTTTCTTCTTGTTGTTTGCACTCTTATTTTTATTCTTATTCATTAGTCTTAATTTTATTCATTATTTTGATTTTTACTCTTATTCAGTGTTCCTATTCAAAATTCTTATTTTTATTCCTTTTCATTATTCCTTTTTTAATTCTTGATCTTTTTCATTATTTTTATTTCACGTCTTATTTATTTTTACTAATTTATTCTTGTTTATTGTTTTAATTTTTATTCTTATTCTTGTCACAATTATTTTATTCTTATTCGTGAATTTATATTTTCCTTATTCAAATTCATTCTATTTTCCCTTCTGTTATTATTTTTATTATTATTATTATTATTATGTAAAAGTAACTTGTGTTATAAGGTGCTTTTAAAATGTAGCATATTTTAAAAGTTTCAGAGTTAATTAGATATATTTTCATTATATGTATGACTCATTTTATTTATTCTATTTATCATTATACTCCATGTTTAAATGCACAAATGACACATTTTTACGACAATTTTGTGATTTAACTCTATGTCAAGTCAAAACGTTTTTATCCCAAACAGCTGTAAAAATTTCCAGTGGTTGGACTTGACTTTTTTTTCCTTCTTCTTCTTTTTTTTTGATTTGGATCCCAGCTAGACTGAGACGCTTTCAGCTCCACTGAATTGTTATTGTCCGGGCCCTCTGCCCTCCTCAATCAGACATGCGTGATTTATCGCCTGGGCCGCTGGGCCTGACAGCAAAAACACAATGACACACACGCACACACACACACACACACAATCAGAAGCAGATGAATCTCATTTCAAAGACTACAGCTGTGTATGATTGGCCGCGCAGAGGGCGAAGCAGACAAAATGTACATAAATATATAAATAAATTTGAAAACACAGGCTAAAAATAATGCAGGGGGTGGTGTGGAAAGAGGTCAACCCGTGGATGCAGCTCTGTTTAAATTATTCAAAAATAGATCCAGTGCATGGAAAGGGGGGGTGGGGGGGTGAAGGATTGAGAGAGAGGAGGAGGAGGAGGAGGAGAGGCG
>NC_051438.1:9309402-9342629 GCF_001649575.2 Kryptolebias marmoratus
GGGGGGTAGAAAGTAAAAGCATGGCTGATTGATTCCATCCATCTGTTTAAGTTCGAAATAATCCCTGATTTCTCAGGTTGGAGGAGAAACAGAAAAGGGGGGCAGAAAAACAACTGGAGTCTGCAGCATCCTTCCTTGGAGCGAGGAGCTCCGTTTGGGTGGAGACAGTAGCAGCTTCCTCGTTATAAACAACTTAGCAGAGGGGGGAAAACAGCTGACTGGAGAGGAAGCTATAACAGGTGGAAGAGGAACGCACCTTCCAGAGGCCATGGGCGATGAACTTCAGCTAGCTGCTGGTCCAACAGGCTCCCAGTCGGACGGGTCTGCGCTGATGATGGAGCCTCCGAACCGGAGCCTGAGCGAGGTTCAGACTGATGACCGGACCTGGAGCAACAGAAGGGAAGAGGCAGAGGTTTATCAGTCTGGAGGATGTGAGCAGAGGTGATGAAGGCTGCAGCTTTTTTTCACCATTAGAGCTTATTTCAAACCTGCGGTTCACTTTGAAATGACTTCATGTCCTGTTTTAAAGGCTTCATCTGGGGGAAAAAAAATTAAAAATCAAGTTTTGGGCCACAATTGATCAAAAAAACTAATAATTCTCAAAGCCTTTAATAATGTGACTTTCCCCTAAAAACGTCTGACGTTATAAAGTAACGGTGATTGGATTAAAGACTAATAGCAGGGTTTCTGGGAGGGCAGAGAGAGTCAGTAAGACACTGACTTGGTGTAAGATTTGCTGTAAAGTAAGGAGGTCAAAGAGAGGACATTCAGCATCACTTTTTGTATTTAATTAGACAGAAGCAGAGCTCAGAGCTGCAGCCTCAACAGCTCAACATGAAAACCATCAACTCTGTGGAAACCAAGTTCGATCTTTTATTTGACTCCTAAATCCTGTCTTCCTTTTCTTTTTTTACTCAAAAACACACAAAGTTTCCCACTCTGTGTGAGGCTCGTATTTTTATTTTTCAACCAAGCAAAGATGTCTGCAGGCTATGAATGCATTTTAAACCTCTCTGCCGTGTCATGGTTGTCTTAAAGAAATGATTTCCTGCTTCTTGTTTCTTGTTTTTTGTTTATGCTTTTTAAAACCTGAATATCTTCTGCCTGTGCCGGGTTTGTTGCTTTAGGCTCTAAGAAAATGTATTTATTTATTCATTCAGTCATTCACTTATTCTTTCGACCCATTGATTGAAAGGAGAAAAGACAAAGAAAGGAAAGAATGAAATGAACATTCAAAAATAAATAAAGAAGAAAATTTGAAGTAATGCCAATTTGTGCATCAAATTGATTATGTACATATTTGTCTTAAAAACCCAAAACTAAATAACTTAAAAAGTATGATGAATGATTTAAATCCAGACAAATTGACAAAGAAAAGGAAAAACTTGGGTTTACAAAACGCTCTGAAGCTCTGAACACGGAAGCTGCTACCAGAGCTGGACAATATATGTTTAAAAGTTTGCTTTGAACCCATTTGCACAATTCGAAAACAAGAAATTCAGCAACGTTTCAAAGCGGCGAGCTATTACACCTAACCGTGTACCCGAACCTGAAGTGGCCTCCTGGTGTTTGATCGGGTTTAAACAACACAACGGAGCCTGCTTGGACTTCAGATCCACCGACTCTCCAAGAGCAACAGCTCTCTCACTTGATGGTTTGAGAAATATTTTTGTTTGCCTTTCAACCTGAGTGGGGAAAACAACTGGGCTTAAATTTGACAGGAATTGACTGGAGCATGAGTTTTGGCAAAACGTTCCCACTTGTTGCAAAGGGATAAAGCAGCTCCGAGTTTCTGAGTTTATATTAATCGTCTGGCTCACCACCGTGAATGTGAGCAAACTGAGGACAGACTGAGGGGCTTTTTGGTTTGGTAGTAAAAATGTATTAATGATAAATATTCAGATCCAATCTCAAGTGCCGGATCAAGCCATTTTCCACTGATTGGTACCAGAGTAGCTGACCCTAACCCTCCCAGTCCCTGCTGTTGACCTGCGGACTATGATTGGGTTATAATGTGCCAACATCTCTGCACTTTGGAAGTATTTAAAAAAAACTAAATGACAGCAGTTCTGTAGCTCCTTGCAACATTTGTAATTTGGGTATTTCTCATGGAGGTGGTGACAGAGTTACAGCCAATGCCGTCCGTTCAATTAGACATTTCAAATCCGAACACTGTTCTGAGTACACCCAGCTCTTAAAGCTAACACGGCTAAGAAACGCAGCTCAGAGGAAACTCTGAAAAGAAGAAACAAGTTTCCCCGGGACAGTGGAAGGGTGAAAAGGATTACAGAATGGGCGGCTGAGTTTATCCCTATGGATGACCAACCTATGGCTGAGGTGGAATATTTGTTGGAGCTGTTGGACCCTCCTGACACTACATAATCAACACTCAGGTGTCACGCAAGTGTTGGCATTCATTTAAGAACTTTAATGTTCTTATGGTAGGTAGGCTGTAGCTCTGTGCTGTACAAAAAAAAAAAAGCTCAATAATGCAAGTATCAGGTAAAAATAAAATGATGGATGGAGAATTGGTATACTTATATGACTCTAGATCGGGACATCCCCATGGCACAAACTGAGTCTGAATCGGGTTTATCTGAGGAGACGGGATGAAAACAAAGCGGCATGTCAGAGAAAAAAAAAGAGAGAGAGAGAGAGAAGACAGAGGAACGTGCAATCGGATTAACCGCTCAACATAAAATCAATTTCCCCATCCTCGGTCCTGGCCTCTCCTCGTGCAGCTTTCAGCTCGGAGGTGTGAGACGCCCAGAACCCATCCAGGCAGCTACGGTTTGCTACGGAACGAAGAATCAAAACAAACGCAGACACCAAATGGAGTTGCTGTTGGCGTGAATTCAGTTTGTAGATGTGTTGACACCTCGCAAAACCCCGGTATTGCTTTTTTTTTTTTGCTCCCCCCCTCCTCCCCCTCCAGTTGCACAGAATAAATTATAAAAGTCGTGGCAGCACAACAGCTGCCTGTGTGATCTTGTTAGGTCCTCTCTGTTGAGGCTGCAGCGTTCATGTCCTCGCAATCATTGTAACAGTTAAAACTGTACTACTGCTGCGCGCCGTGATTGCTCCATTAGGGAACATGAAGTGACAACTACAGTTTGTTATGTGGAGGCTGCACATTCTGATGGGGTGTTAGGTGGACACACACGGCTGCGCTGCCTGCAATTAGGAGGTCATATTTCTCACTGGCATGTTTTACTGGAGATCTGTTGCCACACACACAGGCACACACACACGTGAGAGAAGACAGGCCTGTTTGTGGCTCAGAGTGCGTAAATCACTGTGTCTGATATGTTCATTCAAGACAGAGGGGCTGATCACTGCTCTTCCTGCTTGTTCCACATTACCTCATTATCACACACGCTCACTCCATTAATTCTCTTGCTTTTATTATTAGCAGCAAGATTGGATCCACACACACGCACGTAGAATGGACTGATGACAAGCACTGCCTCTACCTCATCTGACAGCTAATGGCTTCATTAGGAGCAGCGTGTTAATTGGCTGACTTTGGGGAGATGCTTGTTAATGAGGATAAATAGATTCACACCTGAGCGGGGCGCTGCCTGGCCACAGCAGCAGCCAGTGTGGGATCTCTGAAGCAAACATGACTGCAGCCAGTGTTGTGGAGTGGAAGTCGACGAAGGGACAGAGCTGTGTCCTTCCTTCCTCCCAGCCCAAACACACGGTGGTGTGTTTTGTTTTTCCTTGCCAGGCAGACTTATTAGTGAGTGGTTGATTAGTACCAGGAGGCCAAAACAAAGAGCAGTATGTCAAAGCAATTAGCCCCAGTGTTTACCTCCCAGCTCCTGGGCTGACTGCAAAATGCGTCTAATCCAGGGGAGGAAGAGGAGCGCGTGGTGTCAACTCCGACCGTCGCAGAGAGAAAAAGGGACAGCAGCTGCTCTACAGGCCATAGTGTGTGTCTGTGTGTGTGTGCGTGTGTGCGCGCAGCCCTTCAATCCATCTGCCTTCCTGCCCGCCTAGATCTGCGTCCTCTGCTGTCTGGTCCTGACAGCTCTGACAAACACACTGCTGGTTAGAGGGGTTCATATTCTCATGGGAGCATGTGGGGTGGGGGTCACTGGACAGACAAAATGGAAGCAGACGAGACTGATCATTTGCATAGAGAACAGGCCCCTGGATCACTGCTTTTAAGAGGAACTTATCATGCACTGGCTGGGAATGCCACCTAGCGGCGGCTACAAGCCACTGCACTTTAAGTGCGCTTCAAACCCGGGAGTCAACAAAGAGAAAGAAAGCTGCTGGGCTTCATCATTATTGGTGCTAATTTAAAAAACGTCGCTTCCCCCCAAATGACTAAAGCAGAATTTAACTCTCAACCTTGATGCCCTCATCTGCACTTGGACCAAAACGGCTTCACTGTAAAACCAAACACGTTGGTCCATCTTATCAATTAGGAAAATTAAGATTAAACGCAGTCCCTGCACCCCAGTCCACCTTACAGTGCCTTCTTCTTTTATCCTTTAATACACACTGCCAGCATGTTTTCACACAAAGGTCAGAAATTAACCATGCTTTCTTCCTCATCTGTTCTTACTGACCATCACAAGCTAAATGAAAACAGGAACAACGAAAAAGGATTCAAACTGTGCGGTGTCATCTTCTACCAGCGGGATGACAAGAAAGACTGGAACAGCGAGTGCAAGGCATGCTGGGAAATTGTGTTTAACCACTCCCCAGCATGTTACAGTTGTTTTGTGTGCCTTTAAATATTAACTCAAAAAAAAAAAAAAACCTTCCTATCCTGATCGAAAACATCCTTACTTGTGGAAAACTTATAGTTTGTTTGATTTAGATTTGACAATTACTTTAGTTTGATAAATAAATAAATAAATGTATTAATTAAAGAAACTATAACACTTTCAACATAACCAATAGAGTGCTGAATTTGTAAACTGGTTTCAGGGCCCAAAAGCATTGGATGGTGACCAAATGCGAATGCTCTCGATGAGGCCTTCAGGGCCATGATGTGTCGTCGTAAGTGACAGCGTTACGTCCAACACTTCTGTTTCGAGGCTGAGATGGTTCGTCGTCCCGGTCTGACGCCGGCGTTCCCTACGAGCCTTCGCATGCGTAGCGCCGCTCGTCATTCTCTCGGTTCTGACTGAGTTCTAAAGCTCCAATTAGAACGTCCCCACATGATGCTGCCTCCGCCGTGCTTCAACATGAGGGGAACTTGGGTGGATCAGGGGTGATAGGAAGCACAGATTTTGTGCTACGCAAACGACAAAACAATCCCTTTCACTGTCACTGGAGCAGACATCTTCCTTCGTATTTATTTGCCTCAAGAGATAGTGTACATTCTTCTGTTTGTCTCTCTGTTAGCAAAATGTCACACAACCCACTGGAGGGATTTTAATGAAACTCCCAGACAGTAATTACTGGATGTACATCTGCAAGTGGCTAATGTTTGGAGTTGAGATAGTAACCACAGCTAACTGACCTGAGAAACCCCCAAAATGTCTGTAACTCAAGTCAGTTTTACAAAAAAAAAAAGAGCTAAAACTTGACATGGTAGTAGCTGACGGTCATTCCCAACAAATCTGAGCTCTAACAAATTGCAGAAGAGCTCAATGTTGCACGTTATTTACAAGATTTGACCAACAAAGGTAAAACTTCATTTCTCATTATTTGATTTACTTCAATATCCCGGCATAAAAGGCGTCAGGCAATTACCTCAAAGAATTTTAGGCCTTTAATTCAGTTATATATGCCGAGGGACTAAGTTGGTCTAATTTCACACTAAAACCAAACTGCAGCTCATTTCATGACAAAGCGAATCACAGCAGATGCATGTCAATAATGATCTTTAATGTCAATATATACATAACTTGAAAGAAAAAAATAGAATTTTTAAAATCAAATGAAATAAATACAATATCATACAATTTCCACAATGTCTTTTCGAAGAGAGATCGATGGAAATATTTTCTTTATTTCAGCCTCTCTGGTTCGACGGGGGTGCGTCCCGTCCCCCCCAGAGAAATCCGTACGCCTCCGCCACATGCTCTTCATCTTCATCATCAACATCATACACGTTAATTTATATTTATAGACACATAGAATCTTTTGTTTTTCTTTTTTAAAACAAGACCTTCCCGCTATCGTGACCACACTGTTGCACCTTCAGATTCTTGGCATTTTCATCGATCCATCAGCAGCTTATGTAACTTTTTGATACATTTTCAGCATCACAAAGTAACATGAGTCGAATGCATTTTTTTTTTGTTTGTTTGTTTGTTTGTTTTAAGGGAAATGAAACACAGATTCTGCCCAAACATGCATTTATGTTCCCAAAAGTGCTGGTAAATGATTTTGATCCTGAGGTACTTTTACTTCAGCCACAAGCAGAATTTCTTTTCTTTTTTTATTATTATTATTTTTTTATTTCTTTATGTTGTCATCGTCGTTTTGAGTCCCAAAAAGGAAACAGTGTTACAGTGTACCTCAGTCAACATCGTCCTTTCACCACCCGCAACATAAACCTTTACTTCATTGTGAAGAAAAGAAGTTCAAGACAGCAAAAGTAAACACAGAGAGAGAACTGAGGAGGAGGATGGTAGGGTGGCGATGAAGAGCAGTGGGGGAGGGCGTGGGGGCACAGTTTAACCAAGCAGCTTTGAATCAGCCAATCACAGTGAAGGAGAACATCAGCTGGTGTGTTTCTTCCCCCCGGGCGGGGAGGAAGAGCGAATGAAAGGCGAGGAGGGCGAGTGCATATGAGCGCTGTGGAAATAAATACAAGTCCGTCTCCCCAGCAGTAACAGATATGTGAGTTTACCCCCCCTCTACGTTGTCGACCGGCTTCCTCGCCTTCTGTGTCTGCGTGAGCGTGTTTCCGGGTTGCTGATGCTGGAAGTGTTAAAATAAAGATTTTTTTTTTTTTTCAAACAGAAGGGGGGGAGACATGATGTTCGGACTGGT
The DNA here is from genome assembly GCF_001649575.2 of Kryptolebias marmoratus. NCBI lineage: Eukaryota > Metazoa > Chordata > Actinopteri > Cyprinodontiformes > Rivulidae > Kryptolebias > Kryptolebias marmoratus. The sequence continues at coordinate 9,316,366 of NC_051438.1, forward strand.
GCGAGTGTGTGAGCATGCTCCGCTGTGTGTGAGTCGGCGAGAGTGAAGGTGAGGACCGAAGGGCGAGCAACGCGTGTCTACATGTCTGTCGAGGTGAGCTTCTTCATGCTGCGTCTCTGGGCCAAGCTGGACGCTGCCACGGGCTCCAACACCGGCTGGCTCGTCTTCTGACTCAGAGCTGAATAGGTTGCAGCCATCGCTCCCTGAAAGAGAAAGGAACCACAGACTCATAGTAACAGACGGTTTACGCCAGCAGTTCCCAAACTTTTTTGTTTCCGACCCACAAAATGATAACGGCTGGTTTAAAACCACACACTTTGCTAAAAACCCTTTTAAACAGGAACATACTGACAACACAAACAGTCCTAACCACCAAAATACCAATCTTTACTTGTTTAGACCTACTGCTTTTATTATTTGCAACTAGAAATATGCCACAAGCAATAATTTTTAATCGTAAATTGATACGAGATTATCTAAAGATCCCTGCCTGGTTTTAATGACCCACCCTGGGGTCCCACTGGTTTATGGAGAACACGCTGAACCTCAAAGCAGTGAGATCAGTCTTATCTACGCTAATAAAGTTAGGAGGGAGTCTCTTTCAGTGATTACTGGAAACACTCTGCTTTTGCTTAACGAGTCTGTTCAGTTTTAGGGACAACACATTTTCCATCAGTATATAGCTAGGATGTGTTTGATGTAATTTTGCAAACCATGCACACAAAATAGGCTGTAATTTTTAAAAACTGGCTACGTCAAATGCAAGCGCACAGCTGACTGGTATCTTGGCTGCAAAGACTTGGAGTTCAGTGAATCTACAACTGAAAATCAGCCTATTTCCTCGCAATTTGGAGTCTCCAACAAGTCTGCAACAGTCAGCTGAGAGTCACCCCAACACAAACTCTGAGCACCAACAGATTGCACCGGATGTTTGAATAAACTTGGATCCAACTTGATATGCATTCTTCCGAGGAACAGATGCAAATAAAAAGTAAACAACCAGACTGATGTTGCTGTTGTTGTTGCTGATGCTTTTGGTCTGAACAGTTTCATGATCTAAATCCAATTAACATATTCACATTCCTACAAGAGGAAAAGATGGTCTAAAAAAAAAAAAACAGAAACAACTTTGGTTTCTGGTTTAAAGTTTATCAAACTAGTTTTTTTTCCTTTGGATTGGTGTGAAGTCTCAGCTCTGACTAAAAAGTCAAACGGTAGGTTCAGACACACGATGAGGACACTAACCAGACAAACTGTCCGGACAAAGGGAAAAAAAAAATCTATTTCCAGGCACTGTTAGATGAAATCACTCAAAAACATACAGAAACAAAAACTGAAGGACATTGTAGAGACAGCACCACTTAACTGTTGGAGAACTGGACTGCTTTAACTTTGAATCTGACTTCAAATGAAGTTGTTTACATCATCAAGGCAAAAAGTATTGATTAAAAAAAAAAGTAAGGACAGTTTTTTTACTCATAGAACATATGTGAGAAGTCAGAGCTGCATGAACCATTTTCCTGTTTTATTTTCTCAGGAAACAATAAGTAAGCAAACCTAACATTTTGATTTAAAAAAAAAAAGACCAATTAATCAGCCGACTGATTTTAATCGATCACTAAGAGTACAAAGGTAAAGACACAGCAGCTGCTACAACCAGCTCCCCGTAGCCCATTATTGTCCATCCATCCAGTTTCAAAGTTTTTATAAGCGTTTCAAAATACATGTATTGAGTTAAGCAATTATATTTTAAGTAGAAAATACATATTGGCCATAAATAAATAAATAAATATGTCATATATCAGCCATCGGCTGCACTGATTTCTGATTTTTTTCAGCCAAAGAAAACCTCACATCGGTGGATCTCTGATTTTGATAAATAAAGCTTCGACATTTAGTCAGTTCAGACTCTGTTTGATGAACATTTACAAAAGGCTTTAATGAGGCAGTAAATCTGTGTTTTAGCTTCAAGAAAACTAAATAAAAAGAAATTTGGAATAAGCAATGTCTCTTTATTTACTGTCTAAAAACTGCACACAGCTTTAAAATGACGTGTCTAATGCCAAACTGGCTCATCCCTTTAGTTTTTACATTATTACATGACATGTACCTTGGAATACCTGATACTTTAAATGTGTAAACAGTGTATTATTCATTACTGATGTGGACCATTTCTGGCATGTTTTAAAAAACAAACTAACTGGACACCGTAGCCCTGAAACCTGAACTGAATTTAGGATTTTGTGAACGTTTCACCTCTGGTTGTTATGTAAATTTATCACCACAGGCTGTGAGGCTAACAGGACAACATACAAACAGCTCTGTACCTTCAAATCGTTCAATGAACAGAATGTGGGATGAAAAGACTCACTTTGACGAGGTGTGGTGCATCGTGTCGCGTGAGCTGGAAGTGTGGTAGCGCGTCTCTGCACGTGATCCAGGAATGCTTCAGAACCTGCTCTGCTGTGTATCGCTGGTGAGGGTCCACGTGGAGCATATGAGACAGCAGGTCCTGGAGGACAAACGGCATATACAGGCAATAGTAACTAAATAAATAAAATGAAAAATAACACAACCTCTTTGCATTTGTATTGGTCTAAATGTTTATTTGTGTGGATATTTTAGCATTTCTACAAAAAAGACATTCACATTAGGAAATGTGAATGTAAAAATCAAAAACTTAGACCAAAGACAGATATTACTATTAAACTACAGGAACATCCACTAACAGTACGCACTAATAAAAGTGTTAAGAACTAATTTAGTCAAATCCAAAAACTTAAAAAAAACAAAACAAGTGGACTTCTATTCTGTAGCTGAACACATTTCGCTTCCCCTTCAGGGAGCTTTACCGATTCAAAACTGGAGAGCTTCAAACTGCACGACATGCTCCGTTTCTGCAGCTACAGTCACATGCAGATCATTCTCCCCTCCCACATAATTTAGTCACTTCACACGAAAATTTAACTTTGAAGGAGAAAAAATAAATACTGAATGAGCACCTTTGAGGAGTCTGATACAGTATCCCAGTTTCCACCTGTCAGAGAAAACTTTCCTGATCCGATCCGCAGAAGAATCTCCTCTGGCGTGTCGTTTGGTCCATTAGCGAATGGTGTGTACCTGACAGGTAAATAACAGACGTGAGGGAACCACAATCATGCAGTATATGAACAACTTTAAAGTCCCTGCACAGATGAAGTTAGTGACAAAACATTCCACTCTTGCTTCAAATATAAAGTCTGGTTTAAATATTTAAAGGCTTTATTGTTTGTACCCTGCTAACATGGTGTAGAGTAGAACTCCAAGGCTCCATATATCACAGGCTGCATCATAGCCTTGTCTCATTAGTACCTTTAAAAAAGAAAAAATAGTAACACATTAACAAAATGAATTATGACTGGAGCTCTGTATCCATAAATCTAAATCCCATGTTTTAGATCTAACATGGAGGACTTTCCCTTCCAGTTTTTTTCTTTCCTAGTTTGTCTCACCTCTGGTGCCACAAAGTTGGCAGTGTAACAGGGGGTCAACAGCAGGCCGTTTCCCCCCCGAAGCTGCTTGGCGAAGCCGAAGTCACAGATCCTGATGGAGTCAGGATTCCCAGAGTCATCCATGTAGAGGATGTTGCTGGGTTTCAGGTCTCGGTGTACCACCTGTGGAGGTCGGAATCTTAGAGAAAGCCCTCCTCGAGATGTGCTTGTGTGTGACGAGGCGTTTCCTCACCCCTTGGCAGTGGAGGTAGTCAACAGTCTTGGTGATGGTGTAGAGCACAGCGCTGGCCTCTCGCTCGGAGAAGAATTTCTGCCGGAGGATTCGATCCAGCAGCTCCCCTCCCTTCATCAGCTCCGTCACCAGGTACACATACCTGCCCTCGTCGTACACCTACAACATGCAGAACTAGTCACAACGCTTGGCAGCGGATACCACCCCTGCTAAGAAAATGGGATCACAACTCGGGGAGACCGTTTGTTCAGCTGTTTTACTTTGCCGAAAATAAAATCATGGATACTACACAAAAGTTATCTTGGTGTGGTAAAATGCATCTCTAAAAATCTTACTTTTTATAGATCAAGTAAAGGAAAACTGCTGCAATGACCTTGCAGACTGGATTTCCTTAACAACTACTTGCACAAGTCTAACTATTCAAATAAGTCTGCAGCGAAAGGGAAACTGTTTGCAGATGTTAACAAGCTGCTGGACCGGCTGACTGACAGGAAACATGACCGCAACGAGAGCTGAAACAAGAGCTGTCAGCTGAAGCGACGACAAGGAGAGGAAAAGTCCTTCAAGACGATCATTCAACACAGAGCGGGGCAAAAGATTTTCCCAGTCCCCGGGGAGTAAAGTTTGAAGCAAGTACAAACAGAAGATCGTAAAAGAAAGACAACTAAAGAGCATCACATTTTGAAACAAATAAAATAAAATAAAAATGGCCAATAGTAAAATGGGGCTTATATTTTTAAATGATCTAAAATCAGAAAATGTTCATGTGTTACTGTATAAACTGTAGAAATGTAAAGAGAGCCAAGATCCAAAGAAATGTCAAAGCTGCTGCCTGTGGCGCCTTACAATCACCATGGTAACCACACTGCGTCTCTCACTACCTGACAGTTACCTGAATAAGACAGGCAGACAGAAATGCAAACTAGAAATTATGCCTCAGTCGATGTGCAAAAACACTAAATGACATCAAAACCATTCCTGACGATACGTGGAAGAAGAATCTGATCAGCCTGTAAATTAAAGAGTCCACAGTGTAGTGTGTTTATGTAGGATATTTACTAAACTAAAACAAACAAACAAAAAAACCTGAACAAAAACTTTTACTTCCAAGTTTTGAGGTGAAAATTCTGAGCACAGATACAATGTAGAGTTTGGATCTGTGAACTCCAAACCTAGAAAACCACAAGTCTTATAGCAGGGAGAGACACATTAGGTGAAAGAAGATAAAAACACCTACAATTTGATGTATAAACTGTATAGTTTCTACAAGTGTGGTTTGTAAAAATAGTAATTTTTTGAAAGTTGTGTAAAAACTGGTGAAGTTCTCAAAGTCCAACTTTCTATGATCTGTTTAAACTTAGGCATACTTCACAGGAGAAACATCTGAGTAATAGAGATCCAAGGAAGTTTTCTTACTTGTTACACTATGGAGAAATGTTTTTCACAAGTTTCGTCTACATCGTACAAAGCACTGCTAACATAAGCACGTTATTTCTAACCAAATGCCTGTTTTGATGCATTTAGTGCACGGGTTTTTGTAAGGCTGTAGGTGGTGTTGGGAGATTACTGACCGAATAACGAGGGTGCTTCAATGCTTATGTATTGGTAGTTTTAAAGAACTAAAACTGTGAAGGACTGGATGTCAGCTGTATTTCGTAATGAATCAACAGTGATGGAGCAGTAGGTTTTGTTTGGTTTAAATCCGATGAAATGTGGAGATTTCTGCCTGAGAAAAACCTACAGGTTTCACAGATATGGGGCTGCATCCCAGCTACAGAACCAGGAAGGTGGGTAAATAATAATAAAACACAGTAATACACATTATTATTGGACATTATTATCTGGACCTTTTCCTCAAAGTGCAAAGTAGGTGTTGTGATGATAGTCGTTTTATCATAATTGTAGTGCATTTTCTCAAAGAGCATTCGGTGTTTTCAACCCATTAGTTTTATCAGCATCAGTTCTAATCTTGATTTCAATCATCTCCATAATTCATGAAATGCCTCCATCTTGCAAAATTGATCTATTAAAACTACAATCTGGATTATGAAATATCTCGTTTTGCATCAGTAAAGTCTGGAAATCAAATACATCAAGCTGCCAGAAAAACCTGCTGTCTTTTTAAAAAACATATATATATTTTTTTTTTACAATAACAGTATTTCTTTTAAATTTGCTGTACAAAAACAACATGTCTGGCTGTTTATAAAAATAGGTGTGTGTCATTTCGGTGACATGTTTTTAAAACAAAAGCAGCTAAATTAACATTCATGATGTGAGTCTGCATTCTGCCAGGGTGTGTTATGTTTTTAAGATTAGAAAAAGCTGACAGATAAATGTTACTGACGTCTTTCAGAGTGATGATGTTGGGGTGCTGCCCATATCTCATCAGGATCTCGATCTCTTCAGAGGGATCCCTCTTACTTTTATCTATAATCTGAGTGAAACAAAAACAGACAGAATGAGTCACTTTAAAAGCAGAAAGGACACCTGCCTGTAAATCAAACTGAGAAACATCATCTCTGTAATGTAAATCTGTACTGCCCTCTGCTGGTGTTGCAGCCTGTATGACCACGTTCAACAGGATTACTCCAGCTACACACACTGAGGCGAAGATGTGCTTAAAACACAATAAAACTGAAGGATCGTTGCTGTTACCTTCACAGCATATTCCATGGCAGAAACTCGGTGTACACAGCGTTTGCAGATCGAGTAAGACCCAACCCCAATGTCTTCCTGCGGCTCGTACAGATCGGAGAACTTGGCCGAACCCCCATGAACCTGGAAACAACATTTTTATTGTCAGAGATGACGCTTTCAGACAAAATATGGATGGATTTTCAGCGTTCAATTTAAGTTCAGTTTAGCTTTCTACATCCTAGTTTCCTAGCTTACCTTTTCATCTGTTTGTTACTTTTGCTCATTTATTTTATTTAGATTATCTTAGCTCATGTTTAGATAAGTTTAGTTCAGCTTTTTATATTATTGTGTGTCTTCATGATGACTGTATTTTTGTGTTCACATGTTGTAAAGCACTTTGAACCGCCTTGTTGCTGAAAAGTACTTTATAAATTAATTTGACTTGACTTAAAGCATTCAGTTTCTTTCTTTGATTTATTTGCTTCAAATGAAATGTTGAGTGGCATGACATTATAGTAACTGTACTGTATTTAGTTGTGATTTGCCCATCATAAGACTAATATTTCTTCCCCCTGTGGTCTATAAACACTCCTTTTTATCGGCTGCAGCAGTAATCTCCTTCCATGGGTTTTAAACCGTTTGATTATCTTTGTGATCTCTCATAGAGGGATCATAAAAATGGTGAACCAGGAGAACCAGCTCAATGCGTCAAGTACAAACGTAGCTTTAGACCCGATAAGTAAACACTCTTACCTGTGCTACAATTAACTGAAGGCTTACTTTGCAGTAACACTACCTAACTAATTAAATATATGAGGCCCTGAAAAAAAAGCAAATTAATGTCTTAATATTTTAATTTGTAAACATTAACAGAATACTACGGTCAGCTTCCCTTGAGGTTTGCACTGAAAACAAACAAATGAAAGACACTCCTACCAATAAAGGAAGCCCATTGCAGGAAAGAGGTGTATGTTCTGCTCTGTTTAGCTTGGAGCTCGTATCTGGGAATGATGTAACACCGAAATGAATCATGTTCCAGTTTGAAGTTGGAAAACCAGTAGGATTAGCCAACTTTAATGCTCACTAACCAGCTACACAAGCTGATAACAATGGATTACTCTGCATTCAAACACCGTAGAAAAATGTTCACTAATAGATACTCAGTGTGTGACAGATTAGATGGCATAAAAACTAACAGAAGTGCAAATAAGGAGGGTTTTTTTTTTACTGCAAATATCTGCACTTTTCATGTTGGATTCTGAGTTTGAGGCTAGTGGGAAACATCCAACTTTCAAAGTCAGAAATCCAGCTTCAATAGATTTTCTTGACTTAAAAGTTGAAACTTTTGACTTCAGAATACAAATGACACACCAACAGTGTCAGGTTAAAAACACTGATCTTCCCAGAGATTCGCCTGCCTTTTTTAATGAATTAACTAATAACGTGACCGATGCCAGTTCATTTTTCTTTTTTTTTTTTAAAGATGTCAAACAAAGGCCTAATTAATTGGCTGACTAAGAGACCAATCAATCGCTCCATGATGCACAGGTTTAACATCAAAAACGCCAAAACCCTACCTGGAATTGTTGTTTCCAACCAGGTTATCCCAGTACTATAAGGACAGTATAATATGAATAACATCCTCAACTACTGTTACTGAATGAAACTTGTTAAAAATATTTTTCCACAGCTGACGAGATTTATCCCTGTTGACACATTACGGCTATATTAAAATCACAGAACAGTCTTGTTAAAATACTGACACGCAGGAGGAGCAAAGATCTATCAATCTCAAAAGCAACTTCTTCCTCCAACAAGTGGCTGAAGGCCCTCTGAATAAGTCAATTATCCTGCATAATTGATCCTGCGGATTATGTGTGATTTAGTCAATAAGGTGTCTGCAATTAGCTGTGACCTATAAGAGGATGAATAAACATGTCTGCTCGATAAACAGCTTGCACTGCTGGAGGACATTACAGAAAGCAGACTACAGAAACAGCGCACGTTCAGAGCTCATACTGACAAAGTGGTCCAAGATGATGACTGAACCTCCACCTGTGGGAGTCACAACTCTGTCAATGTGAGGCCAACCTCTTCTTTACGGCCACTTTTTTTTCTGTTTCCCTTAAGTGTTGAAAAACGCATTTCTCTGAGCTGGTTGCATTTATAAGAATGCCAGCAAGCCGCCTCAATAAATTTTCCATTTGTCATCGATACTAGAAAGATGTCTCTCCAAAAAAGAGATTTATTTCTGGTTTTCACTTATACAATCGGCACTTTGATTTCACTCAAGTTCTTCTTGTTCTCTGTAGCAGGATATGCCATTGTTGATTGGACGATAAAACAAAGGGACCCACTCACACTTCTCATGCATTGTTAATTCAAGGCAGGGTGATTGTTTCTGTGTGCCAGCTCAATTTTATGCTCTTTTAGATTCTGAAAAGAACACAATAAAAAAAATCCACAAAATCAGCTGTGAGAAAAGCTTTGTAATTTGTAATACTTTTCAGCTTTTAAGAATCCACTGAAACAGTTCTCTCAACAACGAGCAAATTTCCCCATTGTGGAATCAATAAAGTTTATCTTATCTTAATGAGACTTAGCTTTAAGTGGGAGTCATACTCCATGAGAAGTCGGCTCTCGTTCACGTAGTTGCGTGACAAAAATTGCGTTGTTTTCTTTGCGTAGCAGCTTCGTCCACTCCTTTGTGACACAAGGCCCGGGCTGAACCTTTTCTCACAGGGGTTTGCGCCATGTATCGTGTGATTGGTCAGAAGTTGTTGTGACCATGTTTATGCGGAAAAGCCGGTGAGATTTAATGGACTTTATTTGCTTCTACTGCTCCGCTGAGACCGCAGAGACACGGGCGGCTCTTTGTGGCTGTGGTGGCCGGGAGGAAGTGCGCCTCGGATGGGCCGCGTCGGGACAAGTTCCCTTCGTTCGCTCATTATTGTGCACCGTCATATTTGCAAATGCCAAAACGACGTGTACTGTCTCCGTCTGTTTAATAAACACGTCTGATCGAAGTAAGGGAAGCAAAAATCTGTGCAAGGACAGGAGAGTTGAGAATCCGACGGGAAGAAACCCGTTTTAACGCTGCAGCAGGAGGGAGGAGCTTGTTCTGAACAGAGTGTCTCGTGGACGATGAAAGGTGTGTGCAAAAACTAACTGGACTTCTTGACTTCTTATTAAGTATGCTGGAGCCTTTAGTTGTTTAATAGTTTAATCACCTAAAAAAAAAAACATTTTTAGGTGAGTATTCCTTGGTTATTCCAGAAAAAAATATTATCACAGTTCTGAAAGAAGCCTCTAAGCCTTAATTTGTGCTTGCAAATAATCATAAAATTTAATGTAAATAAGCAGGTAAGGCAAAACGAGCAGTGATGTAAAGCAGGGTTCTCTCGCTGGTTCAAATGTTTTTAACCACCTTTAAAAATGTATATGACTTACAGGAACTTTTTAGCAGGATGTGTGTAGATACACTGTATGACATAAAACCCAGTTACTGATCAGTCATAACAGAGCATGTCCACTTCCAAATCTCCTCTGATGTCCATCTCATTCAGTAGTAATCTGCTCCTCTCTGCCTCTCAAAGACCAGCAGTGTTAGAAACAAATACACTCATTGTGACTCACTGGTGTGAGGCAGCAGAATAGATTTTATAGTCAACAAATACTACTGGATCATTTGGGGTTAACAAAATGATGTCTCTTACATCTAATTGTTTATCTTTTCTAAGACTGGCTGCTTAAAAATGATGTAAGAACTTAAGATTACACCCACCTCTTAATGTAGATTGTATACAACAAAGATATAAAACTGATATTTGAAACAGTATAATCCATAAGTTTTGGTTATATGAATGCTTGATAATTTACAAGGCTAAATTTATAAAACTATCTCCCGATATCAAAGGTGAAAAGGCAATCAGGGGTAGGTTTTTCTAATATCATGCATGCTTACATATCGCACAACACAGTTGCTTAAAAGTTTGGAGTCAATGAGCCTGTCTGTGAGCAAAATTCATTTTTTCCCCCACTATATGTTTGTATTTTTGTAATGTCAGTTTTTGAGGTGAAGAAGACTGAAAAACACAAGCAGCTACAGGTGTCACGATGCACAAACTGGGAGGGATTGAGAAAATGATTTGGAGGTACTGTAAGTTTGTTAGAAGGAAACGGGCATAAACTGCTGACAGCTGAGTGCTCTGTTCTGTTTGTTTTGGCATGAATCATGTTGCAAAATAACAAAACACTGCCAAGTGTGGCACTGATGATTAATAGAATAATGTCTTTCCTGAAGCACCTCCTACGAGAGCCAAACAGAAATAAATAAATAAATTTTGGCTTGTATAAACACCTGCTAATATCTGAATCATTTTCACGGATCAACAAGTGATAAAGTCTTTGGGAAAAGTGGAGGTTAGTGTTCACCTGAACAATGGGGAGTATGCTGAGCATCGGAGAGCTCTTGTTCTCATCCATAGGGGTTGGGGCAACAAAACTGAAGCCTTTGAAGAGCTGGTGGGCATTAGCACTGGGCGGGATACCTGGGGAGTCTGAGCACACAAACAATTCATTATACCAGCAGATAGCACATACAAGTGAAACATTTTACAGTAACAGTTGTAGACAGGGACCAGTTGCAGTTTCCATGGCTGCAGAAGCGGCTGCTTCTCATAAGGAGCCTACAAGTGTGTGTGTGTGTGTGTGTGTGTGTACCTTTAGGCGTTTTAGCTGTGAACTCTGGGTCGAAGCAGAACGTGTCATCTGGTTTACCTGCTGCAGGCTTAAATGGGGGCTGCAGTTCTCTCCTGTACAGCTTCTAAGAAAAAGAAAATCAGGAACACACAGACGCACACACACATAAAAGTCAGAAATCAAACGCTGCTGCATGCTGCATGTGAGCACACGTGCAAGAGAAGCCTCCCAGATTAACCCCCTCCAATCCTCTCTGCAGCCAAGTCCAGCCAATAGCATCCTGCTGGCTCCTAAACGCTCACACAGGGCTATTAGTGCACACACAGTGAGAACTGGACAGCTGCCCAGACTCCCACACACACACACAAACAAAGTTGCTGTGGCCAGGACCGATGGCCACCAGTCATGAAGCCAAACGTTTGGAAGGTGTGAAGCCTCGGCAAAAGCTGCGGAGCCATGTGTGCGCATGTATGTGTGGGCATGTGCGAAACGAGGGGGAGAAGCGGGTCTGCTCACATTCCAGTCGATGGTGGAAAAGAAAGGGTGGCGTTTGATCTCCTCCACGCCATCAGGCCCGGCCCCTAAAGACACAAACCACTTTGGTTCAGTTGACCTGATGTCAAGAGGACAAACACGTTTGCTTGTCTTTCAGTGGTTATCCGGATGATGTTTAGATGCCAAAAAGTTTAAAAAGCTTTAGATAAGAGCTTTGTGCAATGTGACGATCAACACCTGTTATCCTTACCTAGTCTATTAGCAGGGTTACGTTTAAACAGCATTCTCAGCAAACTTTGAGCCTCCAAACTGAGGAACTGAGGCATTCCCAACTTAGCTCTGTGTGGGAAGAGCAACAAGTGAATATATGGCAACAGGAGAGGCTCAGAAAGACCGTTATTTATGGATTCAAACTTGTGTAACAACATGTTTCGAGAGCTTAAACCCAAACTCACTTGAGAATCATGTTCATGGTCTCATTGCGATCTTTCCCTTGGAAAGGTAATGTTCCTGTTAGCATCTCAAACTGCAATCACACAATAGAAAATAATAATTAAAAAAAACAATCAGATATATATGCAGCAAATAAAAACACAAGCTATCATGAATGGATTTGTGTGTGTTTGTGTACCATAAGTACTCCCAAAGACCACCAGTCTGCACTCTGTGTGTGTCCTCTTCTGTTGACCACCTCAGGGGCCATATACTCCACCGTACCACAGAAGGAATAAGCCTTTTTATCAGCATCTACTGACTCTTTACTCAGGCCAAAGTCTGCCACAAAAATAATCCAAAATAGGGTGAGTAAGAAATATTTGTACTACCACAAACTCTAAAGAGCTTGGGGGTTTTCTTTTATCCTCATGTGAATTGCTAATGTTAAACATAAGAATTACTTGAACAAGAAACTAACCAAAAACGTAGTATCTCTAAATCACAATGAATTTGCATTAGGTCAAGCACATACCTGTTAACTTTATATGTCCGGCTTCATCAAGTAAGATGCTGAAAGAGAAAAGATTTTGTCTGGAGGTGAGCTTCAGACAGCAGATATTTTCAAATAAACACGTCTTTGTTTCCTGTGTAAACCCCCCGCTTCCTAAGTTATCTATAAGGTTTGTGTCTAACAGAATCTGTAGATCTGAAGGTCTATAGCAGACAGATCAGAGAACTCCACTTAAACCTACAAAACATGTAAAAACATTCCTTTATCTGAGTAAGGACAGATTTTATGTAAAGTGGAGCAAAATTGTAAAAACTCAGTAGAAGTCCTTGATCTTGCACTTTAGCTTTGACCCAACATTCAGAAATATGCAGAGTAATAATATCAGTAATCATTTCATTGTATAACATTCTCAAAAAAAGAGTGAATTTTTATGCATGTATTGTAGACAATAAAATGTTTTTTGAATAAATGAAAGAATTCTTTTACTTCAATGCGAGATTTTACTGATCTTAGACAAAAAAAGCACAATCATTAAGCTAGTATCTCACTGGGAATTTTAATAAAATATTCAAAAAATAAAAATTTAATGTGCCTCTATAAGTGATTAACTTTTGGAGCTAACCCAATTCACTTTGGTCCTCACAGCCAAAATAACCTTAGAAAACAAACAAACAGAAAAGGCTGTAACTCAGTCAATTTTACAGATATTGAGCAAACATTTGGTGTGGTAGTAGCTGAGAGCCATTCACAGCAGATAATCTAAAACCTACACATCGAATATATTGACCAAAAATTGAAAATATAGATGCTGTATATCGGCCAATGGCTGCCTTGTTTTCTAAAGATTGGCAGAAAAGCTCCCATCAGTAGACCTATGTATACAAACTGCTGGCCAATTTGGGCACAATGTTTTTTAGGAGTGCACGCATGAGTGTCAATCAGTGAGATTCCAAGTGAAAATTTGCATATTTTCTGTCCCCAACTAGTCCGCAACAGCCGGAGCGCAGTGAGATACTAACTTTATTGACTCTATTGGCTGGTAGCTGCAGTGTGGTGTTTAGATCAGGTTAATGTGCAGGTTACGACGATTCATACTTCTCTGGCTTGAGATCTCTGTAAACTATGCCCAGGTTGTGCAGATGGTCGAGGGCCAGAGCCAGCTCTGCAAGGTAGAATTTCACATCTTCCTCTGTAAACATAACCTAATAAGAACTGGACAAATTTACTCTCTGAACTCGGGAGAAATTCAGCAGCAAAGAAAACACACAACGTCAGCATCAGGCTTCAATCGCAACAAACAGAGAAAACAAGCATTAATATTGTCACGACGTCAACATTCAACATATGATTCAGCCGGCTGTAGATTTGGCACTGCTAGCAGCTACCGCTTTGGTTTGTGAGACACACTTTCAAGTCAAGGTCTGTCTGGAGAACAAACACACATTGTTGAAATGCTGCACAAGCTGTTGAAAAAAAAGGAGCTGATCTGAGCCTCTAACTGACAACCATTTCACAATATAAAAGCAAATAAAGATTCCCAGACATAAAAAATGTGTTTCCGAGAGGAATTCAAGTCAGAATTTGAATGAAAAGCACACAGGAAAACAACCAGGGACAAATGGCTTGGGAGTATTTAGGCTTTTATATAAAAAAAATAATAATAAAAAATGATATTCCTGCATACTAAATGTGCACCTGTTCAATTTGTAGCCGTCAGCTTAACTCCTTTGGGTTTAGAAACAAGCACTGTGGCATCTGTTCTGCTGATTTCCACAAACGTGACTGATACATACTTGAATAAATAAATAATACATAAAAATCTAGAAAAAAAATAATGATATTTTTATTCCCAGAAAGTTAAAACAGGGGGAAATATGCAAGTAAGTCTCAGCTACAATAAAATATAAAGCAAAAAAAAGTTATCAGCTTACCTCTTTGGATAAGCGAGTGAATACATCCCCTCCCCTGAGAAAGTCCAGTATTAAATACAGTTTTCCTTCTGTTTGAAAGGCTGCAGAGGAAAAGAAACAAAACTAATTAAATGCTGATTTAACAAAAACATTTAAGGCTCAATGGCTGTGTAACAAGATGCAAAACTACCCTCTGTTAATGTTCAAGAAATTCTGTGTGAACACGTTTCCAGGGTTCCTACGCAGTAATACAAGCTTTTATAACCTCTCGGCTTGATTACTGCAAAGCACTTCATTTTGTAATTAATTAAGCTTCTGTTGCTTGTTTGTGATTGATTCAAAAGAGATCACATTTCTTCTATTTTGGCTTCCAGGCCACTTACAAATACTCAAATTTGCCACATACAAAATGTTTTTAATTCGTTTGTACGTTTTTAAGTCTCTTGACAGCTCTGCTCGCTCTCATCTCTCTGAACTGCTGCAGCCGTAGTCACCACGGCGCTCTGTAAGGTCAGCAGGTCAGAAGCTGTTAATGGTTCTAAGGACGCAATGAAAGCGCAGAGCTGATAGCGCTCCAGAACGCTGCAATGATTGGTCACGGCGCACTAGGCGGGCTCCTTCTTTTGCTGTTTTTAAATCTTGTTAAAAAACATAGTTTCGTACCCTGACTTTAGACCTAGTCCTAGAGGTTAACTTTGACCCTATGGTGCTTTTATATCCTATGTTTGCTTTAATGTATAGCACTTTAACCAGTCTTGTTGTTTTTAAGTGCTTCATAAAGAAATTGATGTGGTATAATACACACTTTCCTCTATAAAAGTCCATAGTTTCCACACTCAATTAAATTTTTTTTTTTTAATTTTTAAACCTGTCCAGGGACACCCTGGACAGGTCGCAAGTCCATCAAAGGAATACAGAGACAAACAACCATTCACCCTCTCACTCACACCTAGAGACAGTTTAGAGTTACCAATGAACCTAACGCTTTTCACTTAACCATTGAGGCGAGCCGAGTGGGCTATCAGTTCTGCAGTCAATTTGAATTTAATCTTTTAGAAAATGCAACATGTAAAAAAAACTGTCTAAAAACACTTGTGTTTCTCTGTAGTCTGTTTTCATTTTATCAGACTCAATATGACTTGGAAAATACTAAAACCAAATTCCATTCTTTTCAAAACTGCGTAGGAACCCTGCTTTTAGTTGCATGCTTATCGTGCACATGTGTGTCTCTTACCGTAGTGCAATTTCACTATGAAGGGGTGATTAACTTCCACTAAAATGTCTCTCTCCATCTTAGTACGAACTCTGTCCCTGACTGGAGAGACGAAACGGGAAGAGAAAGTGAAACAGAAATTCAACGGCGTGGACAGAACGCGGGGAAATCTGTGAAGTGAAGTTTTGTGCTGACATGAGACCACAGACAGTGCCGTGTTACCTTTCAAAGATGCTTTTTTTAACACTTTCATTGCATATAACTGACCAGCATCTGGACCCACGATCTTCCTGACAAGAAACACCTGAGGGAAATAGGACAAAATATTTAGGACCCAAACGCTGATGGAAACATTTAACAACCCGAAGCCCCAAAGAGTAATTTTTACCCCCCCAAATGTGTTTACAGCTCTCTGTAACTTTCTTAAATGAAGCCCCCTGCGTCTCACAGTTCAGGACTTATCCTAAAACCACTCCTTCTCTTCATTTATAGACAGCCTGTCATATAAAAATAAAAGAAGTATGACCGTTAATGCCCTAACAAAAACAATGTAACGTGCTGCTGACTATCTGTTTTGCTTAGGCATAAGCCGTTACTACGGCAACCAGGTTGTAGCACAAACACCTGACAATGAGACTAACAAAATAAAATCTTGACACACAGACAGATACAATCTGTCTGAACGGTGCCTTCACCCAACAGCAATTTTAAGATCTTGCCACAGGTGTTCAATGGGATTTCGATCCGGAGCTCATTGCTGGCCACATCATACATGTGTATAACAAAACATGTGTACTGCAATAATTGTCTGGTAGAAATACTCAATTTTGCGGAAAAATTTCAAGGGAGCCAATACTTTCGGCCATGGCGAATGGTCGGTTTAATTGGTTTGATAAGTTTAGTTATAATAGAGTCCAAATTAACAGTGACAAAAAAACACAGCAGAAAAAGCTATAGTAATAAGAATCTGGACAAATATCAGTGTAACCTATCATAGGCGTCGTCAAATGGCAGACTGCGATCCAAATATGGACCCAAGTAAAGTCTCATCTGTACCCAGACTGGTTATTAAATTTTAATAGAATATTTTTTATAACCTGAATGTGCATTTACGGTGACTCATTTTAAGCAGTGTGGCATTTCCATCCTTTGTGGTCATTTCCACAGGATCAGCTGCAGCCTCTTGATGCAGGCTAACTTTTCTCCCTTAGGAAACATGCTGTTGAGCATGGAGTAATCTGAATCTTACAGTACAAGACTGACAAGACGGTGGAGAAATATTCCAGCAAAGCTGAATACCGTCACCCAAAACACAATGATCCAATACTTGACTTTGATGCCCCTGCTTCGACACAATATAATTTTTGAGTTTGGCAGATAGTTAAGCAGCGAGTTTGTCCTTGACGCAACACAACATGGTTCTTAAAAAAAACTGGAGTCGAACAAAAGCGCACAGAGAATAAAACCCAAACAATCTTGAAGCTTGTCGATGTTGGAGAGTCAATGTGAACGTTTGAAAGGACTGTTAATAAATGTTGTGTTGGTGTGTGTGTTTTCCAAATGCTTGTCTTCCATTATTTACCCATCTAAAACTAATAAGTCCCTTTTTCTGTTTTTTTGGTGCTTTTTATTTGTGATGAAATAACTGAAATGGATGCCAAATGCCAACATTGTGTATAAACTGCATAATAAGTGTAAAGAGAACTAACATCATCATCATCATCATGTTAAGGCTGCTGGCAGTGGCTCATTCAGGTCACCATGGTAACCACACACCTGTGTCTCTCACTCCCTGACTGCACTCTTAATAAGAGAAGCAGACAGAAAAACAAAGCAGAAGGTGCAATAAGTCTGAAACAAACAGTCGCTGTACAAAATCTATGAGTTGCATTAAAAAGTTCCTGAACTCCTAAGCATCTACAGTGTTTTATTTGAGAGACAGCAGTGAGAGACACATTAGGTGACAGATGTCACAGCCTGCTACTCCTGTACATTTTGATATACTTTTTTGCAATCTCCAAAGTTATGGGAGGAGTAGCAAACCAAAAAAAAAGAAACGATAACGGCTGAACATTGATAATGTATTGGCACCCTAAATAAATTGTCCTCACATGCAAATTGTTTTGGTCAAGTCTTATTCTATTTACAATTTTTAAACTTTAAACTCTTTAAATGTCCTCTTGTCATTCATAAGGCTGCAACAGGTGGTAAAAACGAGCCTCTCTAGTGTTAAGTGGTCTGCTGAGTATCCTCACCTTGCCAAAAGAGCCCTGACCGAGGACTTTTAGTAGTTCAAACTGCAATGGATCAGCTTTCTCACAGCCCTCTTTCACATGGTGGGTGATGGGAATCTCTTTATACGTCTCGTCATCCTACAATAAGCGATATCGCCGTGAAACAAGCACGCGGGGTGGCAGGTACGTCGCGTGCACAAGACAAATGCACAAAGACTCAAATGCGGCTTTACTTACACAGTTTGAGAATGACTCTTCCTCCTCCATGGGCTCATCCATGATCTGATGTCCATTGACCTGCAGCGCACACACAAATGACAAAATAAATAAATAAATAAGAAATGATCAGCCGTCAACAATAAACATTTTTTTTCCACGAAGCTTATTCATTCTTGTTTTTCGCTGAGCAGGACTGTGACTGCAGCTGCTGCACGCCCACGTGAACGATGGAAGATTCAACAGATGAAATCGATGAGTCACATGCAATATGACGGTGCTCTCACTTGCCCAACTGGAGCTTAAATTTGTTGTTAAACACTCAGGAGTCCGTACTTTAATCTCGCCCAGCTGTCCAGCTCTCATCCTGTCCTCATAAAGCCCATCGGTATTAGCATCCTAGCTTAATCCCCAGCCAGTGCAAAACAACATCTCCGACCAGCTACAGTCAGCATTCAGGCTTCTTACGGTGAGAAATCATGCAGATGTGGTTGACAACGGTGGAAAAGTGCTTTGAGACTTGCTTTAGTCTACTCTGATTTACACATGAGACTGCTTCATGTGCTTTTTCTTCACTAAAACAAGCAGACAGTGTAATGAAACTGTAAAGAAAATGAGGGATGTCACAAATATCAGCATCAGGATGCAAATCCGACAATAAAAATCTTTGGAAAGGTCCGAGCGCTTCACTTTTGTGTCGAAGCTCAGTCTGCATTATGTATTCAGTCCGGTGTGTTTGTGTGTGTTGAATTCCATCAAGGCTCTGAAGGAGGAGGATGAGGAGGGAGGATGAGTCATAGCGCTACGCAAGCCCACTCAGTGGGTGGAGCCACCGACATACACTCTGAACAGAAGGCAACAAAGCACTTTCCAGCATCTTACTGCTTCAGAACGATGACAACAACAACATCAGGACCCATCACCTGTAAGCGGTTCAAAGCCCAGCATCCCACCGACTACACCTAAAAAGGAAAACCCTTGTGCATCTGTGACCGTACACCATCCAGGCTGGTCGAAGCCAGGGCAACGCTTGTGTCATAATTCACACTTAGATTTTTTTTTTTTCACTCCCACCTTTTGCTGTGGCTCATCACAGCTTGTAACCAAGTGCAGCCTACACTCACGGCACATCCAGGCAAGCCTTTTTTCAGCCTTCTCGAAACCCGCCTGCATATATCACCGTCCCGGAATCACACGTGAGCTTGACAGGACCGAACCGAACGGTGTCAAAACCGGTGCAAAGTGGCTTTAAAAGCAAGCACCGACGCTTGTGGGGATGAGAAAGCTAAAATTATGTCCGTGTCTGTTTTTTTGTCGCATGCACAAATGGGAACCTGGGGAAATAAAAAGAAAAACAACGAAAAACTTTTGAAACAGAGCAAGGATTTCATTCAAGCTTTCAAGATGAGCCATGAGAACTCCTAAATACTTAAGTTACACAAAGAAGAACTCAACTGAAAGTCATAAATCTCCAGAACTCTAACAGGAGGTACTTTGCTGTTTAAAAAATAAATAGTCAAGACTGAATACGAAAAACGTGGCTTTAAACCGCTCAAGTTTAGACAGTTTTGATTGTACATGTGAAGAACTTCAAACATTTCCTTAAATGGGGAGGTTTGGGGTGGCAGGATGGCTCAGTTTCACATGAAAAACCTTCCTACCGTGATGCAAATACAAATGTAAACCAAACATTTAAGAGGCTGAGGCTTGACGTCGTTTTGATATTTGCTTTTGCTCAGCATCACAGGAGTTGCTTACTGCGATCTGCAACAGATATCTAAACCTTAACATATGCCCAATGACTTATTTTAATGTTCCAAAATGGCGTTCAAGTGTATTTCACTGGAAATTCAGTCACGACTCCAAGCTGAAAGTTATTAAGTCGCTTACAAATCACAAGCATCACTAATTTTAAAGTGCAGCTGACAAGTCTGCGGTCGGATGTTGTGCA
This sequence comes from Kryptolebias marmoratus, assembly GCF_001649575.2. NCBI lineage: Eukaryota > Metazoa > Chordata > Actinopteri > Cyprinodontiformes > Rivulidae > Kryptolebias > Kryptolebias marmoratus. The sequence continues at coordinate 9,336,395 of NC_051438.1, forward strand.
CTTCCCTGACCAAATTTAGCAGCAAGTGTAACTTTAAACACATGTAGACCCTCTCTGTTTCACCATGCGAACACGAAAGAGTTAAACGAGACCCTTTTCTGTACCGACGGCGACCGGTCGTTAAAAAAACTTGCCTCCAAGTTTCGAGCCCGCAAGCTGTCAACTAGCATGCTAGCGCTAGCTCATGCTAGGCTATGAAGTAAACTCCTGAGCGGTGTAAAGAACAACAAAGAGCCGAAATAAGCCCCCGTGTCAACAAAGGAAGAAGCCAGTGCGTGTACCGAGGAGAGAATGGCGGCAAAAACCCAACCGGACGGCTGCGAAACTAATACAAAGTGGCGCCGAAACTAGAATAAACACAAACCCCAGCTGTTAGCCTTAGCTAGCGTGTTAGCATGCATCACAGTGCGCTGCGGGCAGGTCGTGACGCGGATTCGAGCAGCTAACTTAACGGGACGTCACAACGCAAAATAACCGACCCGATAAGATATATATGCAAAGCACGCATTTTCTACTCACCTCGCTGCTAACGCTGTTTATCTCCATCTTGTGCCAGGAATTGCCTCCCTTAAAAGTCTAAGGCATCGTCGTCCGCCTAGAGCCCCTCTCCACGTTGCATGTCTTCCCCCTCTCCGTGCGTCTGTGTGGAAGTCCGGGGGAGCTATTTTCTGCTCCGGCGTTCAGCCGCAGCGAGAGAGGAGGAGGAGGAGGAGGCTGCCTGCCTCGCGGACCGCTATGCCGCGGGGAGACTGGGCACGCGAGGAGCGGGTCGGCTCAGTTCGTCGTGGAGGTGCGGGTGTGCGGGAGGTGGTGGTGGAGGAGGAGGAGGGGAAGGGGGGGGCAAACTGTTGGTGCCGCTGACCGGGGACCATAAACGCTCACCTAGAGCACCGCTTCCACCCTGCCATAACTGCGAACATGGCGGCCACCGTGGTACCTGACCGTTGGTGAATGAGTGTTATTGACGTACTTGTGACGCAGCTCAGCTAAGGATTTCCCCCCGTCCAAACCAAAGCGGCACGTCTCGAGACGGAGGAGGAGGGCGCGTGGATGTGGTTGAGGAGGGGGAGGAGGGGACGCGCTGTGAATGACACACACATCCGGTGGACAGACAGACAAGACAGGCAGACCTTTCTGCTCGAAATAGTAATTAACTGGCGAGGAGTTTCCCCAAGTGTTGACTCCAGTTTGAACCAGCTTTTAGATATTTAGGGCTGAGCGAGTGTTTTCAAGCTGCTGCACCATAAGCTCGCCCAGTATCTTTAATTCAAGGGGAAATAAGAAGCTTAAAGCTCATCCACTTTCTCTTTAGCTCTCTCTCTCTCTCTCTCTCTCTCACACACACACACACACACACACACACACATGCTCAGCATTTATCTGGTAAGGCTCTAGACAGCCAGAGTACTACATGTCTACAACTGTAGATATCTTTATATTAGTATTTGGTGATAATAAAAGGATAATATTATAAAAGGATAGCACAATATTTACATGGATCATTCCTGTTTCTTGTATAATTTAAAGTACATTATATACATTAAAATTTGCGTTTTTGGTGCTACTGAGCAGTCGACTTGTTAAGTGAATATTAATGTATAGAGTTAAAATATTGATTAAAAATAAAGAAGGAAAACAAAGCAAACTAAAGTGTTGTATTGTAAAGTTATTGTATGGATTATAATTACTAATACTGATAGGCATAGTAACACTATAATAGCAATCAAAATAGTCCAGTACTGTAATTTAAGGACTAATTATTAACACACCTGGTGCCCCAAAATTAAATAAGTAAAATTGTAAATATCTTTAAGACTACTTCTTTTTTTTAAGGAAAATGTAAGGTCATTTTGGATTTAATGGCAGCAGCACAACTCAAAAAGTTGCTCCAGGTCCATGTTTCCCTCTGTGAAGCATCCTCTCTTCTTTTAACAAGCTGCTGGAAGTTTTAGAGGGAATGTTGTCCCGTTCTTGTCCGACGGAGGATTCTAGCTGTTCGACAGTCCCGGGTCTTTGCTGGATTTCTTGTTTCATGATGCATCAGATGGTGAGAGGTCAGGACTGCAGGCAGGTCAGTTCAGCACCTGGACTCTTTTATTATGAAGCCCTGCTGCTGGAATGGATGCAGGATGTGTTTTAACATTGTCTTCCTATAATATGCAAGACCTTCCTGAAAAAAAAGTAATCTGGATGGGAGCATATGTTGTTCTAAAACCCGTGTTTACATTTCTGCATTGATGGAGCCTTTCCAGATGTCTAAGCTGCTCATGCCAGAGGCACTAATGCACCCCCATACCATCAGAGAGGCAGTCTTTAGAACTGCTTCCTCTCCTCTTTAGTTTCCTTGGTTTTCAAACAGAATTTCAGTTTTCTTCAGTCCATTTTAAATGAGCTTTGGCCCAGATGAAGATGGCGGCGTTTCTGCATGGTGTTCACATCTGGCTTCTTCTGTGCCTGATGGAGCTTTAATCAGCATTAGTGGACGGTTCAGAAAACTGTGCTACAATGATCTGTGGAAGTGTTTCACACCAGAATCCAGCCTGTTTTTAATGCAGTGCTGCCTGAAGGTCACAGCTTCCAACACTGACTTTGAGCCTTTTTGTCCTTTGAGCTCAGACATTTCCCCAGATTCTTAAAAACATTTGATGAAATTATGAACTGTAGATGATGGCATATCAGAAACGTTCCCAGTTTTCTGTTGAGGAACATTATTCTTAAACAGTTCCACTATTTTTCCAAAAAAGCTTTAAAAAGCAAAGCAACTGGACCTCTATAGTGTAATTAAGGAGGTTCTGCTTCCAGGGTTTAAACTCTGTGAGCTTGTAACTCATTAAAATGACAAAAGCAGAGTTTTATATGTTGCTTATCTTGTTATTGTTGTGTTCTTTTCGATATAAGTGTGTTTTATATCGACTGATATCAATAATCTCCCTTTTGTGAACGAGAAGTAAAGATGATTTGTGAGAGAAGGGTAGGCATTCAGAAGCTGCAGCTTCGGCCTTCACCGCTTTTTTGGACCAATTACATACTAACCCTGGACTTTACTATTCAGTACATTAGTTTTTTTATTGGTCTTTTTATTTTTTTTTTTACATTACAGTTTTTATTTTATCGTATTGTATTCAGTTTCGAAATAAACAAGTCTCAATATACACACAGATACAAAACAGTTAAGTTAGAGGTCATTTATTGTTCCCTCTGGACAGGACCAGAGCAAGGCGAATGATATGCAGTAAAAAAAAAAAAAAAAGGCATTAGTCAGCCCAACAGTCGTAGTGAAGCGTCGATCCACAGGCACTGTGCATGAATTTACTAGAGTATTTTTTATTATATTTGTAACTGTTGGACCGCTCAGTCCTTCCTTTGTAAAATCTGTCTCAGTGTGGAGTGTGAGAACATCTGTACGAGTGTGTTCGTGCGCTGATGGGGGCAGTCACTTTTGTTCCTCTGGCAGCTGCTCCTCTGATGCAGAGGGCGTCGCAGCTTCGGCCGTTGCGTGGTCTTTGCTCACGGCCACTATCAGGAATTCTTCGGTCGTTTGGACCTGTGGAGAATGTGCGCCGCTCGAACCATCTGCCTGGAAGTGGTGCTCGGGTGTCGCATCCGACTGGGCTCCTCCCTCCGCAGTCAGGTCCCAGTCCTGGTCTGAAGGATGAGGTAGACTGGCTAAAAGTTCCTGAACACACACACACACACACACGGCAAGTTACAAATGTACAATTACAGGCACCCCGCTTAGCATTTTGACGGTGAATGCACCTGCTGTCTCTCCAGGTCGTTGTTCCTCATGGCACTGAGCAGGCTCTTCGTGAAGTCCGCAAGCTCCTGGTATTTTTGTTTTTGGTTCTCTAGCTCGTTCTCTAAGAACTGCACCTCCTCGTGCTGAAACGGAAGAATTCAAAGGGAGTTCAGAGCACAGGGGGGGGGGGGCGGCACGGCGTTGCGGTGCTTTTAAAACTGCCGCCGTTTAACCTCGAGGTTTCCCTTCTGTCAGCCCGCCCCAGGGCAGCTGTGGCTGCGATGAAGCTCGCTGCCATCAGTGTGTGAATGATTGTAGTGTGAAGCGCTTTTGGGGTCCTTGGACTAGATAAAGCGCTGTACGTGTACAAGCTATTTCCATTTCCGCACAGACGCAGCAGGAACGGTGTTTGACCGGTCCGCGTGTCCTCACCTTGAACTCCAGCAGGTTCTGCATCTGCTCGAGGTCCGAAGCCACCAAGTCGTCGTCGGCTTCTTCATCCTCGTCGATTACTTCAATCTTCTGTCAAATAAAACAAACAAAAACAAAACACAGATTAAACAGCTGATGATCTCGTGAGGAAAATAATTGACCTGCTTCAGATTAAAGGAGTTGCATTCATAAATAGGTTTTCAGAAGGTAGTTGGAAAAAAAAAAGGTAAGAGGAAACAAATGAGTTCAAATTTGCTGAAATACATTTATTAGTTATTGTGAACTTTCTTGATATGAGTCTAAAATGAGACTGTATAAAGATTATGAACGATTAGTATCTTACCTGTTGTAAATAAATCATTGAACAACCTCAGGTCAGAGAAACAGATTTTACATCTCACACGACAGACGAACTGATGCAGTCAAGACCAGAGCGGGTTACAGTATGTTTATTTACAAAAAGGATTGCTGCTGCCCTAAAACAACTCCACTCTAAGAGATTTTCATGGGAATGTTATTTTATAAACCTTTACGTCGCTGTCAGTTTGCACGACACAGTCATTCCAGCAGAAAGTTTTTTTTAAAAGAACAAATAGCAGCAGCAAGACATTTTTGGCAAGAATATCATGTTGTTTCTGCTACAATAACTATGTACTGCAAATCAAGCGGTGCTGTAAAGGTTTATAAAACAGCGTTTGTATAAACTCAAATTTTTGAGACTAGAGTTATTTTGAGACAGCAGTGAAATGCTTTGGCCACTCAGGCTAGCTGTTAGTTTTTTAATCTGGTCAGAATTCAACTATTTGCCCAAATCGAGATCGTTAAAAAAGCTGTCGACAGGAAATATATTAACTGTTCATAATCTTTCCACAGAATCCACTTAAAATAAACCCTAACCCTCTTTAATGAGGTTCAGTATCATCAACAATAACGATTAAGTACCACATTATCGGCCAGCAGAGGAGCAGCGGACACATCTGTCTCGTCATCTCCGTCTCTGTGCTGGGAGTCCACGGTCCCATCTAGGTTTGACAACACGGTGTGAGTGCGTTTTCTGCACAGTTTGCTCAGCCGTACGCGTTTGCGCGTTCAGCCGCCTCACCCTCGGACATGCACACGGATCCCCCGTCGTTCGACTCATCAGCCAGTTCAGGCGTCCCGAGCCGCTCGCCGTCCGGGCTGAGGGCCACCGGAGACTGGTGTCCTGGGGACGAGCTCGTGAACACGGCAGGTCCGCCTTTGGGAGGGGGGATTTCGATACCCATCAGACGGTACTTCCTCCGCCTGTTGCTGATCCATGTCTGCAAATCAAAACCAAACAAAAACAACACCACCAGTGAAACTCCTGTCAGAGTGAACGATCTCAAAAGAAACTTGACACATTTCATTTTTTTCTGCGAAAACCTTCAATGAAATTTGTTGAAGAAGCTCAAACTGAGCTGTTAAACAACAGAAGCTGAAATGATCAGGACACAAGCTAAAAGAAGAGTAGCTAAAAGTAACCAAAGAGATGCTAAAGCTAAAACTAGCAAAACAGATGATAATTTTAGCAAAATTATAAGAAAATATAAACTAAGCTAAATAAGCTAAACTGAAGATAAAAACAGCAAAACAGCTAAAATGAGCAGAATTGTAGCTGATAAGCAGAATGGCAACCAAAAGCTAAAAGCAGCATAAAACAAAAATTGAGTTTGCTGAAGCAGATTTCAAAGAAAACATTGTTTTTGAAGAAATTGGCGAGATTTTTTTTTTTGAATTCGAGTTAAAAATTTTGTATGAAAGTATAAAAGTTACAACAAGCAAAAGTGATTGAGCTGAAGGTTCTATTTCATCCCTACTGACCGCCAGAGGGCGGTGCTGAAAGCACTGAATGTTCCCTTCGCGCATGCGCAGTTCGAGTAATAGTATCAACAGTCACACTTGTGACACATCGGATGATCAATCAGAGGCTATATAGCCTGACGTCATCCGAGGCTCTGTTCCTTTTTTCTTCTCGCATGCGGTTCGCTGCACATGGCATTGGCCTTTTCACCGTGGTTGGACGCCCGACTGCCTGTTGGCTGG
>NC_051438.1:9351980-9363999 GCF_001649575.2 Kryptolebias marmoratus
AGCCTCGGATGACGTCAGGCTATATAGCCTCTGATTGATCATCCGATGTGTCACAAGTGTGACTCTGTTGATACTATTACTCGAACTGCGCATGCGCGAAGGGAACATTCAGTGCTTTCAGCACCGCCCTCTGGCGGTCATCCGGGATTCATAGAACCGTAGTTACATACGTAACCTTCGTTTTCGTGTTCAGGTGGCTCAAATAACACAAAGGACGTGGAAGTAGTTTGACTGCAAAAACTTGAAACAGGAAAACAATTTCGAGTCTCAGCATTCACACGATAACCCTCTATTAAAACTGCTCACTAAACTGAACGTGAGGTTAAAAAAAAAAAAAAAAGGTTATTTAAGCTCTCGAAGTCATTTTTCTTCCTTGTAGTAGAAAAAGGAGCGGGAAGGCAGAGGGTCATGTGTGTGTTTGTGTGCCAGGGCATGGGGGGGGGGGGGGTACTATATTTAGCCCATTAGCTTTCCGATTGTGGCTTTGATATATAAATGCATGACTTTTAAACAACTTTGTGTAAACAAGTGAAACAAAAAAAAAATGTCTGTGACCTAGAAAAGTTGTTCTTTCCACAGTTCTCATAGCCCTCAAGAATCCACGCAAGCCTATTTTTACAGCCAGTCCTCTGTGGCAGTGTGGAAACCATAAAAAGCAGGAGAAACATATCATTTCAAAACGTTTCAAATGGGGGGGGGGTGTCTGACAGAATTTTGCCTGGCCAAACAAAAGCCTGTTGCGATTTTAAGAAAGTGCCTTTATTCCAGACGCAGCGGGGAGAGAAAAAAAGCCACGTCACAAGCGGGGCAGCGTAGTTACTGACCTCCATGCGGTTACCATAGCAACCCCTGTGTGTGTAGCTCTGCGCTCGCGAGTGACGTCACGGACGGATATCGCTCTGCGCAGATTTGCAAAGTTTATGCAGCACGGGAATTTTTTGAGTTTTCCTCGGATTCAATTAAAAAAAAAAACGCCAACTGCGCCGACTGACCCCCCACCCCTACCCCTGGCCCCCCTTTGCGCAGGTCTTCACCTTGACTATTTCAGTGTCTACGTTGAGCTGGTTGGCTGCGGCGGCGATCTTCTCCCTGCACACGGAGCCCAGGCTCGTCATGCCTCGGTCCCAGTAGCGCTTCAGCTGGACCAGGTCGCCGTCGCTGAACTGAGTCCGATCCTGCAGCTGAGGACACAAACCGTCTACGTGAGCAAAGGGCAGGAGAATTGACAGTTGCTGCATCTCATCCCTCGCCTTATTATTCATGTAACATATAGCCAAGTTAAAAAAAAGAGAAAGCATATACTTTTAATTGTGAAGGATATGAAAAAAACCTAAATCTTACCACCCTTTCACCCTCAACAAGCAGTACAACTGACACTAGTGCTGGGCGATATGACGACAGATATCGCGGGGACGATTTAAAAGTCTCCATCGTGCTACTTGTCTTCTATCGTCTCTAACATAACTTTATCAATTATTCATGCAAATATTTCATAAAGTAGGCTAGGACGAATGTATTAGTGCGCATACACATATACAGTTTATATAAGTGATAAATAGGAATAAAAATAAATATTTCGCAAAGAAGCTTCGTATTGTGGTTTTGCAACACAACGCTTGCTTTGCGCTTTTTGACTCACGCTTTACGGCATTTAACTCGTGAGTGCTGAAAGATGGAGACGCATGAGGTGTTGTACCCGGGTTCGCAACAAGTGGAGACAGCTAAGCAGGCTTTTACCAAAACGATGGGGTTACGTCTGTGACTCGGTTACATTTCGGGTTCAAGAAGTCCAACACAGAGCAGAAAAGGGTCATTTGCAAACTCTCCTCGTCCGACGCCAACACAACGAACCTCTTCTATCACTTAAAGGAGAACCACGAAAGAAGAATACATGACAATGCAAAAAAGCGCGAGGTCAGGCAAGTTGTAAAAGAGCCGGGGAAGGTTGTGAAAAGAAATAATGGAGTCATCTGTTGTCATTTGGTACATCTATATTACTGCACTAAAATACAGCAATTCTCATTTGTGAAAGTTCAGTTAAATGTCACTTCAAAATAAAGTTTGAAGCAAGGATTTTATTTTGTCATATTTTTCAGAGAATAACCGAGAACGTACTTAATTGTGGTATATCGTGATATATATCGTTATCGTGATATAAAATGGTCCATATTGTGATGTGTGATTTTTTTTTTTTCCCATATCGCCCAGCACTAACTGACACCATCAGAAAGTGTGAGCTTCACTGTCAAGGCTGTGGGAGTTTGCTGCTCTGTGTCATTCAGGTACGAGTTAAAGTGATAGTTCGCATTTTCTCAAGCAGGGTTCTGTTCTGTTGAAACGTTATGAGGAGTAAAATATGGCGTCTGTTGTAGACTGGAGCTTTGAAAGACCTCGGTCTGGCAAAATAAACTTGAATCATTGCCCGCTGCCGTGAAAGCCAGGCAGTCATGCACTGTAATTAGGGATGGGCGGTGATTTTCAAATATTCTAGTCTAGTTGAAATGGGCAAATTCGAAGAATTATTGCAACCCTAGTGGCTGTCCCTCCAAGTTGTTAACAGTACTTTTCCAGTGAAGGTGCTTTTTATTTTGTGTTTGTGTGACAGAACACCTACCGTGGCCTGGGCCACTTCCTGCAGGAATATCATCACATTTCTGCTGGAAAATGACAAGTGTAAAGTTTATATTATAGTGTTTTATATCAGTGGTGTCCGATCCTGGTCCTGGAGGGGCCACTTTCCTGCAGGTTTTAGGTGTTTCTCTGCTTTGACACACCTGACTTGAATGCCTTAGTGATTAACAGGCTTCTGTTGAACTTGAAGACCTGCTGAGGAGCAGGGAAACAACTAAAACCTGCAGGATAGTGGCCCCTCCAGGACCAGGATTGGAGACCCCTGGTTTATACGAACTGCTATGAAACCTTTGAGATCGTAGCTGTGGTAGGACAGCAACAGCTTGACTCAGTCTGGATGTTAGCTCGTCGATCCGAGTCAGAATTAAACCCCATTTCTCCAAACTGAGGTCGTTTGAAAACAAGCAAGACGTTAACTTTTTTTTTTTTTTAAAGAACCCCTCCTTTAAAGATCCAAACTGTCCCCTTGTTGCAATTGCAAAGATAAATGCCAGGTATCAACAAAGATATCCGGCATTTCTAAAAACAGGGCCATGCCAGATTTTAGAAACAATAAAATAAATAATAAAAAGGACTGTTTTGGAAAAAACTGTGATCTTGTGTGGACATGGGGCTCCTGTTAGAGACAGGGGGTTTCTACCTGGCAACCGTTTAAACAGGCCTGATTTGTTCAGCCTTTTTCTATCGGTGCTGTCATGAACTTGAGATGACATTAGAATGATCTCAGAACCTGGAAAAGATGAGATTAGTTTTTTTATGTCCTGATATGTAAAGCTCCAGACCTGAAAGAGGTCGCACTTTAAGTTTATTAAATATTCACACGGTGTAACACGTCGTGTCACTTGTTCATTTGAGGCTGTATTGATCCAATTTAAAAATGTTGAAAAGAAACAACAGAAACTACCGTCATCGCATAAAACCTTCAAACTACGTGAGAGAGGATTTCCTGACTTTGATCACATGACTGAATAACTCCGCTACTTGAGGTTGTTTGGTGATGTTCATATCGTTCACATTTTTTAAAATAAAAAGTACTTACAGTTCTCTTTCTGGAGTTGCTCAAAACCCAGGGGGCTGCAGAAAAGCCAAGTGAGGTCTGGACATGAAAACACACGTTAGTATCTTTTTTTTTAATCCCTTTGAGGGTCAGTGGTGCTGATGACGGAGGCTGCCCTACCTGAGAACTGGATTCTCCTGAAGGTGAGGTCTGTACTGTGAGGGAGTAGCTGCCCTGAAGTGTTGCGTTCCCATGAAGCACCGCGGGTCTGGAGCCGGTCGGAGGAGGAGGAGGAGGAGGAGTGCTTCTTCCTCTCCCGACAGACGCCTCAGCCCATGTCGGGCTGGCTAACGTCTGCTCCCTGTGGATGTGCGTCTGAGCGGCCATGTTCGCCAACTCCTCTTCCTTCTGCCACTCGTCTTCTTCGTTTCCCGTTTCCATGGCGATGGAGAAGTTGTGACTGGCGTCCAGAGGGCGGGGTGTTGGCCTGCGAGCCTCCTGGCTTCGCGGAGCAGACGAGTGGCCTGATCTAAGCCGGCCCTCGTCACCCTTTCCCGACAGGGTGAAGACCTGCTGAATGCGGGGCGTAAACTCGGAGGAGGGGCCGGCGCCTTGGGCGGGGAGGGAGACCCGGGCTTTCTGCGGTGGAGGCAGCTGAGGTTGGGGGTTGGAGTGAGGTCTGGGCTGAGGCTGAGCCTGGGACTGTGAGGAGGAAGACCACGGGCGGGGTTGCGTCGTACCGTACTGTCTAGTCCAGCTGTGAGGTACGAGCCCTGTTGCAGCACTTGCCCCCCCCTCCCCAGCAGATAAAGTGCCCTTCCTGACTGCAGTGTAGACTAAAGGTCCTGAGGCAGATGTGAGGGGTGGGAGAGACTGAGAGAGGGACACAGTCTTGGACTGGATGGGCGAGGACGTGGAACTGGTCCTGCTCTGCAGCACCTGGTTGATCAGAGACAAAGACGTGTGGACTGAGACCTCAGAGTCCGACTGGGACTGGGGGGCCGTGGGTCTTGTTCGGGAGTGAGCGACAGAGTTCAGGGAGTAGATCCCCGTCAAAATGACGTCGTTGTTGTTGTTGTTGTTGTTGCCGCTGCTGCTGAGGGGAGACGAGGACGAAGAGGACGAGGATGTTGACGAGAAAGAAGGGAAAGACGAGGATGGAGGAAGAAGATGCACGCGGTTCGGGATGTTTCGGGCTGCGGCTATGTCGGCAGGAAGCAGCGCGCCCGTTGCCAGGCCGTGATTGGACAGCGCACTTCCAGCCAACACGGGACCGGACAGTAGCCCTCCGGTAATGCCATGACCAGACAGGGACTGAGGCGCACTTCCGTTCAGATCGACCTTGGAGGCAAGTTTTCGCCTTTTGTTGCCAACCCAAGTCTGCAGGAAAGAGATGCAGGCAGCTCAGAAACATTTCAAAAATTTCTGTGAAGGACTGCTCATCGGCCATCACTTTCCATGTCTGAGTTCTAAACTTAGAGCATCTTATTAAGAGAAGGGACAGAGTTACAGCTGTTTTAATCAAACCTTGTAATTGACTTTACGCGCAGTCTCATGTAATATTGGGAGATCTCGCAAAATGTGTTAGTGCTCGGAGTACGTGTTGAGGATGACTCTCAGCTACTACAACATCAAACCTTAGCTTAATATTTGTAAAGCTGACTGAGTTACAGCCAGTTTTGTGTTGGCTAAAGTTGATTAGCTGTGGCGGACATATTGAATTGACTCCAGAAGTCAGACAGTTTTAGATGTCTAACCAATGATTACTTTTTAGGAGTTTCATTCAAATCCCTCAAGTCAGAGGTCCCCAATCCCTGGGCCGCGGGTCGGTACTGGTCTGTGGGTCATTTGGTACCGGGCCGCACAGAAAGAATAATTAACTTACAGTATTTCTGTTTTTTTTCCGGAGTCTGAACAACATTTATTTTGAAAACTGACCGGATTCTCTCCACTCCATCCGTCTCTGACTCCCTCTTGATGCGTGTCAGAACGCTTATCGAGGTCACGTGATCCGTTACCGCTAAAAACAAACCCACAAGCAGCAAAATGAGTAAAAAAACAAACGTTTCTGGAAGCCCTGGATGGGATTGTCTGGTTACTGAGAAACAGGCTCAGGGCTCCACTGATTCAGCGTTATGGTGAGTTGTATTCTTTGTGCACTTTATATTTGTGGTGTCTCTTATTTTGAAGGGCAAGTTTAAACACAGAGAACATCAGGAGGAGGAGAGGCTGTTATTCATGTTGATAACACAACACCAGGACACAGCTAACAAAGCTGGGAGGACACGTTATGTTTTTAAAAAATACCCCCGTTTTCATGCCGGTCGTATCATTTTATTTTGTTATATTTATCCGCCACACCTTTAAAGGCCGGTCCGTAAAAATACTGTCTGATAATGAACCGGTCCGTGGAGCTGAAAAGGTTGGGGACCGCTAGTTAAGTGGTTCATAAGATATTTTGCTAAAACATAGTGTTGACTTGAACAGTTAATGGCAAACTTTTAAGCAAAGATATTGTGTAATGTATAGTGCTCAGAGCATGTGTTGGGAATGATGCTCAGCTACTACCACGCCAAGTTTTAGCTCAACATCTGTAAAACCGGCTGAGTTAGAGCCGTTTCTGTGTTTACTAAGCTGAGTTTGGCTGTGACTCCAAAACATAATTAGTTGTAGATTTACATTTAGTGATTACTTTTTAAGAATTTCAATCGAAACCCCCCACTTGTGCGTGTGATATTTTGCTAACACTACAGACAAGTTAACACAAACAAAGGCGAAAACTTATAAAGACTTATCACAGCAACTTAAAACGAAAACAGACGCAACATAAGGCACTGCAAAAATGTCGGCACATTTCATTTGACCCACCCGGACCACACTGAAGTCTAGTTTGGCCTCCTGAGCACACTGCAGTATCAGCTGGAAGCACGCCTTGCTCTGATTGGTCATCCCATTGTCGTAGTAACGTTCCAGGATCCTCTGCTGTTCCGCCGTGAACACGGAGCGCAGGTTCATCTGAGGCACAGGCGGGACGACGGAGAGAGAGAAAGCTTTAGTGGGCTCAGGAAACGGGTCGCCTCCCGCGTCTCAAACAACAATACAGCGTGTCGCTCTGAATGCACTCACAGTCTGCAGGCCACGCCTCTGTGGCCACGCATCCATTCTGCTGCTGGAGGGGAAAGAGGCAGCCATGGAGATCACAGCAGCACCTCCATGTGTAGAGATCAGCACCGTTTTCCTCCGACTGTCCTCATCCTGCATCAGTGCGCCCGGTACGCCTCCGGGTGACGTGGCTGAGGGGAAGCCAAAGCAGAGGAGTCTTTACGAGTCAAGCAGGTAAGCAAGCGTTAAACGAAAACCGGGCCGAGTCCAAAAGTTAATCAGTTGCTGGTGTCCCTCCAATTATTTATTCCTGAAAGTTAAACCAAAACCTGTTGAGTGGTTTAATAAATATGTCGCTAACAGACAGACAGGGTTGACTCCAAATGTTGATGCCGGAGTTTCAAACAAAGACCTCCTGTGATCTGTCCGAGCTCAGAGTATGTGTTGGGGATGACTCTCAACTACCGACACACCAAATCTGAGCTCAGCAGCTGTAGAAACGACCGAGTCAGAGCCATTTTAGGGCCTGTTAAGGTTAATTAGCTGTATCGGCTGTAGAAGTACCTCCAATCATTACTTTTTAAAATCCATCGACGGGTTTATGTGATGTTCGGCTAACAGACAAACCAACACAGCCCCACACAGACACAAGCAATTATGATCGCCCACCTTTCACCCAATACATGGAAGTTATGCTTAACTGTTTATATACAGCAACTTCAAGCACTTTAGCAGTTGTACCACTTTAGGTTTCTTTAAAGTTTATCTAGAGTCTCAGACTGTAAATACTTACATCGATTACACAGTTGTACTGTTTGATATTATTGTACAGCCTCTGATGAAATGTATCTAAGCAAATAAACAAACTGAATTTGGAAAAATCGTGTTTCAATATTTCTCCCTCTCTGCCAAAAATCCTCGCATGGAAGGAGGCAGCAGAGAGAGGACGTTGGCATCATATGATGCCCATGTCTTTCTCTTCATTTTTGTCGTGTTGGCAAAATATTTCACGCACCACAGAACGGGTCTTACTGGAAAATCTCAGAGTGCAATAACTGGATGCTCGTGTACAACCCATCAACTTTTTGGAGTCAGCCAAATTCAAGTTGGCCGCCACGGTTAATCAACCTTGGAAAAAAAAAAAAAAAAGAGGAAAAAAACCACAAAAAGGTTACAACTCAGTGAATTTTACAGATACGGAGCTAAAATTTGGCGTGGTAGTGGCCGAGAGTCATCCCCAACGCATACTCTGAGCACAGACGGATCGCACGAGATCTCTTGATATCACATCAGACTGCGCACGACGTTATTGACCAAAACCCTTTGGCATTACCTTACAGAGTCAACCTTTGGAGTTGATTTAACTTTTTGAAAAACTGATTTATAACTTTTGGCGTCAACCTGATTTAAAATGGGTGCCGATACATTATGTGTGGGATCACACATAATGTTATTTTTTAAGGTTTGACCAAAAAGGCTTCAGCTTTAGATGATCCAAGTTAAAAAAAAAAAAAGATAGACATTCCTTCAGGGAGTGCTATAAGCCTTTGATTAATCATGTTACTGCTTATAAGTCTGATACATGTGTATTCTTGTGTGTACTGTTTGGAAACTACAGCTGATTAAAAATATTTCTTGCCCAACTTGAGCAGGAGTTATTTTCGTCCAGCCTAAACAGACTGCTCGCTTAAAACAATACAGAAAGGGGAAAAAAAGAAAAATAAAGTAGAAAGAGCGAGGAAAAGTTTGAGCATGCGTGTTAATGGCCGAATCTGTAACATGAACAAAATCTGATACAACACCGCGTCGAACTGTATTAGGGGGGGGACAAAACAAAAACAACTTTAATCGTTTCCACACCTAGCTCGATTTAAATACGTGCAAGTTTATGGAAGAAAAAGGGGGGGGGGGGGGGGCTACATGCGGACCCCCCGGCGAACAGCACCTCGCAGACGCGGNGGGAGTACCAGCAGCCAGCCCAGACTAAAGTAGCTCCGACACCCGGACGTCAGACAGAAGAAAAGAGCAGCGAGCGAGTGTTTAGCATATTACCGTGGCTGCGGGATTTGATAAACAGCTACATACGGGGATGTTGTACGACCAATAAGCACACAGCGGGTTTATTTTGGAAGGCTGACTGCGCATGGCTACTCTGTCAATATGGAAACACTGCGGCGAGAAAAAAGCAAAACAAAAAAATTGTGGGCACGTCGAATTAGTCCGCCTCCTGAGCGACAGTCGGCGGGGTTTAGAGACGTAGTTAACGCGAAACAGACTTCCACCTCCACGGCCGGGAGTTGAGTCCGAAAACGAACCGGGTAAGAAGGAGAAGCAGACATTAGCATGCAGGCCCGAGCGCGGCGCGCGGCGCTAGCTAACGTTAGCCTTAGCTTTCCCAATGGATAGCCGCGGCTCAACTTTTCCCTCAAATCTGTGATTTCCCGACCCCTGGGCGGATCTTTATCCCCCCCGAGCCTCGCGCCGACCCGGCAGCGACGGTCGCGTTCAGCGTTAGCCTCCGCTGAGACGCCAAATCACGTTCCTTCGTACCATTTTTGATGTTAAAATCAGAAGGACGTTCCAAATCAGCAGATTTCTTCACCCGTCCCCTCTGCTTAGACAATGAAATCAGAACGTCCGATCATCAATTCTAATCATGATTGTGACGTGTTCGCAGACAGGAGCCAATGGGAGCTCGAAATCACGGCTGTGACACTTGGAGAGGCGCCGTGGTCCCGCCCACCGTTGACTTTGTTCGGAGAGTTGCTGGAGGGGGAGGGAGGGAGGTCACAGGCGGGCAGGAGGGCGGCGGGGGCCGGCCTGGTTCCTCCTCACCTCACCGGTGTCACTGGAGGTGCAGCTTGGAGGAAAAAAGAAAGAGGCTTGAATTCAGAGCTGGGAACATTGAACCGAAAGCTTTAATTTCCACCATTCTGACTGCAAATCGGTCACTTCCCCTTAAAATCACCACCGGTGAGATTTATCGAGATTACAGTGTCGCCCGCTGCCGAGAGGGGATGACGTTTTCAAAGGGTTTGTTTGCAGAGTTGGCAAAATATCTCATGAACCACCGGACGGATTTTAATGAAAGTTTTAGGATGTAATCATTGGATATGCGTCTATAACCCATTAACGTTTCAGGTCAACCCGTTTCAAAATGGCCGCCACAGCTAAGCAACCATGGCAAACACAAAAATGACACTAACTCAGCCGCTTTTACAGATATTGAGCTAAATTTCAGTGTAGTAGTAGCTGAGGGTCATCCCCAACACATACTCGGAGCACAGAGCATGGTGCGGTATCTTTTGCTTAAAATTTTGCCATCATGCCTGACTGTCTGTTAGCAAAATATCTCACGAACCACTGGGCAGACTTGAATGAAACTCAGAGAGTTATCACTGGATGTCTGTCTATCACTCATTAACATTTGGAGTCGAACCAATTCAAGATGGCCGCCACAGCTGATCTGTATTAGCAACACAGTCAGCAGAAGGAACACCAGGCCTTGAATTTGTAAAGCACGTGAATTAGAATTTGATTATTTGGGGGAAAGTTTAAGATTTCTTCAAATGTGGCTAATAAAATTGATTTAATTATTTTCCTGTAGAAGTGTTTGTAAAGAGAGACACAAATAAGCCTGCTATATGAGTTGTTTCCTCTGTAAACCTGGATGACAGGATTGGAGCATTAAACTTTAGGTAACTTCACTTTAATGCAAACCTCACTTTGATTGTTATCCTGTTAAAAAAGAACAATAAAGACTTTTAGCCTTCCATTATGACTCGTTTGTTCCTTTTTTTTTAAAGATGGAGTGTTGAGATCACAATGTTTTTGTTCTCTGCTTTAGATACACGTTTGTCCATTTGCTCGTTTACTTTTATTCAGAGAAAAGTTACTTCAGCGACACTGTCTTTCACAAAATGAAATCTACAACAGTTTGTGAATCCAGTCCTGTTTTTTGCAACAATTTAAATTATATCAGTTAAGTCTAAACATTTGGCAAGCAGTAGGAAAATTAATTACAAACAAAACCGTCCATGTACTGATCATAGATATAAATATGTCTATGGTTCTGATTCCTAAAAATATTAATTAAAGGTATAGTCTAGTCATTTTGGAAGTGGGATTTTGTGGAAAGGTTATAAAGAAACATCTTACTCCATCTTTCTCGACTGTGGATGTGTCCACTTTCGGTGCAGCCCGAGGTGAATTTTACCTGTCCTTGATAGCTATTCACAATAAAAACAAAACATGAACCAGGAAGTTTACCATCTGAACTAGTATTTTGGTACTTTTAAGTTTTTACGCAATTGTTCCCACAGATTGCTCAGCTTCGAGAGCGGTGATCGATCTTATGCGTATGCGCCCGACATTTTTGCAAACAAACTTCCGTAGAATTTTACATTTCCTGTACAGTTCATACATCAGAAATGCTGGAGTTTTTGTCGTTTTGCACCCAGTGTTTCTCTCACCGCTGTAAGACTTGTGGTTGTGACTCAGATTCACACACACACATCCAGACTCCCATTGACTTCCACTGAACCTGAGAGTTTTTCCTTCAAAACTGGAAGCGAAGGACCCTTTTCAACTCATCGTATCTCCCCCATAAAACAACGGAGACACGTAAAAGTTGACACGTGTGAAGACCAGACGCTGCTGCTTACAGTTTAGAAGTGTCAGACACAGGTGTATGGTTTGCCACGGTGACCCTAATAAGCCACTGGTAGCAGCTTTTGATTTCTTTTCAGCTTGGTTCCTACTCCTTATACATTTAAGACATCAAAATGTCTGCATTTTGTCAGCTTAGATTATTTCAAAAGTAAGATTGCGGATGACTCCTGGACTGCAGAGAAGAAGGTTTATATATGTTGAAACTTCGGCCAGTAGCTGCATTGTCATCCTTCAAGACCCCTTCAGAAATGATCTATGGTATGGATTGCCCAAGTGGTTGTGTGGATGGAGCGGGGGGGGGGTGACGTCATCGGTGTCCCAGCTGCCCGGCAGGGGGCGCTGTTTCTCCCCACTTCGGTCCGCGCACCGACCCAGAGGCAGCGGGCCTCACATCTGGTGCTGATGTGCTCCTCCACAGAGGGCGAGAGCAGCTGTGTGCGTGACGTGGCGCGCGCAGAAGTGTCACTGCGACGGGAAACGTTACTGTCCAAAAATGTCTGCTCTCTGCGGCGGACGTGGCATTTGCCGGCCTGCTGCAGAGGAGAGGGCTGTAAGGATGTTTACATGAAGCATACTCTCGGACTGTAAGGAGAGGGAAAGAGGAGGAGGGGGGGGGGG
>NC_051438.1:9364754-9369492 GCF_001649575.2 Kryptolebias marmoratus
GGGGGGAGCACAGAGTGTTGCAGTGCACGCACGCTTGTGTGGGGAAGAATGATGATGACTGTGAGCGAGGGAAGGGGAGGAAGGGGGGTGGGGGTGATGCACGCTCTGAAGCATGTGTGTGTCCCTCTCTCATCCAAACCTGCATCCCTAACATGGCTTTATTTATGTAACTCTGATTTAAAGCTTCACATACCTAGGACAGAGGCTGCTGCCGCTGTCACCACCACCATCATCATCATCACCATCATCATCACCAGCAGCAGCAGCAGCTCTCATCAATGAGTGAGGAAGATGTGTCATGCCTCTGTGAAAGGGCGCGCGCACACGATTAATGTAGTTCCATGCACCCCGCACCTCCACCTTCCAGTCTTCTTTCAGCACCACGGACAGCGCAGTGCCGCCTGCTGCTGCTGTTTAACGCGGTCATCACACTCCTGTTTCTGTGTGTGTGTGTGTGTTTCTGGCTTTGTTGGCACGGATCCCCTCATCTAGACGGTCTGAATGAGTAATCACTAATGTGTGTGTGTGTGTGTGTGTGTGTGTTCTCACACACCTCTGTCATTCACAGAGCTGTGACAGAAACTGTAGGCCTGCTTGACAGACAACGTGAAAGAGGGAGACTGTCTGCAGCCTCTTACTTAAGAGTATGACTTAATCACTGCTTGATTGATGACTCAGAGCAGAAATACGTCTCTGTGTGTGTGAGAGATTTGGACCAGTCGATTCCAGCATTCGGTATGTATATGTATGTTCCCCTAAATGTGTTTCATTTGCACCCCGATAAAGAAGCACAGGCTATAATGGGCCCTCGAAGACACACGGAGAAGGAATAATTCAGTATTTATCCGAGATGAGTTATGGGCAACGTGATTACAGCAGTGTTCCAAGATTTGTAATTTCTCTCTTCGGCCAGATTTACAGCTTCGTCCTCTGATTTGTGGAGCGTTCATGAAGGAAAGCTTGGCTCTGACAGGGGCTCACTTCCACAAGCTGATGCTGAAATTTGATCTGGATTAACATATTAAATATTGTTACGGTTTTCAGTGTGAAAGTCATACTAAAATGTGTAATTTTCACTAACGCCATATAGCACAAAAACATCTAAAAATATGACAGTAATTCAGTGTTTGATCTACGCTATAAGGGACTAAAGTGAAGACATTACACCTGTTCTTCTTTGGCTTCCCATAGAAATCAGAGTTTGTTTTCAAATCTTATAAAGCATTGAATGACTTCACATTTTAACATCTCTGTTTGCACAAGAACATTTTCACCAAATGTGAAAGGTGATAATGTTTTTGCCCATGTCTGTGTGTGTTTGTGTGTGTGTGTCTATTAGCAAAATATCTGATGAACCACATATTTTAGTGTAACTTGCAGGAAGTAATCACTAGATATATGTCTACAACCAATTAACTTTTGGAGTCAACCTTGTTCAAGATGGCTGCCACAGCCAACTGAATTTAAGAAGCACAAAAATGGCAATAACGCAATTAGTTTTAAAGCTATTGATCTAAAATTTAGTCTGGTAGTAGCTGAGACTGATCCCCAAAACATGAATTGAGTGCTAAGAAATTGTGCAAGACTTTTGTTTGAATTTTAGCTTTTAACTATTTGGAGTCAACTCTGTATGTCTGTTAGCAAAATATCTTTTGAACCGCAGGACAGATTTTAATGAAACTATCAGGAAATATTCATCGCATGAACACCTACAGCCGATTAACATTTGGATTCAATTTGATTCAAGATGGCTGCCACAGCTACCCAAACCTGAAAAACACAAAAATGTCTTGAACTCAGTCATTATGACAGATATTGAGTCGAAATTTGATGCGGTGACAGATGAGAATTGTTCACAACACTTAATCTGAGCTTGAGGTTGCACATACATCCTAGCATTCCTTTAAGGAATGTGAGGCCTTTAATTGTTTGTGTGTTTATTAAAAAAACTTTCATTATTCTGTTTTTACTGCAGTAGTCTTCTGTTCATGTGAGTGTGACTATATTTGTACGAAGGTGGATATAAATGGCATTTTTCTTTTAATTATTTTGTGTGCACATGTAGTTTCATGTGCCTTTGTTATTGTTGGAAAGCCCATTGGGTTTCATGAAGTGTGCTGTTTGATTCGAGTTATATTTAGAGGTGTTTGAGACCTGTTTCTACATGTGGCGGTAATAACACTTCAGCCAGTTTTTAAACAGTCACTTTGGAGCCAAGTGGAGTTTTAAAGCAGTATTTTGGTCATTCTGAAGTGGGGTTCTGAGTAAAAGTTACAAACAGTGAATATCTTACCTATTGCAGATACCGTAGCTCCTTAAACGACCTCGGTTTGGAGAGGCAGAGTTTGGTTCTGGTTGGACTAAGGAGGTAATGGGTAACCTGGCAGAGTGGATCTCAAAACAAGCCTCATATACGTCATCAATCTCGCATTACTTGGTATTTACATAGAATTATTTGGTAATTTAAAAGTGCAAATAGCAGCGGCAGCAGCTAGCTGGTGCAGTTAGTCTTTTTTTATGCTGGAATAAATATGTAAGAATTTGCAGCAGTGTAAACTTTTTTTTTTTCAAAATAGCATTTGCACAAACTGCTATAAAACGTTGAAGTTTGGAGTTTATTTCTCATGGCTGTGCTTGGACTAGCCATGAGCTCATCAGTTCAGTAAGAATTAAACTCTGTTTCTCCAAACTGAGGTCTATTAAAGAGCTGTCTATAGCAGGTGAGATATTATTGGTTCGTATTCTTTTACACAGAATCCCACTTCAGCATGGCTGAACTGTCTCTTTAAATCTAGTTAAACAGCTACATGCTGTCCAACATCAATAAGAATCAACACATGGCCCCTTAAATGTTACCAAAGCAGCAGCGTGGTTAATGTTAGTGAACCAGCAACAATTAGAGCTGGTAAAAAGATTTTAACCTGATCGTTTTTCACATGCGACAGAAAAAAAAAAATCTTTATAGTTTTATCATAAGTGAAGAAAATTTTCCACATTTTAACTAAATTCTAAGAACAACTTAATCAGCCTCCCGTCCTCTTGGTCCTCTCCATCTTTAAAAACAAGCATCCACGAACCATCAGACTTCACCTCAGAGCGAGTAATACAAAACGTGAGCTTTAGTTTCACCTTAACTTCCTGCTTGAAGAGCTGATTTGATCAGTCTTGTGCCATCGTGAGAGAGAAGTGGCTCTCAGACCTTCTTTTTATGAGGGCTTTAGCATTTTCTCTCTTTTTTAAGGTAATGAAACTGACAGAAACTTACACGGTCTGTTAACGCTCAGAGTATGTATTAGGGATGACGCTCAGCTACTATTGCATCAGATTTTGGCTCAAAATCTGATAAATTGACTGAGTTTTAGACGTGTTTGTGTTGGTTAACGTTGCTTAGCTGTAGCAACCATCTTGAATTGGATTACGTTCAAAAGTGAATGAGTTGTAGATGCACATCAAAGGATTACCTTCCAAAAGATTCATTAAAATCTGTTTAGTGGTTCATGAGACATTTTGCTAACACGTTCGACAAACAAACACACAGATATTATTGCTTCACCTGATAGATAGGCGATAAAGATATTGAACTGGTTTTATGGTTAAATTTAGATGCAGTGAGTCGTACATTCAGCTTTGGACACTGATCAGAGGCTTTAAAACTGCAGATTTCCTTAAAGCATCCATCCCTCACCATGCAGCACTGTCAAAAAAAAACCACAGCACTTTTCCAGGTTTCACTCCTCTGCAGACAGCCGCTCTTTTACCTCGACAGCTCATCCCTGTCATACGAAAGGCCGACAGACGGGGAGATGTGATGCTCTGTAGTCCTGCTGAGAAAAAAAAAACCTGACACCGTTGGGTGTCGGGCAGTCAAAGCAAAGCAGGTTAGACTAGAGATCTGCGCAGAGAGACTGCTCCGGCAGCAGAACGGCGGCAAGGCTGCACAGAAACATGACTCATCAGCATTTGTTATGATTTGAACGCCCACACCAGAGGAGTTTCCTATATGGGTCTCTGCTGAGGGGCGGGCAGGCCATGACGCAATGGATGTGCTGGGCACGGCGCGTACCTCTCTGGGCTTGGGACGCAGGAGGGAATGAAGGGAAGTGGACTTTTCTCCTGCCCCCCCTCCCGCTCTCTCTGAGGTGTGTTTCTTTAGGAGATCACTCTGTGTTCCTGTGGCCTGCTGATGCACGACAGCAGGGAAATAATGGGAGGCTGTTCGCTTTTCCTGCAGTCGTCCCTCTCTTCCCCTCCCTGATGAACCATCTAAACCAGAACGTTTTTTCAGAAATGTTGAAGAGTGTCTAAAATTCCAACATACACTATATTGTCAAAAGTATTTGCTCGCCTACCTTCGCACACATATGAACTTGAGTGACGTCCCATTCTTAATCCACAGTGTTTAGTATTATGTTGGCCCAATCTTTACAGCTATAACAGCTTCAACTCACCTGGAAAGGTTTTCCACAGGTTTAGAAGTGTTTATGGGAATTTTGGACCATTCTTCCAGAAGCTCATCTGTGAGGTCAGACACTGATGTTGGACAGAAGGCCTGTCTCACAGTCTCTGCTCTAATTTATCCCAAAGATGTTCTGTCAGGTTGAGGTCAGGACTCTGTGCAGGTCAGTCAAGTTCTTCCACACCAAACTCCCCCATCCATGTCTTTATGGACCTTGCTTTGTGTTCTGGTGCTCAGTCATGTTGGAACAGGAAGGGGCCGTCCCCAAACTGTTCCCACAAA
>NC_051438.1:9369570-9386745 GCF_001649575.2 Kryptolebias marmoratus
TTAAGAGTTCCTTTCACTGGAACTAATCAGCCAAGTTTAACACCTGAAAAACAACCCCACATCATAATCCTCCCTCCACCAAACTTTACATTTGTCTCAATGCAGTCAGACAAGAACCGTTCTCCTGACAGCAGCCAAACTCAGACTTGTCCATTAGATTGTCAGACAGAGAAGCATGATTCGTCCCTCCAGAGGACATGTCTCAACTGCTCTAGAGTCCAGTGGTGGTGTGTTTTACATCACTTCATCCGACTCTTTGCACCTGGTGATGGAAGGTTTGGCTGCAGCTGCTCATCCATGGAAACCCATTCCATGTTCTTGAGCTGATCTGAATGATCTAATGATGAGAAATGATGAAGTTAGAACCGTTCTAAGTGATGTCTCATGGAGCTCTCACATAATCTGTTAGCACCCCAAATATGTATTTAGAATAAGTCTCAGCTACTACCACACCAAATTAAAAGTCAGTACCTGTAAAATTACCCATGTTTTAGCCATTTTTGTGTTGGCTGATGTGAGTTAGCTGCGGTGGCCACCACGAATCGGTTTGACTCCAAAAAGTATTCAGTTGTAGAA
The DNA here is from genome assembly GCF_001649575.2 of Kryptolebias marmoratus. NCBI lineage: Eukaryota > Metazoa > Chordata > Actinopteri > Cyprinodontiformes > Rivulidae > Kryptolebias > Kryptolebias marmoratus. The sequence continues at coordinate 9,370,147 of NC_051438.1, forward strand.
GTTCACCTAAAAATTACTTTTCAAGGTTTCATTGTAAACTGTCTACTGGTTCATGAGCTTATTTACTAACTGACAGATAAACACACACTCAAACGGACACGGGCAAAAAAAACATTATCGCCCTTTCACTTTCCGCAGCAAGCGATGAAGAGTTAACTTGACAAAAAGTCTGTTGTATAAGAAGTGGAAAGACTGTGGCAGTGAGTCAAGTGTGTTTGCAAAAATGTTGGAAAGTTTAGACAGCTCAGAAGTTATGGCTTCACACTCGGATTTGAACATTCTGTGGGAAAATCGTCCAAAATCATAGAACCAACATTATGATTGTGTTAAAAGCAAAGAAAATCAAAATGCCCCTTCAGTCCTCTAAAGTCCAGCTCTGTATCGATGATGAAGTCTGTCTGAGCTGAAGAGCTCCAAAGAAGGCTGGATTTTCTCACTCGTTTCACCAAAATCCTAGTGTGTTTGTGGAAATCTTAATTTTGGATTTTGTCTGTGCCGGACGAAGTATAACCACTAAAAGTCATAGCACACTATTCCCAATTAAGCTGCATGTTTTGATGAATTTTTTTGTGCAGGTTTTTTTTTTCCAAAGCTGCAGGAGGGAAAAAATCAAAAAGTGTGATGGTTAAAGGAAGAATGATGAGCAAACAGTAACTAACAAGAAAAATGACATTTTCTGTGGAAATACAGAGTAAATGCTGAGTCTGATTACTGAGATCTGTTGGATAATGATTTATTAAAGTTAAAAGAAGCAGAACAGAAGCTAAAATTCAGCAAAACTGTCGCTAATAACTAAAATGAGCAAATCAATAGCAAAAGCTAAAATGAGCTAAACCAGGGCCGAAGTAAAACATACTAAAACACTCATAAAAACGTTAATGTACCAAACCATAGCTGACAGCTAAAAATAGATAAACCTTCAGAGCTAAAATTAGCAAAACAATAGCTAAAAGTTAACTACAGTAAAACCATATCTAAAAACTAAAATTAGCAAGACAGGTTTTACTGTAAAATGTAGCTGAAAGCACAAATAGAGGCCAAAAGCTAAATGTAGCAAACAGTTGCTAAAAGCTAAATGTAGCCGAAGGTTAAAATCAGTAAAATAGTGTCTAAAAGCTAAATGTAGCAAGCAGTTGTTAAAAGCTAATGGTAGCAAAAACATAGTAAAAAGCTAAAATGAGTAAAAAGGTAGCTAACAGCTAAATGTAGCAAATCTGCAGTAAAAAGCTAAAAGGAGCATAAGAAGACAAAAACAGAAAAGTAGATTTTAAAGATCAATGAGGAACTGAAGAGATCTCAATTTATGTATTTCTTTAGGGAAAACTTTTATAAATAAACTTAAATTATTTAAAAAGTATAAATGTTGCAAATACTAAAAGTCATAATTCACTATTTCCAATTCAGCTGTATGCTTTGAAATATAGATATTTAAAAATATTTACATGGTATAACTGCACAATGTATGTGGAAGTAGTTTGATGACAATAAACTGTGCAAAAGAAACTATAAACCTGAACACAATGGTGTGAACGCATCAGTATTTCCACAACAAGAGTCCTTTAAGAATGAAACTGAGACGTTGAGCTCGGTCACACAAAGAAAACATTCATTTTTGTTGTAGATATTTATCATAGTGTTTCAAATTAAGGACCAGAAGCTGTGGAGGATTCACTCTCTGAACGTGACTCCAGTTCCACACTGTGGCCCTTCATTTAGTCTCCTGCTGAAACTCTGTGCTGGCAACACACGCACACAGACACACACACACACACCGCCCTGTGGCTCTGACAGTGTGCCTGCTGTAGTTTCAGCCGCATTAAAGATTAAACAATGTTCCTTATCATGGGGTGGAAAACTCTTCCACTCCTCCGCTGTTCCCTGCACGCACCAGAGGACATTCGCCGCACACAGCTCAGAGGAACGCACATGTTTACTCAGCTCTGTGGCAGCGTATGCATGCGTACACTCTGACACATGCACAGACATAAAACTCTGCCGGGAGCCGCTTTAAGTGGGGCATCCGTAGTCATGGAAACCCCATCTGATCTACGTTTGAGTCACGGCACATGTCATAAGATGGAGTTGCGCACACACACACACACACACACACACACACACACAGATATGCATATTGACACACACACACTCATTAGCTTTCCCTCCTGTTTTATGGCCTAAACCGGAGAGAGCAAAATGAACGACAGCTTCAGGAGGCTGAGAGGGAAGGGGTGGGCATGATGGAGAGAGGAGAGGGGATGGAGGAGAGCAGTGCAGGGAGCTGGAGAGGCTGTGGGCACGATATCAAAGCAAGCGCTCCATCCGGCTGCTCGGACAGTGGGGCCAGTGTGTGTGTGTGTGCTCACATGTGCTTTACGGTGTTGATTTTGCACCTGTTGTTCCAGGCCAGCAGTTTTACAACCACGTTTATTAGCTTTTTTTTTTTTCTTTTTTTAAATCTCCAGATCCCACATGAGCTTACATGATAAAAAAAGCCATAATCACCGAAGAGCTTTAAAGTAAACCAGAGAAATTGCAATTTTCTGTGATAAAATGCTGTATGAATGTATGAAGGAAAAAGGCTGGCTAGAAGCTAAAAGTAGCATAAAAAGACAAAAATAGAACAACTATGCTGAGGCAGATTTCAGAATAAGGTTTTTGAAGCAATTACAGAGATCTCAATGTATTTCTATGGGGAACATATCTCTAAATAAAGTGAAATATTTTGCAAAGTGTAAAAGTTACAAAAACAAAACGTTATAGCAGCCATCTCCTGAATGAGCTGAACGTTTTGACATATGAAGGGCTGAAATAGCACAAAGTTTGTAGGAGTAGTTAGACCGGAAAAGTCAAAAACGGGAAAACAATCGTGTGCATGCTGAATCAGCGGTCACATGACTAAAGGTCTGCTGTTATTTGAGCGAATGCATATCACCCGCTGCCTTTCGTGCCCGAGTTTTAAGCTTGTGTTGAGAAACGGCCGAGCTGTTTCAGAAAGCAACGTTACTCATGACCTTTGCTTGGCCTGTTAGTGCTCAGCGTGCGAGCCGTAAAGTGCTCTCTGATTACTGCGTTAAATTTTTAGTTCAGTGTGTGTAAAATTAATTAGGTTAGAGCCATTTTTTTCTGTTTTTAAGGTCAGTTTTGAACTGGCTTGACTCCTAAAGTTGATCAGTTGTAGATGTTACTTTCTGAGAGTTTCACGAAAATCCCTCCAGGCAGTCAGGAAATATTTTTGCTAACAAACACACACACACACCCACACACACATACAGGCAATTACACAATCGTCTGGCTTTTATCACAGTAAATCTTAGCCAACACCAAAATGGCTCCAGCTCAGTCAGTTTATATTGAGCTAATTTCTGGTACGGCTGTAGCTGAGAGTCATCTCCAACATGTACTCTGAGCTCTAACAGATCACACAAGATCTTCATTTAAAACTTTGACATGCAATTCGACGGGCGACAGGCATTCCTTTAAGAAAAACTACTTTCATCTGTTCAGCTACTGTCCTGAGGCTTCTTATTCTTTTTCTTCTTTTGTTTTGTTTGTTACAGTTTTAGTCCGGCCTGCAGTTTGTGAAGTACCAGCACATTATTAATTTAGTTCCAAGCTAAAGTTTGACTTATGGGTTGTTCAAGCGTTCAAAAGGCACCAAAACTAAGGCAACCAGTGTTGCTTTTACAAATAACGAACAACTTGATTGAAAAAAGAACAACTTTAAGCTAGTCAGTTGTCTTTTTTTGAGCCCAGATGATTCATAAGTCTGTGTTCAGCACCTCATCATAGAAACAACAACAACAAAAAAAGACTTCCTGGGAACGGGAGCTGGTCTGAAAATGGCCTGAAATTTCTAAAAGCCACCTTAAAAGATCACCAAAAAAAAAAAAGCCTGTTTTCTTGCAAACTAAATTCAAGAAACGAGGAGAAACTCGGGACGTTGGCGCTATATTTGTCTCCCCGACACCACGGCGGTCACTTCAGATTCTCTCGGGCCTTTTCCTCCGTGAGAGCTGAGCCGTGAACTCTTAGCACTTTCACGCCTGACCCTGTTTTCCTTTTGTCCGGCGTCTTGACGGGAAGCCCAAAAGGACTGCCACATTCCAAAGAGGACTCAGTCGTGATCTGATGAATATTTCACAGCAGGGAACATTTTTAGAGACTTGTGTCACTTCTGTTTTGCCCGCCCGCCCATGCGAACGCGCTGGCATCTCAAGAGACGAGGGCAGGACGCACACCTCAAGCTCGACCTGCCCGAAACACGACGAGCAGGAGACACACACTGTTACTGATCTCACTTCGTATTTGCTGTTCGACAGCAAACATGTTCTCTGCGTGTTTGAGTTTGCTTCAGCTGGACAAACACTCTTACTGTTGTTCAGAGTACAGGGGTGTGTGTGTGTGTCTTTGTGCGTGTGATTAGCCTAGCATCAGTGCAGGATTTTGTGGGGCAGCAACCGCTGATCCTTACTTCTGCTCAGAGGGCTTTCTTGCTCTGGTTGCCTGGCAAACCTCGTGACTAGCTGTATTTTGCCCAGAAAAGGGGAGAAAGAAATGGAGGAATCGCATGAAATGTGAACAATGCTGTCGATAAGAGACGCTTGCTAAAGGTTTTGCACACTGGATAAGATCAAGAGACCAAGATCTTTTTTTTTTTTTTTTGATCCCCCACCGAAAAAAGGGGAAAGGAGGCGAGAATGTTTTTGTTTGTGTGTGCACACATCTGTTAGCAAAATATCTCACAAGGTAGTGGACGTTTTTTAATGAAACTCACGGAACGTAATCTTTGGATGCACATCTACTACCAGTTAACATTTGGAGTTAACCCAATCCAAAATGGCCACCACAGCCGATCAACCGTATTAAACACAAGTTTGGTAATAACTCAGCCAGTGTAATAGATATTGAGCTACATTTTGTTGTGGTAGTAGCTGAGAGTGATCCCGAACACAAACTCTGAGGACTAACTGATTGCACAAGATCTTTGCTCAAACCTTTGCTAATAACTATTGGAGTCAACTCTCTATGTCTGTTAGCAAAATATCTCCTGAGCCGTTGGATGGATTTAAATGAAACTCTCAGAAAGTAACCATTGGATTTACATTTATGACTGCTAAATTTTTGGAGTCACTCCAATTCAAGCTGTCTGCAACAGATAAGCAACAGTAGAAAAGACAAAAATGGCTATAATGCAGTCAGTTTTATAGATATTGAATTAAAATTTGATGGGGTAGTAGCTGAGAGTTATTGATAACAGATACCTTGAGAGCACATTGCACAGGGCCTTGTAATATTCTATGAAATCACACAAAATATTATTTTTAAGATTTAACCAAAACACTTAAATTTCTCAGCATCTGATGATCTCAGTTTAAGGCTCTAACATGTAAGGGTGATATGGAATCCTTTAGCAATGCTAAGCCTGTAATTAACAAAAAGTTTAACAGGTTTTAGCTTTACTAAAGCCCCCGAGGCTCCGTTTGAAGTCTTTTCTCTCAACTATTACAAATGAAGGAATTAATAAACATTAATGGCAGGCAAAGCTCCGAATTTTGTTGTGTTGATTATAAAGGGAGGAAAATTACTCATTTTTGGAAACACAAATATAGAAATCTCTTGAAATACCCCAAAAGATTTGACACTAAACTAAAAGAAGAAACGTTAGTTTGTGTAAAAATCAAAACAGCTCTCATGACAAACGTATTAATTGAACCTCACGCATTATGCTAAGCAAACATATTTCGGTTTAGTCAACGCGGCATGTGTCGTAACTGTTTTCTTTTTCTGTTTATTTTTTATTACCTGTATTTTGGAATTCATACCAAAATTATGTTTTGTTTTTATGGCCTCAATGGAGCGAGAAGCAGTATGCAAACTGGTTTCATTTCACCTTCATTTAAAAATTAAAACACAAGTGTGGCAAAACTTACTTTTTAAGCAACAATGAATTCAACAAAAAGATCCTAAAAACATTAACTTACAATCACGCAAACCTATTTCTGCAAGTGTGATTTAAAAAAAAAAAACTCTACATCATCTCATAATAGCATCTCATAAACTGGAAAACTAAATCTGAGCAGACACTTTAATCATCGTGTCATTTGATGTCGTGATGCAGGCAGCAGTCCTGGTTTTTAAAAAAGCATCGAAACACCAGATAGCTGTACGGATACACTCAGTGTCGACAGGAAAATGAGAATTGTGACGTCTGACAAAATGAAAGGTTGCTTAAAGTTCAAAGAGGTCTTGAGTTTTAGCTGCAGCATCCATGTTTACAGGCGTGCTACCCTGTAAACAATTGCTGGTGGCGGCAAATGTTTTAAGCGCTTCAGCTATGAGATAATATTTTATCTCCCAGCTGGAATCATTCCCAAAGGAAACAATCTTACACATTTCTGACACACTGCAGAAACCTGACCCTGTGTGTATTATCCTGCGTGTTTGTCAGCTCTGACCCCCATGTGCTATTTACAGCTGGCGTATGAACTCAGCAGATGAACCCAGATCAGCTGTCTGTCCTCTGGGGACTCCAGGGATGAGACTTTCTGGCTCATCCGATTGGCTGGCAGCTGTGTGTCACACTCAGGGTTTATACGTGTGGATTTGGGCTTGTTTGTATGTTCCTATGCTTGCCCTTTTATGTGGATGTACACTTTTGGTCAGAGGCTAGCATCCACTCGTCACGGGCGTCAATGTTGGGCTTTTAATCATTTCTTTAAGCTGTTCTTTTCCCCCAGATGGATTGACTGAACTACGTGCGACTTCAGTGAATTTTAAAAACAAGAAATGGGTGCACAAGTTCAAATTTATTGTGGATTTTCTCTGTTCCACACAGTTAATCCACAAGTTTTTGCATAAAGGCTCAAATATATAAATATTAATACTAATATATGTTTAAATGTCACTTTTTGTATCCATCAGAAAACGTCTGTCGTAATTCAGTCTGGATATTTGAGCTCTGATCTTTGCAGAATTGGTAGGGTTTATTTCACACGGTTGGTTTCCTTGGACGGACCTGGATTCCAAGCAGAGTTCACAAGTTTTCAGTAGGTTTAAGGTTGGGGGTTTGGGAAGGCCAATCCAAAGTTTAATGTTAGCCTGTTTTATCCAATCAGAAACCAGCTTTGATGAGTTTCGGATCGTTGTCCTGTTGGAGCACCCAACTGTGTCCAGGTTTCAACTCTCTAGTTCAGGGGTGGGCAACCCTGGTCCTGGAGGGCCACTATCCTGCATGTTTTCCTTGTTTCTCTGCTCCAACACACCTGATTCAGTGGTTAAATCACCTCTTCATGTTCTGCAGAAGCCTGTTAATCACACATTGATTCAAATCAGGTGTGTTGGAGCAGAGAAACAAGTAAAACCTGCAGGATGGTGGCTCTCCAGGACCAGGGTTGCCTACCCCTGGTCTAGTTGTTGATTTGAAGTGAATTCAAAGAATTTAGAAGTAGTCCGCCTCCTTCATTATTTCATTCACTTTGTGCAATGCACCAGTACCAAAACATGATGCTACCACCACCATGCTTGACAGCTGGTACAGAGTTCTTAGGTTTGAAAGCCTCACTTTGACTCCGCCAAAACATACTTCTTGTCATTGTCTCGTCTGACCATAAAAATTGTGCCCAGAAGACATTTGGCTTGACCATTAATCCTGGTGGTGTCTCTTTTGGAGCAGGAGATCCTTTCTTGGTCTCAGTCTCATGAGATCGTCTCAGGATCAGTAGCTGTTCAGAAATGGCTCCAAAAGACTTGTAAATCTACAAGTCTCCTAAAGTGCGTTCCTTGGACTTTCCCATTAAAAGAATGCTATCAAACAAATCCTTTTTATGCTGGCAAACAGAAACCACCAGCTGTAGTCAGTCATGATCACCAATGAGACATTAACAGGCCTTAGTCTTCTCAATTTCAAAGACATCCAGGAACCTCCAGCACCACTTATTAAAAGATTTAGATGAATTTGTGTATAATTCTGACCCTGTATGGATTAGAGAAAATCCACTTGTGCACCCAGTTCTTTTTTTAAAACCCATTGAAGTCGTATTTTTTGTAATCATTCCACCCTGTAAAACAAAAAGGATTTCTTTTATCAAAAGCCCAAAGTTGGTATTATTGCCCATGATGAGTGGATTTAAACTTCTTACTGCAACTGTCACTGAGTATGGACACATATTTCTCCCAGCAGAGAAAAAACAGACCTTTCATCTAAATGTGTTTTGCAGAAATTGGATGTAACTACAGTGAGAGCCTTTTCCATAAGAGCACAGCTAACCTTTTTTTTTGTTCCTTTATTCATCACTCCTTAAATAAATTACATTACTGTGCAAATGTTTTACACACCGAAAGCTGAGTGCATTTGCTTTCAGAGGTAATGTCATAAATAATTCTGTCAGTTATGCGTCACAAAAAAAGGCATTCTTTGTTTCGGCAAAAAGCCCCAGTTTTCCGAGGCACACATGCGCGCAGTATCTCGGGATAAACAGGCAAGTTTCTGCAGAAACCGTGCTTCCGCTCCTCTGTGGATTTGCATTATTTCAGCTGCTTCTGTTTCTTCATTTCTTCCACTCTGTGATGCTAAGATTAGAGCTCTTTGGGGACGGCTCCAATTGCAGACTTGCTCATTCCAGATATTTCTGTTTGAGTGCGATCGTACAGTATGTTTTGGTTGGTTTCCCCTCACCAGAGAGGATTCTGGAGCATTTGGACGCCTCCCTGGTGGGTTTTAATGATGAATAATGATCTAAAAAAAAGACAGAATTCTATATATATATTATTGACACACCAGGAGTCACAAAGTCAGACATCAGTGACAACCTTGGGTGTTGGGAGTCAACTTCCGGCTAGATTCCTTCCAGTTTTTTCCTTTGATATGATAAATTTAGGGTTATTTTGCATTGTAATATGAAATATCTGTTACAACACTTGTAGGAAATACTTGTATTTTTTTATCAGCATGATATTACCAAAAGGAAAAACAAAAAATCCCATTTGTTATAAGTAATTATGTTAAAAAATTATTACAAATATTATTGAACAACAAAACGTGTACAATAAATAATAAAATACTGCAGTTGACCAATTTTTAAAAAAATCTAAAACCTAAAGGGTTACCAGAAAGCTGCAAGAGAAGAACAGTTCATTTGTATCTCATGCAAACTACGCGAGTGAATTTTTATATTTTACTTTAAAAACAAAAACTGTTTCAGTTCGATTGCTGGGAAACCTCTAACATTTTGTGAAACGTCACCGTCACCTTGTTGTGGCGCTTTCTGCGCCCTCGTGAAAATGAGCTGATAGTTTTCACAGCAACAGTTGCCAGAGGCCTGCGTGCAGACTCGGTATCACAGCAGCTCTCCATGTGGTAACCTTGTAAGATTTCATTTGAAACATATGCTAACAAATGGGACAGCGGGGTTTTCCCACAGGGGGGGGGATGTTTTCGATGAAATGAATTTCACTTGTGCTGCTGCAGTTTAGAGCCTCTTACAGATGTGTTAGATTGGAAATTGCTCTTTGCCGTTCTTTATAACGAGATCACTTCTGCATGTCTCTCTGAGCAACGGAAGGCTTATAGTTTGTTTGTTAAGTCCCATGGCAGGACGCCTCACGCTCCTGATATTCCTCATATTTGTAACAAGTGTGTGTGTGTGGTAACTGTATTAAGGTGCGACCACACTGTCTGCTGTCGGTCTGCGTTGCTTCCCTTGGGCATCAGTGTTTTCCTCACAGGTCCGCTGGGCTTTAACAACAACAGCAACAGTAGCTGTAATTGTGTCGGTATGTGGGACTGTGCTGGATGTGTGTGTCTGTGGAGGGGCAGGGTGGATGTGTGCGTTTTCCAGCAGGTCTGTGGGGAGACGTGCGTTCTGCTGACTCTGCTGGATTCACAGCCACAGACCTGCTGATTTGTAGTATCTGACACTCACCTGTGTGATTAGCTGTTTGCATAGCAAGCGCACACACCTACAGCTGAACAGGGCAGGGATGTGTGTGAAAATACGACAACTTTTTACTTTATCCTACCCTTAAAGGCTCTAGTTCTCATCTTTTGAATATGGCTTCGGTGGAAAAGGTTATGAACAATTAATATCTTACCTGTTGTAGATAGCGCTTTGAACGACCTCAGTTTGGAGAAACAGAAGTTGATTCTGACCAGGTTGATGAGCTGATGAGCCAGTCTGAGTTGAGCCAAACCAAAGTGGATTGCTGCCGTCTTAAAACAACTCCAATCTCAAATATTTTATCATGGTTCATGTGAACAGTATTCCACAAACTTTTACATCACCATCAGTTTCAAATTACACGGTTATTCTGTCAGAAATATGGTGAAGGCGTCAACGTTTTCAAGTTCCAAGTTGGAAAAATAACTAGAATGTCTCCTGAAGTTGGAATTCTGACTCTGAAAATGTAAGGTCACTGTCCAACCCCGATCTAAATGTCCAAAATGGCTGCCCCACACAAGAAAAGTGATAACAGCCGCAGCATTATATATTCAGACTCACATACTGTACGGTACTGTACTACTTCTATTAGGAAACATGTTGCTCCAGCATTAGAATGTGTTACGATGCAGGACAATGTTGGAAGGTTTGGAAAGTGTAAAACAACACAATTTTGGAGTAAATTTGCTAAACAACATCATATGCTTTGATCTTCAAAACGCTTATTGTCTGACCTGCTCGTGCGAGATTTCCTGTCCAATCTTCTCTGTTTTTACCTTGTCCATGAAGCCACACTGACACCTACTGTAAATAAAATAGGTAAAATAAACACAACTATTTTGTAGTATTACCGCGGGAAGCATTCCAGGCTGCACTGGAGGTGCTACAGCTAGCTGCGGCTGCTATTTTTTCTGTTAAACAATCAGAAAATAAATTGTGCAACACGAAACTAATAAGGATGTAGGTTTATAAAATAGCGGCCACGTGAATTCCTGAAATTCTGACATTGGAACCATTTTAAGACTAGCCATTAGCTCATCAGTCCAGTCAGATTTAAAGTCTGTTTCTGCAAACCGAGGCCACTAGAAGAGCTAGGAATGATGTTGTGGAAATGTTGTGGAAAGATGTTCATAACCTTTCCACAACACTCCACTTTGAAAGATCCGGACTATTCCTTTAATCAGACTTTATGTCACTTTAATGGACTTCTTGTTAAAAGCAGTAGCATCAAAATAAATCTCATCACTCAACGATTTGGGCTGACAATCAGATTCAGTTGCAGTGCATCAACAGATGCTTCCTGGTGATTGTTAATAACTCGTCACTAAAGCATTGAAAAGACATCTGCTTTTATCCTGGCGTTTATCTTTAGTTTCTGTCTGATGGAAGAAGACAGAGACGTGAACATCTGCTCTCATGCTTGCACACTGCACTGCGTTAAAAATGACAGTAATCTGTGAAGACATTTTTTACAATTTCCCAATTTTCCCCCCCTTTTTTGTGTCTCCGAACAGACCCGGTGTCCTTCCGACCACTCGTCAGGCCCAAACGTTTTGTCATTAACGACCACACTGAAAGAAGACAGACAGCGTGTCCTAATCTGCGTCTGTGTCGTACTCTCCACAGGTCTGGACGACTGCCTCCAGCAGTATGTGAAGAGTTTCGAGCGGGAGCAGATCGGGGGAGAGCAGCTGCTGCACATCACCCATCAGGAGCTGGAGGAGCTCGGGGTCACCAGAATAGGACACCAGGAGCTCATCCTGGAAGCTGTGGACCTCCTCTGTGCCCTGGTCAGTCTCGAAGTGAACAGTACCTTTGTAGTCCCTCTGTAGGCAGTCCGTGTCTTTGTCAGCTATGAGACGATGCACAAATCCAAAACACAGAAAACACAAAGAGAAAGTCAGGAGTATTAAGAAATTAAGGACAGTTATCTTGCTTTAAAGTATGCTGGATGAGTTTAGAGTGCTGCAGTGCTTTGTAGCACAGAATATAAATAACTAGAGACTTTCTCAAGAGATTCTGAAGGTTACTAATTTCAACATCAGCTTTGGAATAATCTAAACTAAGAGAAAGTCCTATAATTTTGCTCAAAAAGGCATAATAGCTGTCAAAATATACACATTTTCAGTGTTTTTGATTTGAATTTTTATGCTCCTAGCACAGTTTCTACATCATTAAATGAATGTTTGGAGGTTCATGTAACTCAAACTCATCGTGGTTTTTATAAAAATTGTTTCAAAGAACAGCAAATATTCCTCATCTCTGTTTACAACTAAATTCAGTGATCAGTTACGAAATTTTCCCGTTTGAGTTTGGGATATCTCAGCACAGCTCATTTCAGCTGATCTTAGCCCTAACTTTCTGCTTTAACGCTCTCCACTGCTCCGTTTCCTCCCAGAATGACTCCACTTCTGTCGACTCTCGTTCTCACAGCTTTCCGTTTCCTTTCAGAAGAAGAAGAACTTCACCTTTTCTCTTTCCACCTGCTGTCTCTGATTCCATCGTTCTCCCTCTGACTCTGTTTACATTTAGGGATTATTTCATCAACCTGACATCTGTCACTCTCCAAGACTGTGTGAAGTGAACTCACCAGTGTCTGAGTTTAAACAAACCACTCGTAATTGTTGGCAACAAAATTTGACTCCGCTGATTTTGTTCATTTATTACAAACTATGCAGTATCCTTCTGGTGGAGAATGATTCGTATTTAGTGGTCATTTTTATTATAGATGGTACACATACCCAAAAAAAGTCTAATCAGAAACATTGAAAAATTGATTGAGGAAATAGAGGAAAGCTTGTTAGTAAAGTCGATTTGTTAAAGGCAATGTATGTGGATGTATTTATATTTTTGGGGTAATCGCCCGCTGCCAAAGGCAAATGTGAGATAATGTTTTTGTCCATGTATGTGTGTACGTGTTCATTTGTTTGTTGTGTTAGCAAAACATCTTATAAAAGACTGGACTGAAGCTGAAAAAGTAATCACGGGATGTGCATCTACAGCTGATTGGCTTTTAAATTTCCAAAACCAATTCAACATGGCCACCACAGCAAACTGATGCTTAGCAAACACAAAAAGTGGCTGTAACTCAGCCAGTTTTACAGATACTGAAAATACTATGCTGTTTCAATATATATATATGTCTATATATATATATATCTTCACAAGTCATTGACACTGACTTAAAAACAAAACATTTCGGGGTTGTTGCTTTGTGCGAACTTGCTCGGTCACTGCTGACTGTATGTGCAGCGGCCCTGCTCAGGATTAGAGAATTAGGGGGAATTAGGTGCTACTCTCCCAGAGAGGGAGCGGGGGAGAGGTGAGAGGGAAGGAGAGAGGGAGAATATGTAGAAAGAGTGTGCAGGATGCACCTTATCTCTCAGGCACACATGGCTGGATTAGTTAGAGCTGTGCGAATGCGTTTGGACAGGGTAAGAATGTGTGTGTGTGTGCTAATCAGCACCTCTTCGCATTCAAATCTTCCTGCATGGGAATGAGCACCCCAGAGTACCGATCACTATATATGCCGTAACTGGACACACACACACACACAACACAGATAGATTTAAGGATGCCATTTAGGCAAGATAAAGCGCTAAAAAAAATACTGGTGCGAGTACTTTTAAAGGATTATTAGGTTTTCACGACCTGGGTCTTGCTTTTCTGTTGCTTCAGCTATCAATCATATTCCGAATTAAAAAAAAGAAAATGTATTTTAACCGCTGAGACCAAGAAACAAAGTCTGGAGGAGAAAAGAGAAGCAGTACGGCAGGTTTAAATACAGCCACCACTCTGCCAAAGTTAACAAGGAACATGAAAAAGCACAGATGAAGAATTTGGATACTCAGTCACAGTTTACAGTCTCTAATCGTGCTTTTGCTTAGTACCCTGATTTCACACTAAGCTCAATCACAGTTACAGTCAATCCCAGTGTCATTTTGAGTACAACTAGATTGAAACATTAAACCTAGCATCTTTTGAAGAAATGCACAGTTCTTGTGCGATCTGTTAGCACTCAGAGTACGCGCTGGGATTGACTCTAACCTACATCAGATTTCAGCTCGATATCTGTAAAACTGACTGAGTTATAGCCATTTTTTGCGTTTGCTAAGACTAATTAGCTGTGGCGTTCATCTTAAATGACTCTAAAAGTTAATCTGTTGTTGATGTGCATCCAATGATTATTTCCTGGGAGTTTCACTAAAAATCTGTTCAGCGGTTAGTGAGATATTTTGCTAACACAGAGACAAAGACACAGCCAACTTCAGGATCGCTGGCCATTTACTCATGACAGCAGATGGGCGATAAAACACCCAGTTTGGATGAAACGCGATTCACTTTAGTGGCAACCTTCACCGTCATTAACTGCACCACTCAGACAACAAAGTCCTAAAGCAGCTAAGGCTGAATCATTACTGTCACTGGCAATATCATTAATCATAAGGAAGAACAAAAACCTGGCCCTGTTGTCTGTATTTAAAATGAGGGGATTCTTTGGCCCTGGGTCACGGCATGTTTTAGATGATGACTAAGCTGGCTGGAAATGCAGTCAGATTTTGCTGCTAGGATATCTGCCAAACAGATGTCTTTGTAGGTAGGAAGTTGTTCAACAAGGGAAACTGGCTTTGAAAAATGTAATGTCACATGGGACGTGTCAGACTGGACAAATAACCAGATGTTTAACACAGCAGGCTGCAAACACACGGGTATTTTTTAAAATTTATTCATTTCTAACTTGTTTTAGATTGACTACAGAAGTCAGGCCACCGATGTGTGTGTGTCGTTCTTTGTAGTAATTTGCTGTCAGGTGAGGATACAGAGACTCGCTTTCTATGTTCACACGTTTCTTGTGGTGCTCCACAGGGCCCTGTTTTAGGACTACTTTTCTGAGGTTTACTCATTTCATTGTGTGAAACATAATTTAGATCAGAAGTTGTCCTTTTCTCTCAAGCAAACATTTAATGGACCCCTCTGCACTGCTCTAAATATATATGAAATGCTTTCTGCTGTGTTTGCACTTCTTCACGTGCAAATGGTGTCATCAGTAGATAAAACAAAACAATGTTAATAAGTACTTTTTAAAAAAGAGGTTCATAAACTCTTATTTTGGTGGATGTAAGTAGCCTCAAGATGTAGAGTTTAGAGGAACAATAACAGCCTAAATGGCACATGCCCACCGTTACTTTGTGTACTACAAACCAAAACAACACTGGAACTGTCACCACATTTTTTGTCACATCTGTCTCACTTTTATTCTGTTCCTGCCACTAATCTTTAGCCAGGCTACGGATACTTTTTCTGTGTTTTGATATGTTTTTAATGTGGATGCTTTTGCCACCTAACGGTGTGGCGATGGTGTTTCAGTGTTTTTGATAGAAATGGTAAAACAAAGGGGATTTTTTTAACACAGTAGTGTAAATGAGGGCTTAAATGATGCTTCATAAAGACAAAAACAAACATTTAATTCTCTCTAGAAAATTAAGTTTTTACTTAGTCAAACATTTATATTTTCTGACTTGAGGAGGAAGCTTGTCTTGGCACCTCCTAAACATTTAGTATTAATTTTGCAATTTGCTGTTGTCTCATACTGCAGCTCTTTCACACAAATAAGAGCTGCCCTGTGGTTTTATTTCTTAAAAGTTTTTTTAAAACATTCCTCAGGTTACACAAAAGGTATAAATTCTATTTCTTATATTTTTTCACTTCAGCCAATTAGACAAAACTCCTAAGTTGTTTCGTATTCAAAATGAATTTCGATTGTCATCCTTGGATGTATCTCTGTGATCTCTAAAGTAACTGAAGGTCCAGCAGTCACTGAAGGAATGCATGTCGCCCGCCACCTTTCACGCTGGAGTTTTAATTAAGATCATCTTATGTTGAAGAGGGACGGAGCTATGGGATGTTGTGCACCAGCTCAGGCGAGACCTCACAAGATGTGTTGGTTTGTGGAATAAGTGTTGAGGGTGACTCTCAGTCAGTGCCACAGCAAACGTTAGCTGAATATCTGTCAAATTGACTGCACCCGATTTTGGCATTGCAAAGATTCTAAATGTCAATCAGACTCTGTAAGCCATCTTATTTTTGCCAAGAGGTTTGTAACCATTTCCATAAGCTGGCTGATTGTTAGAAAACAAATAAAACCAAACGCTCTGTTACTACGATCCGTTTGTTTTCTGCCTCATTTCAGCTCCACGGCTGTAAACAGATCTTCCTTTAACTGCAGCAACAAGAACTTGTCTCCTTTTAATTTCGCGTATAATAGATGTAAATCGCATCAGGCCTTATTATTTAAAATTATACAAAATTCATTCGAGGATCAAAGCCAAATATTCCACCGCTGCTGCAGAATCAATATTCTCTTGATGAATAGAGGCTTACATTTCTATCGTTGAAGCTCATATTGTGGACTCCTGCAAATACAGCTTAGCAATCTTTTATTTATTGTGTGAATGCTTTTAAGCATTCACACCATTGTTTTCCTGTTTCTCTTTATTATCTATTATTATCTATTATTATCTATTCTGTAACTATTCCGTACGTTTTTTGGCACCTATCTCCTTCCACAATTTTTCAGCTATTTCAACCATTCATATATCAAAACGTTCAGCTCATTCGTGCCATGTGGGCTATGACTTTTGGTATTGGTGCAATTTCGGCTGTT
>NC_051438.1:9389281-9420702 GCF_001649575.2 Kryptolebias marmoratus
GGGGGGGGGGGGGGGGGGCTGTAATAGCATCGTCCTCCTGCTGTATTGATTTGCACTCATAGGCATGCACATCCTTGCTTCTCCCTGTATTCACGCGCACAAAGTCACCAAGACACCGAGCTCTGTTCTCCTTCGCCTCGGCTCTCCGTCCCCTCGAGGTGGCTGCACGCAGACTCCCATCGAATCGTATGACAGGCTAATTACAGCTGTGCAAACAGGAACGCTTCGAGTTCACGTATATGTCTAGGCTCACGCAGAATAATCATACAGAGACGGTGTGTGTCTGACCCAGTTTTACTGTGATGCATAGCTGGGTCCTCTCTCCCTCTTGTCTTCTGTCTCTTAGCTCCTTAGCTGCCTAATTTCTCTCTCTCTCTCTCTCTCTGCTGCCACTGTGATACCCTTCCTCCTTTATAGTCACTGTGGTCGTGACTGTGTAGACTAGATCTAGAGGCAGAGGAGGAATAGATATGTCTTCCTCTGACTGTGCTGTGACTTTACAAGTGTGTGTGTGCAGCCTTTTTTGTCAGCAGGAATCAGGCTCTGTCAGGCAGGACATGACTCGAGGTGTCCTGGGACACTGAGTGCAATGTGTGTGTGTGTGTGTTTATCTGAAAGGGTCACAGTGCAGTAATGGGCCACCACTCCATCTTTGTGTTCATGTATGAGTACAATGCGATGAATGTGTAATAGCCACACTCTGGTGACTTTTATTCCTGTTTACAGAATCACTGATGCTAACTTCTGTTTATGTTCAGTCAAAATGTTGGTTTTTTTGGGTTTTTTCAGCTCTGTCACCTGCTGACATTTATTTTTGTTGAGTAAAATAGGAATATGTATTCTGTCTTTGCTGGGTACTGAAGATTAACAGACATCTGGGTCTTCTACAGGCTAAAGATGTAAAAGTAGCTTTGGATTTTGTTGAGTTACTTTAGTGCTAACTAATGATTTATAGCTTTTTGTTAACTTCCTTTAGTGTTTGTTGATAGCCCCATTAGCAAAGCTTTGTAAAAGGATGGAAGCTGGAAGAAAAGCAGATTTTATCTAACTCTGAAGCACACGTTTCCTGTTTGTTTGTTTGGCAGGTCATTGAGAGTTTAGTCTTGCTGAACTGTGAGTTTTTTAAATGGCGAGCTACATGATGAATTAGTCACAAAATATTGTTGTTTCTGCACAACCCGCACATCTTTATTTGGTTTTGTTTTTCTTTTAATCGGATTTAGGTTTCTTTATATTTGTCGCCTTTATAGGATGGAAACTGTAATCTCTAGTAACCAAGAAAGCTTACTATCATATAAACTTTTCTTATTTATGAACGAAATAGTATTTTGTGCCTCTATCTGTGTTATAACAACCAGAAGAGTTGTTAATTGTAACGTAATTAACCGTAATAAGTTTTTACTACCTAAACCTGGTCATTTTCCTTTTGTGCCTAAAAAGAACAAAGTATTAAAGTGAAACTAACCGTGGAAAACAGAAACCTCTTTGTGTTATTCACTGTCACCCATCCAGCTTCTTTATTTGAACTTTTTCGTTCTTTAAAAAGCATTTCTTTGTCAGTTTTGTGTTTGAGTCTATGCTTATACAAAATAATATTCTCACTGTGATTATGTCACGAGCTGCAGAGGGACTGTGAAAAAGCATCAGATTATTTACCGGCTGTCTGTTTGTCGCCCAGAATTATGGCCTGGAGACAGAGAACCTCCGGACGCTGTCCCACAAGCTGAACGCTTCAGCGAAGAACCTCCAGAACTTCATCTTGGGCCGGCGGAGGGGCGGCCACTACGACGGGCGAGCCTCTCGAAGGCTGCCCAACGATTTCCTCACATCGGTGGTTGATTTGATTGGTGCTGCCAAGAACCTGCTGGCCTGGCTCGACAGGTGAGGGTCACAACTAAGCTCCTCTAAATTCTGGGACATTATCTCAGTTTTGAAAAGCACCAAATCTAAATCATGAACTGACAGTGGCAATACAGTCACATTGTTTTACTGGTGTCATATTTATTAGGAGACTGATGTATCAGTGTGGTAGACATTTGGTCATTTGAGTCTTCTGTGCTTTATATCATTAGGATCCCACTTTGTGCTAGGTCATCCTGATCATTATTTATATGCTAGTCCAGCATGTAACAAAATAATAAACATATCTGTTCACAACCAGTTAAAGAAAACAAGTCTTGAAGTTCAAAAGACTAGTAAATATTTCCTGACAAATAATAAAAACTTAACGGAGAAGCCTCTGAATTAGTCTTCCTGAATATGCGTGCTTACAAAAAAACAACAACTGTGACTCACATTTTGCAAAGAATCAGATTTTAGCACAACAGCAGCATGTTAGTTGGCAGATCTGTCAGTGCAGAAGTGTTTGTTCCTCTCCTAAGATTGAAAATTCTTTAATTTGTGCCTGTTTCCCCTTGGTTTTCTTATCTTCCTTGCACGCTTTCGTCCCCAAATTTGACCAACCTGTTAGCCAAACTAACCAGAAGTTAACAGGTAACCACTGTGGTAGGAGCCTGTTTCTGAGAAGATGCCACTCCCGTTCAAGAGGCAGCATTTACATGCTGCTGTCTATTCAAACAATGTTCACATTTTCACAGTGATTAAAAGGAACATTGGTAACGATGAAGTCAACTTCTTGACTCATAAAGCTATGTTGTACAGGAGAAGATTCTCTACATTTTGTACCGATGCAGATTTAGGAATAGATCCAGTTGCATTAGTCTATTGCGTCTTTATACCAATAAAAACTGTTTGTAATCATTAAGTCAGAAGTCTGGCTATAAATTATGAGACAAGATGTACAAAAATGTTTTGTAATTTTAAACAAGACCTGTTTGTGAGCAGTTGTTTTTATGAGGTAGTAAATAATCAGTCTCAAAAACTAACACAACATCATTCATTTGGTTTGTTGTGTTGCATTGCATCAAATCTCAGTGTGCTGAAACAAAACTCACATTGAATTGCATTGCATCCTGATTAAAAGCTGACTCATATTATGACTAAAGACTAAACTGTACTGTTATTACAGCCTTAATAGTATTGTTATTATTGACCAAATTGTATTATGATTAAAGACTGAACCGTATCATCGTTAAAGACCAGTTTGAACTGTGATTAAACACTGACTCATATTGTGATTAAGGGCTAAATTGAATTGGGAATCAAAACTAAAGCATATCTTTATTAAAAGCAGAATCATATCATGATTAGGGCCTGAATTGTATCGTGTTGTATCTGTTTGTTTTTGCTCAAATATCTTTAATGAACTGTATTACTGGCAGTACTGAAATAAGGATCATGTAGACCACAGATGTACAACCCTATTGTACAATAATCTTGCAGCATAGTATTTAGAAAAAATCCTTTACTTTGAACTTCATCATATTATTAATATCAATAATGTTACTATCCGATTCATCATTTGTTTTTACAGAAACAGCACATTAAAAGTATTGTAGTTCATGGAGAAGATACTGTATTTTTTTAAATTAAAGTTGTTTTATGCTGTGAATTTAGATGAGGCGATGGAAGCATGTCGTGTGAAGTTTGTTTGGTAAAACGCTAAGCTTTAGTACATAGCTCAATGGGTTCTTTCTGGTCATGGTAGGAACCTTAATAGTGTTGTTTATCTTTATTTATAGCTCTTGTGCAGTGTCAAACGAATAGCTTTTATTTTCCTCTCAGTATTTACACTTCTGGCAAATGAATGGCAGAGAATAAAGCTGTTTAGATCAAAATTAACACAATTAATCACCGGAAATAACACCACTGAAATATGTGAGTTCAGCATATTTTTTTAAAGCGCCCAGTGCGTTCTTCTAACTTGTGTTTTTGTTTATTTGTTTGTTTCAGGTCTCCTTTCGCCAGTGTGACAGAGTATTCATTACTAAAGAACAACATTGTGCAGCTCTGCTTAGAGCTGACCACCATCGTACAACAGGTGCTTTCACACACTTCATGCACACAGGACACAACAGAGCCGTGGTAGTGGTTCCAACGGCAAAGTTCTGGAACGTGTTTATGGACCGAGCACATTTCTGAATCACGAGCAAACATGTGGCGGGTAGCTGACAGCCCCTTATTGATTCACTGCAGGCGCTCACCCTCAGCTCTGATGGGGACTGAACTGCAGGCCCGTCATTTCCTGTCCTCTTTTTGCTCGCTCCCTCGTGTTCATTCACCACACTGCACACACACAGACATGTGCAGCCTTACGAAAATAAAGCTGCTGCCGAATACACACACTCCGGCTATGTAGCCATCTCGTTGTTTGGCTGAAAACTCTCGCAGTAAGAGTCTGCTCGGAGTGTGTGTGGCGGTGTGTCTGTGCCCGGAGTGAGTCCTGGAGCTGAGCAGATAACACCCATCCCCTCTTCCACGGGCCAGAGGAGGCTGAATAAAAAGGGGCCACCGCGGGTTCACAATAGGCCATATGAACCTGTGGCTGCCAAGGTGCAGCCAGACAGCCGGCACTAATGCATCAAACAAATGTTTACCTCCTACCGTGCACATCTGGATTCAAAGGGCTTCTTTCCTGGAGCTAAATTCTCTCCCATTTATTGCTGAAATGCAGTCTGTCACTTTTAAATAATTTTGTATCCAAATCCGGAGGAGGCTCGCGAAGCTCCTGGGAGCAAAACTGGTCGATCCGGAGTGTTAGTTTGTACGCGATGCAGACAAAGTTGGAGCAAAAAGAGCTGACCGCTCAGATTCGCCACTGTTTCTTCCTGCTGAACATCTCATTCCTCTTCTTCTTTCTTGCATGTTAAATTTGGAGGAGAGCGATATCAGAGCTTGTGTGCGGATGTTCATATTGATGTTTTTCTGTCTCATTAATTCTTTGTCCTTCTCTCCTGTCCCTCCACAGGACTGCACTGTGTATGAGACGGAGAATAAGATTCTTCACGTGGTAAGTGTTTGATCTACAAAGGCACAAAGAGTTCTGTCTGCATATCCATCATGACTTCAAACTGCTGGTGTGGTCCTATCAGGTGGCATACTTCAGATCCTCTGAAGTGGGATTTTGTTAGAAAGTTTTGAACAATTTATATCTTACCTGTTGTAGATAGCTCTTTGAATGACCTCAGTTTTGGAGAAACAGGTTTAGGTCTGTTAGGACTGATGAGCTAATGGCTAGTCCGTATGCAGCTAGGATCTTAGTGAATTGATGTTGACTTAGAACAAGTCTAACCTCCGAAAATTTGTATCGGTCCATGCAGATGCTGTTTTGTGAACTTTTTTTTTGTCGTCAGTTTCATATCCTTTGGTTATTCATACAAAAATATGTTACTGCCAGAAATGCTCCAGTGTTGCACCAGAAGTGCTACAGCTAGCTGCTGCTGCCTCTATTTGTGCAAATAATCATAGAATTTCTTGTAAGGAAACATGGGATGCAAAAAAGTGTAAAGATCTATGAAATAGCTTCTGCACCACCCACTAACATAAACATGAAACTCTTTTTCTCCAAAGAGCCATCTACAACAGGTAAGATATTTATTGTTCAGAACTTTTCTACAGAACCCCACCTCAAAATGGCTGAACTTGCTCAACTAGTTTCACAATAACATTTCAAAGGTTTTGCAAATTAGGTTTGCGTGAATTGTATTTACTTAATACACCAAGTGCTGTGTCATCTTGGACATATTCTTGGTTAATTCATGCCACACCAAAAAACCTCATGTTAAAAAAACAAAAAAAGAACTTGCAATGGATTCTGCTTTTAAAATAAAGCTTTGTCGTTTAAAGTGTCACGTTTGAGTACACTTCCACTGAAATTGATTTTATTTGTGTGTGTCTATGTATTGTGTGTGTGCCTAAACTGTTTTTTCGTGTGAAAATTTATGAAGTGCAAATGAGCCGGAGGCCCTTTGAAAGCCTCGTAGGCTGTGCGCTTGCATGCATGCACGAGCAGCGAAGTGTCTCTGCGTTCACGTGTGAAACCGGGTGAGCGGCTCGTGTTATGATCTGGGCTGACGGTCAGATTGGGACACTTTCCACGGCCGTTCAAGGTCAGGTGGAGGAAAACAAACGGAGAGCGCGCAGGGGAAGGAAAACAAAAATATGGAACAGCGTGTGAAACGCTCCCACGAGATGATCAGTCGATGAGCAGACTGTGATACACATCATCGCAGTCCACAAAAAAACAAAAAAAACAACATTAAAATGTTTGCGACATGTTGCTTGCCACGTAATGTGATGTCCCCTTTTTGGAAATGAGTCACCCTTGAGCCTTTTGGATGAGCTACGGCTGTCAGATGCTTCTTTTGTTACCCGCCTGATAATGACACGGGACAATACCATCAGGCAAATTCAAACATCTAAATGGCTCTCCGCATGCACGCATGACCCTCGGCTCTGGACTCAGATCTGCACATGACTAAGTCTGCAACACGTGGGAGGTCTGTGGCTGAAGACAGCATGGAAACAGAGAGGAGCTGTTTGTTTACAGATGCAGCCTTTTGGCAGACATTTATTTAAAACGCTGACAAAAACAAAATTAGGTTAAAGAGGAGGTGTAGTGATTCAGACACTAAGCCATTCAAACAGGAACACAACATGACTCATGTAGTCATATTTACAAAAATGGTGTAAATGATTTATTAAGACCTGAACAAACAAAAAAAAATCAATTTGATGTTTAGCATATCCCCTAACTAACCTGCTAAATAGCTGCTAACAGTTTAATTGTTTCCTATTCTACAACAAACCAGCTGATTACTTTACAGGCCAGTGACTAAATAACGAGGAGACAGAATCTGAGGACTCGGGGGAAGGTGAGGACATTACTCTGCCTGGGGTTGCAGAGGTAGTTAAAAAGCTTCCTATCAGCAGCAAATGAGAATAGCTCAGAAATGCTGAAGACTCTGGACGTTGTGGGGAGGTCTTGGTTGACCCGACTTGTTAATGTCGCATGGAGGACCAGGACAATACCTATGAAGATCAGGGTGGCGAATCTAATTTTTAACGAGGGACCAGACGGTGTGTTCCCATCACAAGGGGATCAGCCTTTGTTTACTCCCCCCGGTATTGTAAAGGAGGCTTGAGGGGAGTTTGATTGTCTGTTCACATGTGAGGTTTTTTAGGACCTGGAGATGGTTTACAATCATGTCCCTCAAGATATTTGAGAGGGGGTGCTGTGGGAGAATGGGATGCCGAAGTCACGCTTGTGGGCTACCCAAAGCTGTGTCCACATCCTCAGCACAAAGCTGAGCTTGTTCCTAGTCTCCTGTCCGTGATGCTCATGAACAGGATCTCAAGGTGCAGTCATGGAAAGAAGGGTGTCTGGTGTGGAAACCTCAGGTTCTTGCCCCAGCTTCTTGCAGATGATGTGGCTCTGTTGGCGTCTTCAAGCTATGAGTGTAAAACAGGCATGGGCAGGTATCAGATTCTGACAGTATGGTAACCTTTAGGAAAAATACCATAATTTCACGCTCACCCAGTGTCGATTTAGAGTTACCAATTAACCTAATGTGCATGTTTTCAGGCTTTGATAAGAAACCAGAGGGCCTGGAGAAAACCCATGCAAACACAGCTCCACTCAGAAAGGCTGTGTACAAGTACTTATTTTTGAACAGTGTTACCTTAAAGGTAGACACAATGTGGGGAGCTGTTTTTTGTGTGTTTTATGAGACTTTTTATGTTCAGTTGTGTGCTCCTTGTGTTTTGCTGCCTCTGTCAGTCTCTGCTCCTCAGCTCCTGCCCCGCCCACTCTCACCTGTTCCCTGTTATTGTTTGCCCAGGTGTTTCTTGTCTGCTGAGGTCCATATATACCCCTAGTTTCAACTCCTTGTTAGTCCTGCTTTGGTTATCATTGTCTGCTGTTTGGAGTTGTTGTTTGTGCTCATTCACTGTCAGTTCTCTTGTGCGTCTCCTGCGTTTGTTTAACACGTTTTTGCTGCCTCGTCAGCTTTTTGTTTTCTGAGCTTCTTGTTAAATAAAGACAAGACCTTCCTCAAGCTCCTCATGTCGGCCTGCAACCTAAGTCAGTGGTTCAGCATACTCCAAACTGTGGCACACCCCATGTCCATCTGATGTTCTTTTTGGATGTGAACACAAACAGCTGACTGTCTTTGTTAACGGAAAGGTTTAGGGGAGTCCCCTTCTATTGGACGTCATCCACAACTGGCTGACAGCTAACAGAAACAGGTGAGGGAAGGGAAGCGCTACTCTGTGCTACACGTGACCAGAGAAAACTTCACAATGTGTCTGTTAGCTCATAAAAAAATGATTTAAACCACACAAATGGTATGGTATGAAAAAATGAGTGGTTTTGACCCTATGGCAGATCTTAAAACTGGGAACTGGCCCATGTCTTGTATGAAGTGGCCTAGATGACAGTCGCTCTAAGTGTCAACCAGAAAATGTTGGAATCCTTCCTCCAACCCTCTGCAGAAAGCAAAGACTGGAGGCATCTTGGCTTGCTCAGAAGTGAAGAAAGAATGGAAAGAGAAATGGGTTGACTGATTGGGGGTTTTTCTGCTGCGATTATGTGGATGCACACGTCTGCTGTGCTAAAGAGCAGCTGAGCTAATATATAATAATATATTCTTCCACAAGTCCAGCTATGGTTTCCCTACATTCTACTGGTTATGAGCTATAGATCTTGAATGTAAAAACGAGATCCTTGATACAATCGTGAAACAGTTGCAGCAATAGCTGGACCCACATTATGTACCATACGTAGAAGGTGTGACCCAGACATGTTTACAGTACATTTTATGGCCAGTATTGGGTCCATGCTGGTTACTGTAGTGCAGTTGCACGTTGTTCAATAATGCAAACCTCACTGCTGCTCTGCTCTCCACTACAATACGACCTGCAGCAATCAGATGGGCCGAGTGTGTGTGTGTTGGTGAAAGAGAGGAAGAGATAGGACATGAGAATTTGTGAGCCTGTGTTGTCTGATGGAGCGTGAAGTGTGTATGAGTGAGTGTTTTTATGCGCATGCATGCATACGGATGAGAGGAATTACATAACACTGTCCTAGTTGTGTGTTTTCTTTTTCCGTTGTTTTCTTCCCCTTTTCCTCTCAGACTCTCCCTCCCACCTCTCTGCATTCTTGTCTCTCTCTCTCTCTCTTCCACTTTCTTTTATTTCCTCTCCACCTTTTCTAGTGTCAGGGTTTAGAATTACTCAGTGTGTGTGTGTGTGTGTGTGTGTGTGTGTGTGTATGTGTGTGTGGGACCGTGCAGGTGCAGCTGATACATTATGCAACTGCACTTGTTAGCGAGCGAAAATAACGCGTCGATCAGGAGGAAAGTGCTAGAAAGAAAGAACAAGATGTTGGCGTTGGGGAGGGGATGTTGTGCCAGAGTTTAATCCATTTGCCAGTGTGCGGTATTGAGCTTTTCTTTTCTACTGCTCTTAAACTTCATGCTAGCCACATCAGTCGATTTCCCTGTAATCTGTGCTCTGAAGGCATTTCAGATCAAGGTTGGCTGTTTCAGATCTCCACACTGAGGATTGTCCCTTTTGTCTCCCTGTAGGTCAGGACTATAAGTTCAGTGATCAAAGAGGAGCACACTGGCACTTGTTGAGGACTTTCCATGCTCTGTAGACATAAAAACATCTTTTCTACTTTTCAAATGAAAGTTGTCTTTGTTCAGTGCCTATTTTTGACATAGATCTATTTACTGTATTTTCCGAACTATAGGGCGCATTGGATTATAAGGCTCACTGTCATTTTTTGAGAAAATTGAAGGTTTTTAAGTGCACCTTATAGTCCGGAAAATACGGTGCATAAGGTGAAGACAATAACTGAATCATAACAAAAAGGACTTGGCAAGAAGTAAAGTGGTTAACATTAAAATCACTATGCTACTTGTGTGAATACTAAAACTAAACTTTATTTTCTTGTACAACATGTGTGCCTGCATGCATGCATGTCTAAACAAATCAAGCAAGATTACAAAGCAGACATGCTAAATTACTGTGCATGTGTGACCAAGCAGACAGATAACCTGAGAAACAGTCATGGTTTACAGAGAACAATTTCATTTTTCTTTTTTTATGCAGTTTTTGCTAAGAATCACCTATAAGAAGTAACATGATTAGAAATATACAGTCATGGGGAAAAAGAAAATCCACCCTCTTTCAGTTCTAGGGTTTTACATCATAAAAATGATCTGGTCTTTACTTAACAAAACCAAAATGGAAAAGCTGTGTGTGAAATACAGAGTCCATCCTTGCTGCTTCCATAGGATTTAAGAGGGAAACTAGCAGCCAGGTGCTGCTGATCAAATGTATTGATTAACTGATCATTGGCAAGAGTGAGCTTCTCTATAATAACAGTAAATTGGACAGTCTGCTGCTCTGGAGTGTACAGGTGTGTGTTAACACAATGCCAAGCCAAATGCATCTTTAGCTAAATGCTAAGTGGCCTATTTAACCTATTCATTGTCATAATGTATTTCAACAATTATCCAACCACCCAACGCCCCACAGCCCATAAGATGTGCTCCAAGATTTGCTAAACCTGTTAATAAACTGAGTTGCAGCTTTCTGCATTGTCCTTGGTGCTTTTCCAGCAGTCCAAACTATTAGAGGCAGTGGTCTTTTTGCAGCTTTGTTGAGCTTAGCGGGTGGTGTGAAATGAAGTAGTGGGGCATCATCAGATTGAGGAAGATTTCTGACTGCATCATGTGCAAAACCTCTATATCAAAGCATTCTGGAGACAAAAGTGATGCCATCTGCCTGACAGCTGAAGCTCGGATCAAATAGGGTCATGATGAAACAGGAGAGTGACCCCAAACACAGCAGAACATCTACAACAGAATGGCTGAGAAACAAAAGAATCAAGGTGTTGTAATGGCCCAGTGCAGGTCCGGATTAAAATGCTGTGGAGGAACTTCAAGAGAGCGATGCAGGCACAAATGTGTGCAAATTTAATTGAACTGTTGCAATGTTGTAAAGAAGTATGGGACACAATTCTCCTAGAACTATGTGACAAGATGATGAAGTCATTCAGAAAATGACAACTCCAGGTTGTTGCTGCTAAGGATGGTTCTACAAGCTATCGAATTACTGAACTTAGTTTTTCACACACAGCGTTTCCATTTTGTCTTTGTTGTTGGCGTGGTGGAATCTGCTGTGCGTTTTTGTACACTTGTAACTAGATTTGAATGAATATATAAATTATAAATTTATCCTGGTACAGACCAGATCATTTTTAGAACATGGACATTTTACCCCTATAAACATTGCAGCCACTGTATCATGTGACTGCTTGTGTTTTGTTGAACTGAAGGCAAAATTTACTTTTATTCCCCAGCAAACATGACTGATGCCAATAAATAAAAACCAAACTTTGTAACTGAGATGTTAGGAAATGTCATCTTTGTACCTCAGGCTGGCTGGTGTCGCAGATCCATTGTTCTGTCTGCGAAGGAGTCTTGTGGGCACGCCTGTGGACAGACTTTGACAGGAAACAGTTTGTGTGATGGAGTGATAGAAGTGGTGATGTGGAACAGCCTGATGAAATGATGTCTGTTTCACCTCCTCCAGCGAGGTCACATCATCCCCTGCAGACCAAAACCAATCTCAATAACTTTCTGTCTCTCTCCTTTTTGTGTCTCTTTCTCTCTCTCCGTCATCTTTCTTTTTGTCCCGCTCTCTTTGTGTCTAACTTTGTCTGTAGTGTAAGACCTTAGCAGGAATCTGCGACCACATCATCTCCCTGTCATCGGACTCTCTGGTCTCTCAGTCGGCCCATCTGGAGGTGGTCCATCTTACCAGCATCATGCCCAGTGAAGGACTGGTGAGAGCAGAGCTTTTGAATTCACAAATCAGAGTTGTTTTTAAAAGTGAAAATTCAGATCCTTTAAAGTAGGGTTTTATGGGAAAGTTATCCATCCATCTATTTTCTTTACCCGCTTTTTCTTTCTGGGTACCAAGGAGCTGGCGCCTATCTCCAGCAGTCACTGTTGCTAAAGGCAGGGGACACGCCGGGACAGAGGGTGTAAATCACAGGGACATAGAAACAAATGAATGAATCACAATGACACCCTCATGTCACCCATTTATACTCCATGTCTTATTTTTATTACTCTTCAGAATCTGACATTGTTTAAATACATACCTTTAACTCACAGAACAATGAAGACAGATGCAGATAAAATATTTCACATATTTTTCTGTGCACTCTGTCTTACACCCTTCCTTGACTGTATGTACTTGTGTTTCAGGGGATGTATATCAAATCTACATACGATGGACTTCATGTTATCACTGGAACCACGGAGAACGTACGTTTTTGTTTCACTCAGTGAAAAACAGTTTATGGTTTCATATTCTTCGTAGGCAGCGAATCCACTGTCTTGGCTTTTACATTTTTTTTCTCCCCCATCTTCTTTTCCCCGACTTAAACCTTCTGCCTGTGCAGTCTCCAGCAGATCAGTGTAAGAAGATCCATGCCGGGGATGAGGTGATCCAAGTCAACCACCAGACAGTGGTGAGTAAACAAGCAGCCAGACACAAGCCTTTTACAATCACAGGAATCGTGCCACGTTCACAGCGAACATGCAGCACCGTGCAAAGGTCTCCAGTGATCTTCATTTCTTCATATTTTACTTCAGAGCAGTTTGACTTTCTTGTTATGTTTGAAAGTGATCTTAATATTTTTTTTTACGTTTCCCAAAGGGCCTTAAAAGTTAGGACTTTAGGAGTTTTTAGTCACCAATTTTTTGTCTAGTACCTGACCATTATTAGAGGAATATTTTTGGGTTTATTTCTTAAGCCACTCAACTATAAGAAAAAAAAGCCTCACACACTCAAGGGATGAACTAATGTTGTGTCAACACAAGAAGGAACTGAAAGTAGGATCTTCAAGATCACCAATCTGAATGATACAATCTGTTTTTTTTTCCTGAGTCTAAGAAACATACAAAAAATAAGAGTTTGACTCACAAATAGGATATTTTTTATCACCAAAAGGGTGATTCTCAAAATGCTATTAGCTGAAAACTTGACAAGCAAATGATCAACTGAAGAATGGAGCATCTCTCATTCTCCTGTATCAGGTTGTTGCTGAATTTTGTTCTTTACAACCTTTGCACAATACTCTGTATCGTCAATATTCATGATTGGTATTACCACCAGGCTTTCTGCCTCCACATAACACCCCTGTCATTGTGCTCTAATAGGGTTTGCAGATTATATGATGATTGTCCCAAGAACTTGTTTCATCCACTGTGACTTATGACTATCTGGAATGTGTGCACATTATTAACCCTCTCCAGGCAGGCGTTGCAGATTTGCAACAGCGAATTGCATATACCTAATTACTCCACATTCATATTTTATGAGCCTTATTTTACTCAGATGATAATTTCCCCAAATATCAGATTTTTCCTGTTACTAAAACTTAATTTGAGCCTGAGAGGGTTAAAATGAACACAGAGAAGGACTCTGTGTTTCTCCGTTACAGCAGCATGGCTCTGCAGCAGAGAAGTCCAGGTGCTGAACTGACCTGCCTGCAGTCCTGACCTCTCACCAGTTAAAAAACATTTGGCACTTCCATCAAATAAAATATCCAGGAAAGACCCAGGAATGTTGAACAGCTAGACTCCAGACAACACAGGAATGGGACAACATTCCCTCCAAAACCTCCAGCAGCTGCTCTCCTCAGGTCCTACATGTTTACACACTGTTGTTAAAAGGAGATGGGGGTGCTTCACAGAGGAAAACATGACTCTGCCCCCCCCACCCACACACACACACACACCACCCCCGCACACACACACACACACACTTTTTTTTAATTTGTTGCAGCCTTAAAATTCCAAATTTCTTAATTTTTTTATGTAAAGCGGTACAGTTTCTTAGTTTAAACATTTCATTTGTTCGCTATGCTCCATTGTGGATAAAATATGGGTTTAGGAGATTTGTAAATCATTGAATTCTGTTGTTGTTTACATTTTACACACAGCCATGGCTTTTTTAACACCGGGGTTGTAAGATGTAAGACCTGAAGATAGTTTCAATAATACACTGTTTTTTTAGCACTTCTTTCAGCTTTTATTTTCCTAAATCAGTTCCACTGCTTCATTAGTGAACATGTTGCTGCAGATTTTGGATTCATAAAATGTTACATAATACGTTTTTAGCCGCGTGTATTGTTAAGAACAGCTAGCCTGGTCACTGAGCCCAACAACGAGCACGTCCTGAACACGGTGAGGCTTGACGTGACGTCTCTCCCAGGCCCAAATTCTCACTCCCGAGGCAAATTGAGTGCAGCGTGTGAGGCTTTGTTCCACTTTCAGAATTGAATGGGTTGCATTTCTGCCTCCGACTCATCACATCAGAGGGAAGCACAAAAAAATAGTGCAGCCATTTTAAATGGAGCAGAGCCTTCTGTTAGCATTACTCACGCTGTCAGCTACGGCCCAAACAATTTGTTCTAGCATTTATTTGAGATTCCTGAAGGGGGGTGGGGGGTGGATGTTTGTCTGCCTGCAGATGTTTTCCATGTCTGTGCTTTTTTTTTCTTTTTTCTGTGAGGATCTCCTCATATGTCTCCAAAGATGCTGCTCATGCAGAAAGCACACATGTAGGTCGCGTGTAGCAGCGTTTGATTGACGTTCGATGGAGGCGCACCGTTATCTCTCCCCTCTCCTCGGGGTGACAGTGCAGATCGCACCCCGCCGGGCTCACAGCTTCAACCCTTTCATTACGCTCTCGGTTAGACCCTCACCACTCTGATCCCTCACTCTGGGGGGGGGAGGAGATAAGCGGGGGGGAGGCAGAGGTGCGCGAGTGGAAGGGAGAGAGGCTGCAGCAGTCAGGGGAGGCTGAGATGAGGCAGAGAGTTGAGCGAGAAGGGAGGAGGAAGCGAAGAGGGACTCGGGGAGGGGAGATGGCAGATGAAAAGAAAAGGAGGGAAGTCTCTCGTTAACATGGCTTTCTGTTCAAACTGAGCTGGTGAGGACAGACAGATACACAGAAACACTCAATAAATTCAGACTTTGGATTATAAAGAGATTAGTCTGAATATTGATTGAACAGAGTCCATTGCAACACAGCCATTATTGTATTAA
This sequence comes from Kryptolebias marmoratus, assembly GCF_001649575.2. NCBI lineage: Eukaryota > Metazoa > Chordata > Actinopteri > Cyprinodontiformes > Rivulidae > Kryptolebias > Kryptolebias marmoratus. The sequence continues at coordinate 9,404,314 of NC_051438.1, forward strand.
ATGAAGATTTAACAGAAGTTCCTTTGTTTACTTCTATGTTAAAGCTGATATAAACTGTTAAATTACCTGAACTTTGACCTGTAATATAAAGATAAAGTCATTTTTATTGTCATGTTCCATATTAAAGGCCTAACATTCTTTGAAAGAATACATATCGCCCGTCGCCTTTCATGCCAGAGTGTTAAATTAGGACAATCTTATAGGTTGTAGCCATTTTGATCAAATCCTAAAACATAACTTCATGTCCAATCTTGTGCTCAGAGTATCTGTTAAGCATGACTAAAAGCTACCACCACATCAAATTTGAGCTCAATATCTGTAACACTGACTGAGTTACAGCCATGTTTGTGTTGCTGCAGCCATCTTGCATTGGGGTGACTTTAAAACGTAACTAGTCAATATCTGTAAAAATGGCTAAGTTAGAGCCATTTATGTGTTCACTAAGGTCACTAAGCTGTGGCAGCCATCTTGAATAAGACTAAAAGTTATTCAGTATACATCCAGTGATTATTTTCTAACAGTTCCATTAAAATCCGCACTCTGGTTCATAAGATATTTTGCCAATGCTACAGACAAACACCTCCCTTCTTTGTTAGTGAACAATAATTACTGACTTATTCAATTCTATTACAACATAATCATTACACTACATATTAAACAAAAACCCCTGCCTTCATGTCGTAACACGATCATTGTTTTAGACCTACTTTAAAACAGAACTTGCAGCTTTTTTAGCTCTGAAGTAAAATGTGGAATTTGCTCTAAAAGCAAAGTGATTGTTTGAAGAGGCAACATAATTATGTGGAGGTAATAGCATCTGGGAAAAATAATAAAGACCCCTGGGTTTTTAAAAATCTCTCCGGCAGCAGTTTTATCTGTTATTATTACTATGGGAGGTGTCCCTGTTTGTCTGCGTGTGTTTGCAGAACGGAACAGCCCAAAACTGAGGCTGGTTTGCTTTGTCCTAATGGTTAAACTGGTGACGTTACTCGACGTTATTATCAGATCAAACACCGGTTGAAAGGTTTAGCTCGATGAAAGTCTGGCTCAGTTCCCTCCGGTCCTTTCAGGATGCACCTTTTTGGGTCACAAACAGTGACGGCGCTAGGATTTAAACAGCGAAGGGCTCAGCCCAGAAATCTGTGGCTACGACTTATTGCATCATATTCAAGCTGTTTAAAAGTAAAAGAAGTGATGTACCAGATATTTACAGAGGCTAATCAAAATTCCTGTTTTACATGGATGATCACAGAGTCGTGAGTTAAATTCTTTACTCTTTTCTGTTCATTTTAACAGGTTAGAAAAAGGCAAAAGGCTGACAATGTTTTTGTCTGTGCGTGTTTGTTTCTCTGTTTGTTAGTAAAATATTTCATGAACCACTGGATAGATTTTAATGAAATTCTCCGATAATAATCACTGGACAAACTTCTACATCTGCTTAAATTTTGTAGTCGACCAATTCAAGAAGGCCGCGACAGCTGATCAACCTTAGCCAACACAAAAATGTTGATAACTCGGTCAGTTTTGCAGATACTGAGCTCAACTTTGGTGTGATAGTAGCTGAGAGTCGTACCCAACGCATAATCTGAGCGCTAACTCAGTGGTCGTCAGTGAAAGTGTAAAATAAGGCCTAAAGATCTGTTTTCCTGAGCAAAATAAAATTAGTTTTTTAATGTTATAATAAAGATCTGTTGAAATCGACACCTCATAATACACTGCCTGGTTTTAGAAAAACAATAAAATGTTTTGTTTACCCTTTTTTTAAAAAAAAAAAAAATAGCAATAACCATAAAGCATCTGCAGTTGTGCGGAGGCTTCATTAAAGAGTGCTTTGCACTGACGATTTGAACAATTGCTTCCGTGTCTGAATGAGAAGATGGGTTTTAAAGCCTCCACAGGAAGAATGAACACAGAAGAGTGGGTCCTGTGTGAATAAAATCCTCTAGTTTCCCTCAAAACGTTTTTTCTTTAATGATGGCCATGGAGTTTGCCTTTACTCATGATGTTGTTTTATCAAGCTGGCGCCGCTGCAGACTGGCGGTTTCTCTCTGCAGCCGCAAAGCTTACGAACAAGAACAAAGCACCCATTGTGGTGATTTGGCTTTTTCTGGGTTTTGTTTTAGTTCTCTGTTTTGTGTTTTGGTTTTGTTTTCTATTTTTAGTTATCTGGTTTTTGTTTTCTTCTTGGTTCTGTCCTCCTTGTGTTTGTGTTCTCATTTCCACTCTTCCCCAGTCATTCTTTTGTCTGTTAGCCATGCCCATCTTCACCTGTCCCGAATAAGTAATCATTCCAGCTGTTCCCACTCACCTCGTTATCCCCAGTCTTTAAAACCCCGTCATTTTTCTCCATACCTCGCTGGTCCATTGTCTAAGGTTTGTTTGATGTTTGTCTCTCCTGTTTGCGTCGCTCCGTGTTCCTGGTTTTCTGAGTTCTGTTCCATTTATGTATTTTTCTTTAGTTCTTATCTGTTTGCTGCCACGTCAGCTTTTTGGTTTTCGTTTGTTTCTTTAGTTTAATAAATTAGTTTTTCTTTCTTTAAAATGAGTCTGCGCTCTGGGTTCGCCTTCGTCACTCCACATCATGACACCCATTGCCGTAAATGCTAGAAAAGCTGTGGCGCTGAAAATTTATTAAAAATGCTACACAAGTAAAAATAATAACTCTATTGACATTTAACAGCTGGAATGGTAGGAAGGAATTATTTTGGGTCCAGATCCACCATTTGGTGACCTCTACACTATTTGATTGTGAAATATATTTGCTGTTGTAAAGGCACAGCCATGATTGCTTTCTGAGAGTTTTATTAAAACCCATTCAGTGGTTCATGAGATATTTTACTAATAATTGAAAAGGGTTGAATCCAACAGTTATTGCCACGATTTTAAACAAAGATCTTGTGTAGCAGAGCATGTGTTGGGGATGACTCCCAGCTACTATCACATCAAGTTTTAGCTCAATATGTGCAGAACTGACCAAATTGTAGTCATTCTTGTGTTTTTTTATAGTCCGTTGGTGCTGGCAGCCATCTTGAATTGGGATGACTCCAAATGTGAATCAGCTGTGTTTAAATCCATCCAGTGGTTCCTGAGATACTTTGCTAACGCAGGCAGGCAAACAAAGACAGACACAGGCTAAAACATTATCGGCCACTGTTGGTGGCTGTGGAGCATTTTTAAAAAGCCTGTTACCTCAGATGACTACAAGGGCTGTGAACTGGTCCCCTGTGGTCTGAAAGTATTTATTATGAGAGAACTAAAATGTGTGTGTGTGTGTAGTGGTCTCTGCAGACGCCGCCAGTAACTGAGACCAGTGTTGCCAATCAATGACCTGATGAGGGCTGTGAGCTCCGGAGACATTCTGGCCCGAGCCACAAGGAAACCCTGTAGTCAGCACTCTATCTGTGCTTTTATCAACTCCATCTGTCTCAGAACCTTACATAACAGACCGATCCACCACTTATTTTATTATGACACTTTGTGGACCACTGCTCCTTGTTACGTGGTGCAGTTTGGCATGAACCCTTTTAATATTTTAATCCTTTCCCTTTTTTAAAAAAGGTTTACATGCAACAGTGTGTGTGTATATATATATACACATGGATCATGGACATGGATATATATATATACATGGATCTTAACAACATAAAGGACTGTCTCAGGGTGCTTAACGAGTGTGGGGAAAACATTCCGAGATTCGTCTCGCACTATCTGGATGTACTTCCGCCAGTTGGTTTCGGCAACATGGATGCCTCTGCTCTACTTAGCAGGATGGAGCAGGTGAGCCTGGAGGTCTTTCGCTTAAGGAATGTCATGGAATCTCAAGCCACTGTGAATGAGAATCTTGAAGCGGTCGTCACAACTCTGGACCGCCGGCTGACCGCAGTTGAGGAATATGACTCGACGAGGCAAGCGAATCGGACCAGGGTAGGAGCGCATGGCGAGGACGCGGTGCAGGAGGTGAGGACCTCTGCTCACCACTCACAAGTGCAGCTGGTGGAGGACCTGCCGAAATCTCCGCCATGGACCAAAGTGGTAAAGAAAGGGATTAAAAAGCCACGTCAAGATCGGAATACAGAGGTTAAGCCAAGGATTGGAGATTTCAAGGAGGTCCCGTCACGAAAACAGCGCCAGAAGCTGACAATAACCGGAACCAGCGTGGATAACAACATCCCAGTGGTCAAAACTAGGGTGGTGAGTGTTTTTGCAACTCGATTTGCACCTGATCTTGAAACGGATACCCTACGTTCGTATCTGGCTGATAAACTGAGGAAGCCCGTGACTTGTCGGAAAATTGAATCCATTCAGAAAAGATTCAGCTCGTTTCATGTTACTGCTGAATGCGAAGATATGATGGATTTGTTTGACCCACAACTGTGGCCAGCTGGTGTTTTTGTTCGTTGCTTCTTTGAGGCACGTAGGCCCAGAGAATCCGAGGAAAGGTCTTCTGGTGAGTCTCAGAAGCGTTTGGTGACCACTGTGTTGCCCACTGTGTCTGACGCGCGATTAGAAAGTCCGGGAGCTATCGAGTCATTACTAGTAGATGGACATTAATATTGTCTCTTACAATGCAAGAGGACTGCCTGTTGGAACTAAGGAATCGGATAATTTACGCCGTCTAACTGTAAATACTTTATTGGAGAACTGTGATGTCTTGTGTGTTCAAGAGACTTTTTTACCAAAGCAAGACTTGGAAGGACTCAACTTTTTACATAAAGACTTTTATGGTGTGGGTGAATCTACAACTGATCTGAGAGATGGAATAGTTCATGGTAGAATACCTGGTGGTGTTGCTATTTTATGGCATAAGAAGTATGATCCTTTGGTTAAAGTGCTCAGATTAGACGTTAATTGGGCCATTGGAATTGAGTTTAATGATGATGACCGGAGGGTGATAATTCTCAATATCTATACACCGTATGAATGCCATAGGAATGAAGAGGAATATCTTCTTAGGTTATCTTATATTATGTCTGTTATTCAGGAAAATGTCTCATCCTGTTTTTTAATTGTGGGGGACATGAATGCAGATATTTCTGATGAAGGTTCAATATTTGCAAATCATTTGATGCAATTCTGCCTTGATAACGGTCTGGTTTTATCTAGTAAGGTGTTTTTACCTGAGAACAGCTTCACATATGTTAGTGAAGCATGGGGTACAACCTCATGGTTAGATCACTGCATTAGTACACCTGATTCTCATCAATCTATCAAATCTATGAGCATTAATTATGGGCTTTCGACTTGTGATCACATGCCTCTGTCAATTTCTGTGAATATTGGCAACTTGCCAGCTGTTCAGCGTGTTCATAGGAGCATGAATGGTAGAAAACTAGACTGGTCTAATGTTACGGAAAATGACCTGAATATGTATTTTGATCAAACTGAGACCCTGCTGGGCTGCATTGAGCTGCCAAAACTTGCAGTAGCGTGTAGTGATATTAATTGTAAGGATCCAGTGCATGGTATGCAGCTATGCAGCTTGTATGAAAATATTGTGAAGTCTCTACTTGGCTCCAGTAGGGCATTGTATAAGACTAAGCTACAGAAAGCAAGACCAGGTTGGAATGAACATGTGAAGGAGCTTCATGCTGAGGCCAGGCGGGCCTTTAAGGCTTGGGTTGCGGGAGGCAGACAAAAGCAAGGTCTCCTATTTCAGTATAAAAAACAAGCAAACGCGAAATTTAAATATGCGTTACGCTTCATAAAAACACGTGAGAACAAAATGAAGTCTAATCTGCTTGCAAGGAAAATGCAGAATATCTCCTCGCATGATTTTTGGAAGGAAATAAAGATTATGAATAATTATCAGATAAGTCTGCCAACTGATATTGATAATGCTAGTGGGGCAGAAGAAGTTACTCAGCTGTGGAAGAAGCATTATTATGATTTATTCAACTGTGTTAAAAGCTCCCCGTTAAGGATGGACAACATTGCACATGATGAAGACGTGAAAGTGACAATTTATGAGACATATGATGCAGTCATGATCCAAAAGAATAATAAGGCTTGTGGTATGGATGACATCTCTGCAGAGCACTTAAAATTCTCAAGTGAAAAACTTTTTCCTTTGCTTGCCATGTGTTTTAATGGGTTTCTAGTTCATGGTATTTTACCTGATTCACTTTTAGCCGTTATATTAGTTCCAATTTTAAAAGATAAAGCTGGCAAAATAAATAATAGGGATAATTATCGACCCATAGCTTTAGCCAGTGTATTATCCAAGGTTCTGGAGAAGATTATATTGAATAAGATTGAGCATTTTCTTCTTACTTCTGAAAACCAATTTGGTTTTAAATCGCAGCATGGCACTGATATGTGTATATTTGCTTTGAAAGAGATTTTAGACTTGTATAATAGACATAACTCTACAATTTTTATGTGCTTCATTGATGCCTCAAAAGCTTTTGATCGGGTTAATCATGACAAGTTATTTCATAAGCTACAAAATAGAGGGGTCCCTGGATCTATTATCAGGATTTTATCCTTTTGGTACACGCATCAACTGATGTATGTAAGATGGGGTAATTGTGTGTCAGCCCCTTTTAAAATAAGTAATGGGGTTAGACAGGGAAGTATTTTGTCTCCTCTTCTGTTTAATGTATATATGGATGATTTATCAAAGTGGCTGCAGCAATGTGGGACAGGATGTGTTGTTGGTGGGTCTATAATTAACCATCTCATGTATGCCGATGATTTAGTTATTTTCAGTCCTTGTAGTGCTGGTCTTCAACAATTATTGAGGACCTGCTCAAACTATGGCCAGGAGTATGACATTCAGTACAATGCACTGAAAAGTAATATTATGGTTGCAAGGACTAAGGAGGATCAGAAGTTGGTACTTCCGGATTTCTTCTTATCGGGTGTTGTTCTTAAAGTTTGTACTGCCGTGAAATATCTGGGTCATTATATAACTGATGATTTAACTGATGACATGGACATCAACAGACAACGGCGTCTAATGTATGCACAAGCCAACATGCTGTTACGCAAGTTTCGGATGTGTTCGGTTTCAGTTAAAGTGGCTCTCTTTAAGGCATTCTGCACCCCACTGTATACTGCCCACCTTTGGCGACAGTATAAACAAAGTACTCTACAGAAGCTTAAGGTAGCCTACAATGACGGAATGAGGATGCTGCTCAGGATGCCGAGATGGACTAGTGCTAGTCAGATATTTATCGGTGTTGGGGTCTCCACTTTTCATGCTCTGCTGCGATCTCTTATGTACAGGTTTATGGGGAGGCTTTGTGTCTCTACAAACAACATTATCTTGTCACTAACAGATATCTCACGGAGTTCAGTTAGGTGTAAGTCCAAAATGTGGACTCACTGGCGATGTAGCCTTATGGCAACTCAGTGACTTGGTTTGTGCTTGCTATATTTTTAAATTTTTTTTTACTACTGTATTTTATTATCTTATTATTTTTTTTTTTTTTTTTTTTTTTTTTTTTTTTTTAGATCTTCACACTATGGACCTATTTTGCGTCTTTAATAAAGTTGATTGATTGAGTTGATTGATTATACAGTGTAACCTTATCGGACAATAACAAAAAGGGAGTTATTACTGCTTGCTGCCATGAAAAGCAGGCAATTGTTAACTGCTTGTGTCTGTGCTTGTCTGTTAGCAAAATATTCCACGAGCCACTGGTCAGATTTTAACAAAACTCTCAGAAAGTAACCAATAGATACACATCTGCAACTGATTAACAATTGGAGTCAACTCAATTTAAGATGGCCGCCACAACTTATCAAATATATCAAACTCAAACAGGACTACAACACTGACAATTTTACAGATATTGAGCTAATATTTGGTGTGTTAGTAGTTGAGAGTAATCCCCATCACATACAATGAGCACAGATTGCTCAACGATTTTGTCATTAACTATTCAACCTCGCCTGTCTGTTAGCAAAATATCTCATAAACCAATGAATAGATTTGAATGAAACGCTCAAAAACTGAGAGTCATTCTTATCACATCCTCTGAGCACTAATTATGTTTAGCATAAAAACTTTACCATGCATTCCTTGTTACGCTCCCTAATCTTAATTTATTTCATAGCTAAAAAAAAATCACTTATTGTGATGGCATGAAGGTGGATCAGATGGATCCATTTTTGATTGTGTTGTCGAAATTTATGGCTTTGCGTGCGGAACAGAGGTTGTGTGTGTGTGTGCATGTGTGTGTGTGAAGTGGTTTACAGCTGTTTCAGTTGCTTGGTCTGTATGGTCTCTTCAGGTGGGATGGCAGCTGAAGAACCTGGTGAATGCTCTCAGAGAAGACCCATGCGGAGTCATCCTCACGTTGAAGAAAAGGCCCCAGAACACCCTGAGTTCCACTCCGGCTCTGCTCAGGAATGTCCGCTGGAAACCACTGGGCCTGCAGGTAAACGCCAGCATGAAGCACGCTGATACCTTCACTTAACTCCTCGCACGTTAATCAGACTGACCAGGTCTGTTTTTTACATTTACTTGTTGGCATATTAAACTAAAAACCTATCTAATTATTTATTGTTGCATTAGTTCTCCCAAAGATTGCAAAACCAAACTCTTCCTTTCATTACAAACTGTTGCTGAAAACTTAAGAAAATGTTTGTTTGCACAAAGCAAAATTTTTTTGGACAATACAAGAATTGTGATAGTGCAGGGAGAAAACAAACTTTTACGTTCAGTCTAAGAGCTGGAGGGAAAGGTTCTGGGTTCAAATCCCGGACGAGCCCCCAAGTTAAATGTTCCGACCAGCGTAGGAGCACGGACCCTAACATTTAAAAACAGGTAGTCCCGTTCTGCTCACCAAAGCAGAGGAAGGAGGAAGTTCATCTCTATAATGAAGTTCAATTTATTTACAAAAAAGAGATAAATATCTACACAAAAAGAAGCAATGACTGCACAGTGAACCAAAACCAAAACAACCACAAACCTCTCTCTTTCTAAAAAAAACCCGACTGAAAATAAACAAACAGAAAGACAGTGTCTGTCCCAAATTTCCTTAACCAACAAAAACAGGAGTAAATTTAATGAAACTAAAACACATCCGCCCCTATAGCTTTGGTGATAAATTTACATATGAACAGAATAATCCTATATTACATATATTCTCCCTCAATGACGAAATGCTTGGGTTAGTTATGAAATATATAATACCTATATGCAAAAGAATGTTCAAGGGTAAACCACAAATTACTAACAGAATGTTTGAGGACCGAGTGGCTGCTGTTGTTAGAAGCTGCGTCCGAACGCTGGAATGCCAGGACCTTTAAACTGCCAAGTGTTTCCTGGGAAGCCAACCAGCAGCTGTCAGTCTTTGCTCAGGTTCACTTAGGCGGCCAATCAGCAGAAGACCTGTCAGGACACACTCAAAGATCCTGTGTAGCAAAGAAGGCACGCTCCATCACTGTAGAAACAAGAACAAAAATCAGAACAGAACTTCTCACAATACAGCCATGGCCGTAACACGTTAATTAAGTCTAAGCACTTCTTGCGTGAATGGTTTAGACAGTGAAACATGGCTGATGAAATGGCAGCGTATACTGCTGGGCAACACCGGGTCACCTGAGGTTCCATCCACTCCCCCACTCACATTCATATTTACTGAGGCTGTGAGTCATTCACGTTTTGGCCCAGAGAACATCTCCTTTCAGAGGAGAGTCAGTTTTCGTACACCTTAGATCTAAAGCATGAAATAGTTGCGGCTCAGGCTCGGTGTGTGCACCATTCGCTAAATGTCACATTTTTGGTCAAATCTTTCACCCGTGTCCCAGACTTTATGATTTTGGTGCACAGAGAGAACAAGTTGCGCGTAGACGGCTGGAGGGGGGGTGAGACGAGGGCTCGTCTGGCGCGCCTCGATGCTTTGTGATGTGCCGACCGTCTTGTCAGGCTCCTGAGTCCCAAGGCTGCTATTTTTAACTTTGCATCAGGCCAATCACGTACTTCTGCGCTTTGATCTCATTACTGTGCAGCTGCTTTTATGTTTTTTTTCTTCTTTCTTTTTAAAATCTCTTCCAACACTTCTGTGAGAAATGTGCAGATTCATTTCTCTGAGATGAGTTTTGTAATGACACAGGGAAAAAAAACGAAACCCATCGGTTAATGTTCTCTTCCCTTTTGTCTTGAACAAGCTGAAGGACTGTTGACATCGCAATTTCCTATTGACCTGAGTTGTTTTCAGGAGTTCAATTGATAAAGGTGCCAATGCATACAGTAAGCACTGAAGCAACCTTGCAGCTGTTAGCCCAATGGTTTTCTGTTTTCACCTCCGTTTGTGATTCACAACTCTTCTAGCAGCTTTAGAAAAACTTGGCTAAAAATGATTCAAAACGTACGGCTTGATGGGCAATAGTGTGCTGTAGCAATAAGTTGTAGCAGTTTAACTAAAAAAAATCTAGATTTTTTGTTTAGATTTTACCTCAGAATGTTCAACTTGTGTTATGATGCAGCACACTGTCTAAATTCTTCTTACTGCCACAAGAGTTACACTTACACATCAACACATAAGCAATTTATCTTCTTTCTTCCACTTTGTCTCTCACTACTATAGGACTAAAATGCTGAGAGTGCACACTCAAAGCCCAAAGCCATTATCATACTGGATTGCAAACTATTGCAGATCAAAATAAGTGAAAAACTTGCAAGAAAATGGGCAAATTTTCAGTTGCAGTCTCACTGAATTCGGAGCGTTTGCCACAGGAAACTATTCCAGGTGGCGCACATTATTTCCTTGCCCACCTCTACCCCTATGGCCCCCACTTTGTACCTACTTTGGCAGCCGTACCCACATTGGTGATTTATAGTAATCTGCTGGAGGACACTTTTGAAATAAAGATAGGCAAAATTAGACTAGGTTTTTTTTTTAATAATTGGTTTTCATACCTGAACATTCATGGCTGTTGCCTCAGAGGTTTTCTGCAATAGGGGAGCTCCTATTAAGGTGTCAGAATACAGCTCGGGACTTGAGACTACACCAAAAAGGGTCCGATACGCCCACAACTATTCAGCAGCTATTTTGAGAGAAAATCTGTCGTGCAAAGTTCTTCAATATGTTCAAATTCCCTGCAACAAGTCCTGCGAGCCCCTGTGACTCCATCAAGGTAAATGAGAACTTTTGTGAACAGTTTGAGACATTTTGGAGACTCCGTCGTGAAGTCTGTTCACTGCCTAGTCCCAAGTCCGTGGCTTAAATCATTCCCCTTATATTGCAGTGCAGAATTTTTATCTTCAATACCTGAGGGTGATGTTCTACCTCCTACATAATCCACTGTAGACATGTAAACATGTGACAATGGCCACCAGAAGTTTCTCCCGTTCAAGAAATTTTCAATACAACTTCTAGTTTTTGCAAAGTCACTTTTGTCTAAGGCTTGATTTCAAGTTTGGGTTTCTGCCTGTCAGATACAGTGATCCTGTGAATCACCATGGCAACCCGTGACTCGGCATATTCTCAGTCACTTTATTCAGCTTCTTATCCATTGTTATATTATTCCATCATGGCTGCCTCCATGAATCCCTTTTGTCATGATTTTAACTTTTATGTCAAGAAGAAAAGTTGAGGAATGAATTAATGAAACAACAAGAATTTTTCAAAATTTAGCGTTTAAAGTTAAATTAAAAGGCAAACAGGGAGGGATTTTAACCCGACGTTTCACTCTTCAAAATAAAGGTCTTGCTGTGTCAAAGATTGAGTGATTAGAAAAAGGACGTCCCTAAACAACTATTGGATTTTAGAAAAGGAAGCTGATGGATGTCGGGACATCAGGCAGTAGCTGTATTGGCACCCTTCAACGCTTCCTTACAAATTTTCCAGTCCTGACAGCAGAGGACTGTGGGGATACCACTTCGACCAACTGGCATCATGCAAATGTCGAGAGCGCAGAGATTTCTGTCGGGGGGGGGGAAAGAAAAGAGTCTTTTAGATTTGTTCTCTCAGAAAGACTCCAGCTTTTAATTATTCATAAGCAACTACAGGCGGCTCCACTGGCTCTGAAACAAGAGCCACTACTCAGCAAATACTGGGAATAATTCACTGAATCCAAAATGTCTTGCTAAACAGCTTGTTTGTGAGTGTTAGTGAGTGTGTGTGTGTGTGTGTGATAGAATGGGTGTTGTGAAGATTGCTAAACGTGGTCCTATTCATTGTTGTCCATCTGCGTTTTCCCATTTTCCAGTCCTCCCTCCGAGCGGTGGAGGAACTGGGTCACGGCACCGTGCGCACTTGCTTCTTTGGATTGTCTACTGTACTTGAGCGCGGCCAGAACAAACCCGTCAGACACACGTGTGCACATGCACCCTAAGCCCGGTTCTGGCGAGCGACTCGCACGTCTGGGGCGACTGAACGCGAACGTGGCAAAGGTTCAGCTGGATTCAACCGAAATCTGCAAAAGGAAACAATTCATCTCCGCAAATGATCTTGATTTTGAGCTCCAAAACCGCTCGCCGCAATCTTTATCCCTCCGCCGCAGTTGTGTGTCGGCTCGTGTGTCTGTCTCGTGGAAGACAGAGTGCAGTAAAAGCAATTTTGCTGATCGGCTGTAATCAGAGCGACGCTTGCGATGACTTTAACGAGGAGAATGGGGATTAATTTGATGATGCAGACTGACTGATGTGCCACTGTAAACTGCACGTGCACGGAGACATTTCGTGTGTTAATAAGGACCTCATCTGCATGCGCATCACAGCTCACTAAATCGATTATGTATTGTCTGTGATCAAGCTTTTACAAATCCCCACACACTCATAAATCATCCTTCTTGGTAACCACCTGCTATTTTAGACAACAGGCGCTGAATGCATTACCGGTTATTGCCTGTCTATATTTGCAGCACGCTCTCGTAGCTCGTTTGTTAGTGCCGAGATGCTGAAAGCGGCTGGGTTTTAACATCTAGGACATCTTTTCGAAAAATGAAAGTACGTTTATTTATTCATACTGTTAAGTGGAAGTAGATCAAATGAAGCAAAACCTTTAAAATGATGAACATCTGCAGCGCTGCAGCAGGCGCTCACGTCACTTGAAATTAAATTTACTGCAGACGAAGTTGAAAGGCTCGTCTCGTGGGTCGAATAGCACGAGAGGTCTTGAAATTTCTGAAATAAATTTGGATTTCGCAACCGGACAGATTGTCTTCTGGTAAACAGTAGTGGAAGGGATTCAGCTGCTGTACTCAGGCACAAATATAAAGTGCCTTTAGTTTACTTAAATGCATTCTTTTATGCCACCTACGAATCCTACTTTGCAAAATCTGAGAAATATTGCAATTTTTATCTGACAGCTAGAGTTGAAGTTTAAGTTAGCATTATTTAAAAAACAGAAGGAAACCATTGTTTCTTAAGTTTACCAATCCAGCTGTTTGGCAGTCAAACAGTGAAACAAAACTATTAATCAGATAGTTACTCAGTACACAGTTGCTTAAAGCACTTGGAAAGACGTGAATTACTGTTATTTTAATACATACATGAACATTAAATGACTTATTATAGGACAATTTTCTGTGTTTTGGTTTTTTGTATTTTAAGTTCACCCCAGCAGAAAAAAAATCACACAAATTCAGCATGTTTTTCAAGTGATTAGATGTTGAACTTTGAAACCAAATGTTTCCCAAAAGCAACACTTAATGACTCAAAATTGTGAGAAAAAAAATAAAAATTCCAGCTGCGGTCTTGCTGGATTTTTAGGGGTCGCGTTTTGCAAGCAAACATTTCAGTGACAACGCTGCGTTTCAAGACATTTTGGAGACATTTAGTTGCCAGCGGTCCCAGCCGAGTGACATACTGCTTCTAGGTTTTGGAGTCAGCCTAACTCAACATGGCTGCTGCAGCTAACGGATCTTAGTCAACACAGAAATGGCTTTAACTCAGTCAGTTTCAGAGACAGTGAGCTAAAATCTGGTGTGGTCGTAGCCGAGAGTCATCCCAAACACATATGCTGAGAGTTAACAGATTGTGTGAGGAGAGCTTCTGTGATTGCTTTCTTTTGTCAACATTGGACTGCAGTGGTTATAACTTTATTAATATTATACAAGATGATCTCAGTTTAAAACTCTGGGATGAAAGCATTCATTCAAGGAATGCTAGGCTTTTAAATAATCCCATGTTTCACCAAGCTAAATGTTAAATGTTAAACCGAACCACGTGTTGGACCCTTTCATTTATTTATTTCTTTTTTGCACATTAGAAGGAAAATAGAGCCATTCTTCACTTCTCATCCTCATTCACTGATCGGACGACTCGTGAAAATCTGCATTTTGGTCAGCTCAAATGGAACCGGTCACTGGATATTTGCCGAATTTAGAACTTGTGAGTTTCTTGCTGAATGATTGATTTGGGATTCAGTTATTGTTGACTAATGCATTGTCAAAACATTAGAACAAGAATTAGGAAGTGTGTCAGGGAGTTTCCGCGCGTTCGTGTTTAGGTGTTGGGTATGGTTGGTTGGCTGGGGGGTGGGTGGGCGCAGCAGGGGTCGTGATGGTTTAAATGCTGTTTGAGCAGACTGGAGTCTCACCTGCTGTGGTCGACCCATCTGTCTCTGCCTCTGCCCCCGGGCCTCTTTAACTCTCCGCACATGCTCATGGCAGTGGGCTGTAATCACTAAATTACTGTTTTCTCCAGCCTCCACACTTCAGTGCTCCCCCCACAGCATTTCTGTCTCACAGTCTTCTCTATGAGCTTTTTTTGTGCTCATTTTTAATTTTTTTGTTGTTGTTGTTGTTTTGGTTGGGGCAGAGGGCGTTGGCCTCTTTTCCATCCCATCTTTATTATTTATGCCGAAGCTGTCTCACTGTAAGCTTCCTTCGGGAGAGGAATAGAAAGATGGGGCCAGGGGAGGGGACGGTGGGGACAGGGAGAGAGTGGAAAGTTTGGAATGAGAAATGAATTTGATTAATGCAATGCTGCTGATGAAATGATGAGACACCGGGCCTCCTTAATGAGAACGCTGCCTGCCTGGCCGCCGCTCCATTTATCCGTTCGCTCCACAAATCCTCCCTGAAATATTGCAAAGATCCTCAGACATACAGCAGGAGAACTCCTCCTCCTCCTCCTCCTCTGGGTGAGAAACGACAGATCGAGCCAGGCGTTTGTCGCTCCAGCTGTTCCCGGCGACAACAAACAAAATTCGTTTGAAATGCGTTTCTATGACAGCGGAAGCGAGGCGTCCTGTTCTTGCAAAAAAGGACCCGCGACAAATATATATCTGCGCGTCCTTGAGGCAAAGGCAGAGGCAGGAGAATAACTTTCCTTCATCCTCCGCTTCTCCTGAAGCCCCGAATGGAGGGACGAGGGGATGCAGGGAGGGAGGGAGGGAGGGAGGGTAAAAGCAAGTGGAGTACGGGAGAGGAGAGGTTGTCATGGGAACAGACGTGGCAAACCCCTGTGTGAGGGAAGAGACAAAATGACAGAATAGTGAGGGGATTAAACGCAGGGCAGGCGGTTCAATCTCTCAGGTAAATAAAAACACAGAAGACACCTTGTGAAGATAAACGTTTCTACAAAACAAGAAATATCATAAAAAATGTTTTTTTCATTTTATGAAACTGTAATGTTAGTGTTTGTGTGCTTTCCTGGAAAAGAGGATGGACTCCATTCCTTACCTGTTCTCCATCTGCCTGTTCATGCCAGAGTTTTAATTTAAGAGCGACTTATAGCCGTTTGGGTGAAATTTTGAAAATACATTATAGCCTATAGCGAGATCTCATGATCCGTTAGCGCCCAGAGTATGTGTTGGCCATGACTCTCAGCTGCTACCACATCAAAGTGTAGCTCAGTATCTTCAGAACTGATTGACTTATAGCCATTGTTTGGCTTTGCTGATGTGGATTAGCTGTGGTGTCCATCTTGGATTGGGTTGATTCCAAAATTTTATCCGTTATAGATGCACATCACATAATTGTTTTCTGATAGTTTCAGTTAAACACGTTCAGTGATTCATGAGATATTTTGTTAACAGACAGGCAGGGCTGACTCCGACAGGTGACCCTAAAGTTTCAGGCAAAGATTTTGCACAATGAGTAGCGCTTGGAGTATGTGCTGCGAACGATTTTTGGCTACTAGCACAACAAATTTTTGTTCTGTTTTTGTAAAACTGACAGAGTTGTAACCATTTTTTGTGTTCTTTAGGGTCAGTTGGCTGTGATGGCCACCTTGATTTACCAATGACTCCTAAAGTCAATCACTTGTAGGGGTACATCCAATGATTTTTAAATATTTTTTAATTTGGAAAATTGAGGAGGTCTTCGAAGTATTCGGCCCACCGACCTACAACGTCCCGAGTCGAGGTCAGAAGCACACCACCCCCACTATAAACAGTGTTGGTGCTGCACTGCTTTCCCCTCCTGAGACGCCGTATGGTGGACCAGAATCGCCTCGATGCCGTACGGAAGTCTTTTTCCATGGCCCCT